>NC_090813.1:75006808-75323933 GCF_000390325.3 Nicotiana tomentosiformis
GAAAAAATAAATGGGGAAGCAAGATTATTGATCAAAACTAAGCACAAGGGACTTACCTCAAGATATCCCTAAAAAATGCTCTCAAGAAATCGCCAAACCTAAGCTCAAAATGTCAAAAATGAGCAAAAATCGTGAACCCTTGCATTTAAGTGTTCTGTCCAGAAACTTCGCACCTGCGGACCTCTAGTCACACCTGCGGTACCGCACCTGCGGAATTTCCATCGCAGGTACGGAAATGACTTAAAGGGACTCGGTCCGCATCTGCGAGCAATGGGCTGCACCTGCGCACCCGCTCCTGCGGAATTTTTCCGCTTCTGCAATCCCTCACGCCCTAGCCCCCTCCCGCTTCTGCGCTCCATCTTCCGCATCTGCGGATGCATAGATGCGGTTATACCTCCGCACCTACAACCCCTGGTCTCTTCCTTCAAAACCTCACATGCATCCATTGGCTCGCTTTTGCGGGCTCGCACCTGCGGTCAATGTTGCGCAGGTGCGATCACACCAGGTGTAGCAGCTTCAGCTATTCTTCCAAAACTAAAATTGATCAGTTAACCATCCGAAATCAACCCGAGGCCCCCGGGACCTCAACCAAACATACAAACTAGTCCTAAATCACCATACGGACTTAGTCGAGCCCTCAAATCACATCAAACAACGCTAAAACACGAATCACCCTCCAATTCAAACTTAATGAACTTTGAAATTTCAAACTTCTACAACCGACACCGAAACCTATCAAATCACGTCCGATTGACCACAAATTTTGCACACAAGTCATATTCGACATTACAGACCTACTCCAACTTCTGGAAACGGATTCCGACCCCGGTATCAAAAAGTCCACTACCGGTCAAAATCTCCAAAAATTTGGCTTTCGTCATTTCAAGCCTAAATAAGCTACCGACCTCCAAAACACAATCTGAACACGCCCCTAAGTCCAAAATCACCCAACAGAGCTAAGGAACTGACGGAACCCCATTCCGAAGTCATCTTCATACAGTTCCGACTACGGTCAAAATTCTAAGACTTAAGCTTCCGTTTTAGGGACTAAGTGTCCCAACTCACTCCGAAACCAAAAACAAGACTTTCCGGCAAGTCACATAAGCAGAAAAGATACGGGGAAAGCAGTTAATAGGGGATCGGGGCTATTACTCTCAAAACGATCGTCCGGGTCATTACATCCTCGGCCTCTGGCACGGCCTCTACCCCGACCCCGGCCTCTTGCGGCTCCAACAAGGGGCGTGGGCGTCTGATCATCAGATCCAGTTGTGCGTGTCCTCACCATCTTTGAGAGAATAGAAAGATAATAGTTTAAAATTTCGAAGTCAACATATGCGCATGATAAGGAATCGAAGAAGTGAATATTTCCTAACAGTTCCATAGCCTCCCGAAGATAAGTACAGACGTCTCCGTACCAATCCGCGAGACTCTACTAAACCTGCTTGTGACTCATAACACCTATGAACCTAGAGCTCTGATACCAACTTGTCACGACCCCAAATTTTCCCTCCGTAGGATGTCGTGAAGGCACCTAGTCTCTAAGACTAGGTAAGCCTATCAATGCGGAATAACAATAGGAATCTGAAATAAATAAATTTGCAAATTCACATAATTTTAACTCCCAAAACCCGATAGAAATAAGTCACAAGCTTCTAAGAATTTATCTTCAATGCCTTTATACATCAAGGTCTAAAGAAAATAAGGAAACAACATAATAAGGATAGAAGGGGACTCCGGAGTCTGCGAACGCTGGCAGATATACCTTGAAGTCTCCTCGTACGGCTAATTCACTGATGCCTGGTCAGATAAAATGTACCTAGATCTGCACAAAAAGATGTGCAAAAATATAGTATGAGTACACCACAGCGGTACCCATTAAGTGCCAAGTCTAACCTCGGTAGAGTAGTAACGAGGTCAGATTAGGCCCTACTGGAATAATAAAAGACATGGTGAAATATTTGACAATATAATAACAATAAATAACAATAGAAATGAATTAAGTAAGTAGTATGTCACCATTAAATTACACAGAATAAGGGCAAATAATATCTCGCGGAAAGAAAATAGAAATTTACAACTTTAAGAAAAATCACGACAATAATCAAAGGCAAATGCAACCATAAAGAAATATCAACAAGGGCACTCCTGAGGCACCGCCTCGTAGTCCTAAATCGTAAACAAATTCACAATATCTCATTTTCTTTTATCACCGCGGGAGCCTTTCACATTTAATTTTAAAGAAAATATTTTTCCCGAAATAGCATCTCGCGTTTTAGCCACCCTTATCACACCGCATGACTTCTAGTAGTTCCCCTACTAGCCACGTGTATTAAGCCACCCTTATCTCACCGCATGTGTTTCAATACCCAAACCTTATATCACCGCATGCGTATCAATAGCATAATATATCACAATTTGCACCTCAAGTGCCCAAATATTTCAACTTGCCAAAATAAATCAACAACAATATTTTTCCACAATAAAGAGCTCACGACTCATGCCAAAATAAATCAACAACAATATTTTCTATAATAAAGAGCTAACGGCTCAATCACAATGAGTACAAAAATCTCACAAAATATTCAGCAAAAATAATATTTTACAAATTTAACACCTTGTCTAAATATCAAATTTTTAATTGTAAAATACTTCATTTTTAATAATACTTAAATTAAGAAATCCATCCTTCAAGTAATGCATAGAACAAAAAAAAATAGAGTTTCAACTAAACAGGTAAAACACTTAGCAAGAACAGGTCAGGCAAATTTAAAATAAGAAAATATATTAATGATGATGAATATAACAGAATAAAATAATTTAATTAATATGCAACAGTGCTCTACACAATTTAAAGACATAATCTTTCACATTTAGCCCGTGTACACACTCGTTACCTCGTGTATACGACTTTCAACTCATCAACATTTTCATATCAATACCAATCCTAAGGGGAATTTCCCCCACACAAGGTTAGACAAGTCACTTACCTCAAACCGAGTAAAACTCTACTACAAAATTCCTTTGCCTCTCAAATAGGTCTCCAAACGTCCTGAATCCAGCCACAAGTAGTACAATACAATCAATATAGGCTAAAGGAATCAATTTCACAAGAAAATATGAAATTATAGGCAAAAATCTGAAATCGGCTCAAACCCGACCCTCAGGCCCACGTCTCGAAATCCGACAAAAATCACAAAACTCGAAAGCACATTCACTCACGAGTCTAACCATACCAAATTTACTCAAATCCAATAATAAAATCCCATTCAAAACCTCAAAATTCTAGCCCAAGAACTCGTCCTCATCTTTCCCAAATTTCCATCTCAAAACACTAATTAAATGGTGAAAATTAAGATATAGTCGTGTATATTGACTATATCTAAGGTAGAATCACTTACCTCGATGTTTTTCCTTAAAAAATCTCTCAAAATCGCCTCTCCTCAAGCTCCAATTTGTCAAAAATAGAAAAATGGGACGAAGCCCCCTTTTTATAACTTAAAGTTTCTGTCCATGCGCTGCCCTTGATTTTTGACCTCGATTCCACCCTCAATTTTTGACATATGAAGGAAAAACCCAGATCAGCCAAAAACCAGCAAACTCAACTTCAGCAGTTTCCCAACTTCAATTCTTGATCCATTAACCATCCAAAACTCGCCTGAGGCCTTCGGGACCTCAACCAAACCTCGATTCTGCCCTGGATTTTCACCTCGATTCTGTCCTCGATTTTGACCTCGATTCTGCCCTCGATTTTTGACCTCGATTCTGCCCTCGATTTTGACCTCGATTTTTGACAGATGAAGGAAAAAACCAGATCAGTCAAAAACCAGCAAACACAACTCCAGTAGTCTCCCAACTTCAATTCTTGATCCGTTAACCATCCCAAACTCACCCGAGGCCCTCGGGACATCAACTGAATACACCAACAAGTCCAAAAACATCATAAGAACTTAGTCGAAACCTCAAATCACATCAAACAACGCTAAAACCATGAATCATACTCAAATTCAAGCCTAATGAACTTTGAAACTTTCAATTTCTACAAACGACGCCGAAACCAATCAAATCAAGTCCGATTGACCTAAAATTTTGCACACAAGTCATAAATGACATAACGGAGCTATGAAAAATTTTAAAATTGGATTTCGACCCCGATATCAAAATATCAACTCCCCGGTCAAACTTTTCAAAAATTCAAGTTTCACCATTTCAAGCCTAATTCTACTACGGACTTTTAAATAATTTTCGGACACGCTCCTTAGTCCAGAATCACCATACGGAGCTATTGAAATCATCAAAATTTTATTCTGGGGTCGTTGTTACATAAGTCAACATCCGGTCAACCTTTTTAACTTAAACTTTCAACCTTGAGATTAAGTGTCTCAATTCATTCTGAAATCTCTCCGGACCCGAACCGACTACTCCGGCAAGTCACATAACAGTTATAAAGCACATAATGAACAGTAAATAGGGGAGGGAGGCTATAATTTTTTTAAAACGATTGGCCGGGTCGTTATACTTTCACATACAACAACATGTTTGCTACTATTAATTGTTACAATTGACCCATAACTAAATTTTATTTTCGTCTTGTTTCTTCCTCTTGAAAGTGCTATGATCAATATCATGGTTGATCTACTATATTTTCTTTTTCTTGATTGATAATGATCTTCAAACATACTGATTTAATAATAATTGATCTTTAAGGGATCATTTGGTTTGAAAATAAGTTATGCTGTGATTAGTTATGCTGTAATTAATTATTCTAGTATTATTTCTTATTGACCGTTTGGTATGTTGTATTAATTTTGGGATTGTCAATTTTACTGCTTTATCGGGATAACTTATCCTGGGATTATTATTCCATGTTCTGGAGGATATAAGTTATCCCGGTACTATTTTTAATCCGGGATAACTTATCTCAGGATTAGTAACCAAATAAGGGATAAGGCGGTACTAAATTTTTATCCCAAGATTATTTTTGCTTATCCATACCAAACGACCCCTAAACGATGAAAAGGATTAATGTGAAGTACATTATTTTGCATTGTGACTTTTAAATATTTTTTAAAGAAAAAATTAAACTAGTATTTTTTAATGTTGAATCTCTAATTCATATATGCGCCTTTTTCATAAAATTGAGAGTAGCACCTTTTTTTTTTGTTTATATCTTTTCTGCAGATAAATATTTTTTTTTTAAAATAATCGTTGTGACGCTAAAGACTTGAATTGTTTATTATATAGTTAAACGATAATACTAATGATTTTATAATCTGAGTTATTACTATAAAAACGGTGTAAGAAGAGTGGTGAAAGGACAAATATTCCTAGTTTCCTATAATTTCTCCAACTGGAAAAGGGAGAAGAAAAATAATTAAGTGTAGTTTCTAAAAAAACGACGCGTCAAACTCTTATATATAATTATGGCAATCGTACTCTCAGAAAATATATTGCTAATTTGGCCGTTTTGAGTTGAAGAATTCACTCATAACCAGGTAACTTTCTTTCTTTCTTTTCTTTTTTCACGTTGTTAATTTTGAAGCTCTATTTCGTCGCAAATCTGGTAGAACAGATTATATTGGAAAATAATAATTAATTTGTTTTTTCCTCTTTTGGTAAAGTAATACATGTTCTTGAAATTATGTAATAGTAGACGTTCTTGAAGTTTAAATTTAGCTCTCAATTTGAAGTTTGTATTAATTCTCAACTTTTCTTTTCCTGGACTTTGGAGTTTCTATTTTATTAAGGCACAATAAAATTGTTCTTCTTTCAATGAGTTTTATGTGTTTTGGATTAATTGGAGATTATTACTTTGAATTTTATCAATAAGGAAAATAGTTCTAATTTCTTGTGCTGATTGTTTCGTTATGACTGATTTTCGTGAATTCTAATTACCAGAAAGCAGCATTCACTTTTCAAAAAAATGCAGACAATATATGAATGTCTTTAATAAAAGCCTTTGCTACTTTACCTTTTGGTGCTTAATTTACTATTAACCAAAATTTTGTTTCTAGTTTTAAAGAAAGAAATTCAAAAATTTGATGCCTTTTTTAAAATTAGAATTCTAATTACCGATTTTCTTTTCTTGTTTTTGTAGTCGTTAGGGAACATTACCGACTCTGTTTTTTCTTTTTACTATACTAAGCAGAAAATCAAGGTTATTTTCAGAAACTTCATTATAGTGTATGCTTATTTTTCTTCTATTTAATTATATATGTATGTTATCTTGAACAGGGAAATTAAAATGGGAAGATCAAAAATCAATATGGAACTTATTCAGGATTACAAGAAAAGGAAATCCACTTTCCAGAAAAGGAAAGCTTGCTTAATCAATAAAATCTCAGAGCTTTCAATACTTTGTGATATCAAAGCATGCATGATCATATATGAAGGAAATAATTGTGAAGAAATTTGGCCAAATGATCCAAACGAAGTTCAAGAGCTAATAAATCTCTACAAAAACCAACCAATTGAAGACAGGAGTAAAAGAGAAAACAGCTTGTCTAGCTTCTTGGAAAATGAAAAGAAAAAGGCTGAGATTAAAATGGCAAAGTTGAAGAAAAAAATCAAGACAGAAAAATACCCAACTTGGGATTCAAGATTCAACTATTTATCTGAAAAGGAATTACGAAATCTTGCTGGGGTTCTTGAGAAAAAGATGGAGAATGCAAAGGAAAAAACTGAATTCTTGAAAAGTAGTAGGAATATTAATCAAGATTCGAATCAAGAAATTTGGGACTATCCTGAATTAATGGACAATTTCAACCAAAGTAATCCACAGCCTATTTCTTATATGGATAACCAGTTTTTTCAAGAATTCACAACTGAATTTGATCATGTGAATTCAATGGGAATTTTGGATATTTGGCAGCTTAGTATTGATGATTATCAATTTGGAAATTCAGATTATATGAAGATTGAGGCAGAAGATTGGTTGGTGAATAATGGTATTATTGGTTCAAGTTCAAGAATGCAGCCTATGGAGTTAAATCAGTACTCTTTTATAAGCAGTGGCTCTACCCAAATGCCTTATGGATACTTGCAGTAGATTTTGATTAGATTATTATATGACAAACACAATTGAAATGATATTTTTGTATATTTAGTAGTTTCTCCTTTGTTTGATTTAAAAGCAGTTGGAGCAAACAAATTAGGAACTTCTTTTGTTAGATTAAATACAGCTTGTAATATTATAGTTTTGGTGCTCCTAGTTGCAATCTCTTTTGTAATGATACGTATTAGTTATACATAATATTTCCTTTTTAATCAAAATAAAATAAAATACTCCCTCCGTCTCAAATTATCTGTCGTGATTTCTAAAAATAGTTGTCTCAATTTATATGTCATTTTAGAAGTGCAAGACAAAATTGATTATTATTTTTTTATTTTATTCTTAATAGTAATTGTTTTTGAAGATGGAGATATCACATAAATAAAATAAATATTTAATGAAGAGGAATTATATCATAAGACATAAACAAGAGTAAAATAGTCTAAAATTCCTTCTAATTAATATTTTTTTAAAGGACGTGTAAAATAAAAACACGACAGATAATTTGAGACGGGAATGTGTGAGTAATCTTCAATGCCTAAACTTGAGGTCTCATTTTCTTTTAGTGTAATATTAGGAATTACGACAAGATTTTTGAAAGTTTCGTATTGGGAAACCTACCCACTTCCCAAAAGTTTGAGATTGAATATTTTTAATTAGAATAACAGAGATTAATTTTGAGAATTACCAATATGCTTTATATAAACTAAGGACTAAATTCTAGAGGCTTCCTTCTCTTATTTTCTTCCTCTATTCTACATTCTAAGTTCAGCAACGAGCCTCTTTTTTGTATATTTTCTAATCTTTTATAAAACTAACTTATATACTACACCAACTCAACTGAATACAACATCCTACTTGATCAGACTGGACCAAAATAGCATCTTTTTTTAAGGAGGAAATACAAGAGAATAATCCACAACATATTTCTCCAAAAAAAAAAAAAAGAGATGTGTAACAAGAAAATAAAATGACCAAAGAATCTACATAATCAGTTTTGAAAACTTTTTCTTTCCATAAACAAGTTACCAAAAGTGAAAAAAGAATCTACATAATAAATTGAGTAAGTTAACTGAAACCATTATACAAATTTACAACAATATACCATATATTGGCATAGTGTTATATTGATACTTAGTTACTTATCTTCTATGTATACAATCTAGGCAGCATTTTAATTTACATTTAAAAATTTAAAACTCCTATAGATTAGATTCCTTTTTTTTTAGATAGCTTCTTAAATTACTTTTCCTCCTTTTTAGGTAAGTTCTTAAATAATGTATATATTACTATTCTTTTCAGAGACTATAAATACATGCAGAACATAAAGTTCTATCATATTTCAATACAAGAAAAATAATATACTCATACTCACATACTTTCAATTCTTGAGATGGCAAAGGCAACAGTGACTTTGGTTGTTCTGTTTTGCTTAGTTTTTTGCAATTTTAGCCATATTGGGGAATCCTTTGAATTGAAAAAACAAAATCATTTCAATGATGTTGAGATAAATAAGCCTCAATGCCAAAATGATGATGATTGTGTGAAATTTTGTAAAGTTCATTTTGATTACCCAGGTTGTGGATGTGAGATCAGTGGAATGTGTCGTTGTTGCGTTCCATCACCACCTAATGTTTAGGAATATTGTCTTCAATATTATGAGTAAAATGAAGATTTATAGAGGTTTACTATAAGCTCTGACCATTTTGAGCACTTCTACTTGTTTTCTTACCCCAAGTGATCTTCTATTCTCTGTTCTGCGTTTCAATTCTTGTTTTTTTTCCTTATTTTTCTTTTCTATTTTTAGAAAAGGGATCAAATCTAAGCCAAGTTCATCTCACTAATTAATTAGCCCTCGAATGTACTGATTGGTTTTGGTTAGATACTCCAAAAGGACGATAAATATAATAAACTTCGATCGAGAACTTATACTCGAATTTAGTACTTATGGAGTAAAAAAAATACTAGCATTGAAGAAAAAATTTAGGTTCATTGACATTGTCAAAGGTCTAAAACATGTGAAGAACCAGGAGGTAATCATTAATGGTTGTGGTGGATGAATAGGATCACGTATACGGTTAAAACCGGGCTCACTTGATTTTACTATTTGATCGAGACCGGGAGGTTATATCGAAGGATGGCTTAGTAACGGAACGTTGCCCATGTTCCAATGATTGCCCATGTTCCAACCTTACATCCTTGAAACCTAAGTGGCATGAACCACCATCATCAACACAATATTGCCTTTAAAGTTCTACAACAACTCTGGCAGTTAGGCTTGCATGTTCTGCAAACTCAGCCGCTGCTTGAGCAGCAGAGGTAGCATCCATAAATTTCATGTTCCAATTCTTCCTGCAAACAGAAAAATTACCATTATGATCTCTAGGGAATGATTGCCCATGTTCCAACCTTTCATCCTTGAAACCTAAGTGTCATGAACCACCATCATCAACTCAATATTGCCTTGAAAGTTCTACAACAGCTCTGGCAGCTAGGCCTGCATGTTCTGCAAACTCAGCCGCTGCTTGAGCAGCAGAGGTAGCATCCTTAAATTTCATGTTCCAATTCTGCCTGCCAACAGAAATATTACCATTACCATCTCTAGGAAATAATTGCCCATGTTCCAACCTTTCATCCTAGAAACCTAAGTGGCATGATCCACCATCATCAACACAGTATTGCCTTGAAAGTTCTACAACAGCTCTGGCAGTGAGGCTTGCATGTTCTGCAAACTCAGCCGCTGCTTGAGCAACAGAGTTAGCATCCTTAAATTTCATGTTCCAATTCTGCCTGCCAACAGATAAATTACCATTACCATCTCTAGGAAATGATTGCCCATGTTCCAACCTTTCATCCTTGAAACCTATGTGGCATGAACCACCATCAACAACACAATATTGCCTTGAAAGTTCTACAACAGCTCTGGCAGCGAGGCTTGCATGTTCTGCAAACTCAGCTGCTACTTGAGCAGCATAGGTAGCATCCTTAAATTTCATGTTCCATTTCTGCCTGCCAACAGAAAAATTACCATTACCATCTCAAGGAAATGATTGCCCATGTTCCAACCTTTCATCCTTGAAACCTAAGTGGCATGAACCACCATCATCAACTCAATATTGCCTCCTTGAAAACTAAGTGGCATGAACCACCATCATCAACACAATATTGCCTTGAAAGTTCTACAACAGCTTTGGAAGCGAGGCTTGCATGTTCTATAAACTCGGCCGCTGCTTGAGCAACAGAGTTAGCATCCTTAAATTTCATGTTCCAATTCTGCCTGCCAACAGAAAATTACCATTAACATCTCTAGTAAATGATTGCCCATGTTCCAACCTTTCATCCTTGAAACCTAAGTGGCATGAACCACCATCATCAACACAATATTGCCTTTAAAGTTCTACAACAGCTCTGGCAACTAGGCTTGCATGTTCTGCAAACTCAGCCGCTGCTTGAGCAGTAGAGGTAGCATCCTTAAATTTCATGTTCCAATTCTACCTGCCAACAGAAAAATTACCATTACCATCTCCAGGAAATGATTGCCCATGTTCCAACCTTTCATCCTTGAAACCTAAGTGGCATGAACCACCATCATCAACACAATATTGTCTTGAAAGTTCTACAATAACTCTGGCAGCTAGGTTTGCATGTTATACAAACTCAGCCGCTGCTTGAGCAGCAGAGGTAGCATCCTTAAATTTCATGTTCCAATTCTGCCTGCCAATAGAAAAATTACCATTACCATCTCCAGGAAATGATTGCCCATGTTCCAACCTTTCATCCTTGAAACCTAAGTGGCATGAACCACCATCATCAACACAATATTGCCTCCTTGAAAACTAAGTGGCATGAACCACCATCATCAACACAATATTGCCTTGAAAGTTCTACAACAGCTTTGGAAGCGAGGCTTGCATGTTCTATAAACTCGGCCGCTGCTTGAGCAACAGAGTTAGCATCCTTAAATTTCATGTTCCAATTCTGCCTGCCAACAGAAAATTACCATTAACATCTCTAGTAAATGATTGCCCATGTTCCAACCTTTCATCCTTGAAACCTAAGTGGCATGAACCACCATCATCAACACAATATTGCCTTTAAAGTTCTACAACAGCTCTGGCAACTAGGCTTGCATGTTCTGCAAACTCAGCCGCTGCTTGAGCAGTAGAGGTAGCATCCTTAAATTTCATGTTCCAATTCTACCTGCCAACAGAAAAATTACCATTACCATCTCCAGGAAATGATTGCCCATGTTCCAACCTTTCATCCTTGAAACCTAAGTGGCATGAACCACCATCATCAACACAATATTGTCTTGAAAGTTCTACAATAACTCTGGCAGCTAGGTTTGCATGTTATACAAACTCAGCCACTGCTTGAGCAGCAGAGGTAGCATCCTTAAATTTCATGTTCCAATTCTGCCTGCCAATAGAAAAATTACCATTACCATCTCCAGGAAATGATTGCCCATGTTCCAACCTTTCATCCTTGAATCTAAGTGGCATGAACCACCATCATCAACACAATATTGCCTTTAAAGTTCTACAACAGCTCTGGCAGCTAGGCTTGACATGTGCTGCAAACTCAGCCGCTCCTTGAGCAGCAGAGGTAGCATCCTTAAATTTCATGTTCCAATTCTGCCTACCAACAGAAAAATTACCATTAACATCTCTAGGAAATGATTTCCCATGCTCCAACCTTTCATCCTTGAAACCTAAGTGGCATGAACCACCATCATCAACACAATATTGCCTTGAAAGTTCTACAAAAACTCTGGCAGCTAGGTTTGCATGTTATGCAAACTCAGCCGCTGCTTGAGCAGCAGAGGTAGCATCCTTAAATTTCATGTTCCAACTCTGCCTGCCAACAGAAAAATTACCATTACCATCTCCAGGAAATGATTGCCCATGTTCCAACCTTACATCCTTGAAACCTAAGTGGCATGAACCACCATCATCAACACAATATTGCCTTTAAAGTTCTACAACAACTCTGGCAGTTAGGCTTGCATGTTCTGCAAACTCAGCCGCTGCTTGAGCAGCAGAGGTAGCATCCATAAATTTCATGTTCCAATTCTTCCTGCAAATAGAAAAATTACCATTATGATCTCTAGGGAATGATTGTCCATGTTCCAACCTTTCATCCTTGAAACCTAAGTGTCATGAACCACCAGCATCAACTCAATATTGCCTTGAAAGTTCTACAACAGCTCTGCCAGCTAGGCCTGCATGTTCTGCAAACTCAGCCGCTGCTTGAGCAGCAGAGGTAGCATCCTTAAATTTCATGTTCCAATTCTGCCTGCCAACAGAAATATTACCATTACCATCTCTAGGAAATAATTGCCCATGTTCCAACCTTTCATCCTAGAAACCTAAGTGGCATGATCCACCATCATCAACACAATATTGCCTTGAAAGTTCTACAACAGCTCTGGCAGTGAGGCTTGCATGTTCTGCAAACTCAGCCGCTGCTTGAGCAACAGAGTTAGCATCCTTAAATTTCATGTTCCAATTCTGCCTGCCAACAGATAAATTACCATTACCATCTCTAGGAAATGATTGCCCATGTTCCAACCTTTCATCCTTGAAACCTATGTGGCATGAACCACCATCAACAACACAATATTGCCTTGAAAGTTCTACAACAGCTCTGGCAGCGAGGCTTGCATGTTCTGCAAACTCAGCTGCTACTTGAGCAGCATAGGTAGCATCCTTAAATTTCATGTTCCATTTCTGCCTGCCAACAGAAAAATTACCATTACCATCTCAAGGAAATGATTGCCCATGTTCCAACCTTTCATCCTTGAAACCTAAGTGGCATGAACCACCATCATCAACTCAATATTGCCTTGAAAGTTCTACAACAGCTCTGGCAGCTAGGCCTGCATGTTCTGCAAACTCAGCCGCTGCTTGAGCAGCAGAGGTAGCATCCTTAAATTTCATGTTCCATTTCTGCCTGCCAACAGAAAAATTACCATTACCATCTCAAGGAAATGATTGCCCATGTTCCAACCTTTCATCCTTGAAACCTAAGTGGCATGAACCACCATCATCAACACAATATTGTCTTGAAAGTTCTACAATAACTCTGGCAGCTAGGTTTGCATGTTATACAAACTCAGCCACTGCTTGAGCAGCAGAGGTAGCATCCTTAAATTTCATGTTCCAATTCTGCCTGCCAATAGAAAAATTACCA
Source organism: Nicotiana tomentosiformis (assembly GCF_000390325.3). Classification (NCBI taxonomy): domain Eukaryota; kingdom Viridiplantae; phylum Streptophyta; class Magnoliopsida; order Solanales; family Solanaceae; genus Nicotiana; species Nicotiana tomentosiformis. The sequence continues at coordinate 75,020,049 of NC_090813.1, forward strand.
TTACCATCTCCAGGAAATGATTTCCCATGTTCCAACCTTTCATCCTTGAATCTAAGTGGCATGAACCACCATCATCAACATAATATTGCCTTTAAAGTTCTACAACAGCTCTGGCAGCTAGGCTTGCATGTGCTGCAAACTCAGCCGCTCCTTGAGCAGCAGAGGTAGCATCCTTAAATTTCATGTTCCAATTCTGCCTACCAACAGAAAAATTACCATTAACATCTCTAGGAAATGATTTCCCATGCTCCAACCTTTCATCCTTGAAACCTAAGTGGCATGAACCACCACCATCAACACAATATTGCCTTGAAAGTTCTACAAAAACTCTGGCAGCTAGGTTTGCATGTTATCTTGCCTAACCTTGAGTGGGGGAATTACCCCTTAGACATCGAGTCTTATGTGCCATTTGTGAAATGTGAAAAGCCATGTACACGAGGTGACGAGTACGTACCCGGGCGTATATGTGCAAAATTTATTGGGTTAAAGTCTTAGGCATATTGTGTAGTAAATTAGATAATTGTTGGTATTTATTAAATCATCTATTTGCCATGCCTCAATTCACGTTTGTTGAATTTATTTTTATATGACAAATTTAGCTGTCTGAACGCGTAAGCAATCACCCTATCGTCCTACATCAACACCGTGCCAAGACCAATCTGCGACGCATCACAATATACAGTGTAGTACCCCGAACCTGTAGGCAATACCAAAATTGGGATATAGTCAAAGCTGTCTTGAGCTTCTGAAAGCTCTCCCCACACTCCTCTGTCCACCTGAACGGAGTACCCTTCTAGGTTAGCCTGGTCATAGGTGCTGCAATGGATGAGAATCCCTCAACAAAACGACGGTAATACCCCACCAACCCAAGAAAACTACGAATCTCCGTAGCCGATGATGGTCTAGGCCAACTCTACACTGCTTCCACCTTCTTCGGATCCACCTTGATCCCATCACTCGATACTACATGGCCCAAATGCCACTGAGTCTAGCCAAAACTCACACTTAGAAAATTTCGCATACAACTTCTTTTCTCTCAAAGTCTGAAGCACAGTCCTCAGGTGCTGCTCGTGATCCTCCCGAGTCCGAGAGTACACCAGAATTTTGTCAATAAACACAATGACGAAGGAGTCAAGATAAGGCCAGAACATACTGTGCATCAAATTTATAAAGGTTGCTGGGGCATTGGTCAGCCCAAAAGACATAACAAGAAACTCATAGTGACCGTACCGAGTCATGAAGGCAGTCTTCGGGATATCTGGCTCCCGAATCTTTAACTGATGATAGCTTGAACGTAAGTCAATCTTGGAGAACACTCTGGCACCCTGTAGCTGATCAAATAAATCATCAATACGAGGCAATGGATACATGTTCTTCACTGTAACTTTGTTCAGCCGGTGATAATCAATATACGCATAGAACCATCATTTTTCTTCACAAACAAGATCGGAGCACCCCAAGGCGACACACTGGGCTGAATGAAGCCCTTATCAAGCAACTCATGTAACTACTCCTTCAACTCCTTCAATTCAGGAGGAGCCATACGATATGGAGGAATAGAGACGGGCTGACTGTCCGATAATAAATCAATGCCAAAATCAATATCTCGTCGGGTGACATGCCCGAAAGATCAGCTGGAAACACATCTGGATAATCCCTCACTATTGGAACTGACTCAGCTGTAAGGGTATCAATACTGACATCTCTAACATAAGCTAGATACGTGTCACACCCCTTTTCAACCATTCGTTGAGCTTTAAGAAATGAAATAACTCGGCTGGGAGTATACTATAAGGTACCTCTCCACTCTAATTGCGATAAACCTGACATAGCCAGCGTCGCGGTCTTAGTGTGACAATCAAGAATAGCATAATGGGGCGACAACCAGTCCATGCCCAAGATAACATCAATGTCTACCATGCTGAGTAATAATAAATTGGCTATGGTCTCAAAACCACTAAGACCAATCAAACACGACCGATACACGCGGTCCACAACAAGAGAATCTCCCAAGGGAGTAGACACATAAACAGGGAAACTCAAAGAATCCCGAGATACTCCCAAATGTTGGGCAAAATAAGAGGACACATATGAATACGTAGAGCCTGGGTAAAATAATATCGACGCATCTCTGTGATAGACTGGAACAACACCTATAATGACAGAGTCAGAAGCAACTGCCTCTGTACGAGCCGGAAGGGCATAATACCTGGCATGGACTCCCCCTCTAGGGCTACCTCGACCTCCCCAGCCTCCACCTCGAGCTGGCTGAGCAGGTGGGGCGGTAGCTGGTGCTGGAATCATAGCCTAAGGACCCGATGGAGCACGTGGTGGCTGAGAAGTCTATGGAGGTGTAACCCTCCTAAGTCTGGGGCAATCTCTAACCATTTGGCGGTGTCGCCACACTTAAAACAACCCCTCGGAGGGCGTGGTTGCTGCGACTGACTCGGGCCAGCTCTGTTGGAATGGCCACTAAAAGAACCCCAAGCAGGAGGCACACTAGCTATTGGTGGTGCATAATAAGGCTCATGGGGCTTAGAAGGGGCTGGAACACCACTGGCGGTTGAAAGAGCTGAATCAATGAAGAGACTCACATGACCCCTACCATGGCGAGGTGCTGGGGCACGAGCTCCAGAATAAGAACCAGTCTCTCGAGACCTCTTGGCCTCTCTCTCTTCTCGGTCCCGGGCAAACATGCCCTCCAATCTCCTGGCAATACTGACAACCTGCTGATAAGGGATATCCATCTCCAACTCCCGGGCCATACTAATCCGGATACTGGGGTGGAGTCCCTCAATAAACCGTCAAACCCTCTCTCGAACTGTGGCAACCAAGGCCGGTGCATGTCGGGCCAAATTACTGAAGCAGACTGCATACTCTGACACAGTCATAGCACCCTGCGCAGCTGCTCAAACTCTGCACCATGAGTCCCAGAGGCTTTGAGGGACATTCTCTCTCAAAAACATGTCCGAGAACTGATTCCATGTAAGTGAAGTTGCCTAATCCAGACTACTCAACTCATAAGCACGCCACCACTGATAGGTTGCTCCTCTAAGATGGAAGGTGGTAAAAGAAACCCCACTCATCTCCGCTACACCCATAGTACAGAGAATACGATGACACTCCTCCAGAAAACCCTGAGCATCATCAGTAGCCAATTCGCTAAAGGTAGGTGGGTGGTACTTCTTGTACCTCTCGAGTATGAGTTGCTCCGCCTCAGAAGCGGCTGTCCCAATCTCGTGCTGAACCGGAGCTACCGGCTGTATAGGGATGAACTCTAGGGCCTGGTCAACCTGGACTATTTGCTGAGGAGTACGGGTTGCGGTAGTCTGTGCCCCTCCCCCGGCCTGAGATATGGCGGGAGCTAGTGGAATCAATCCATCTTGAGCTAAGGTGCTGAACATGCTCATGAACTGGGCTAGAGTCTCCTGGAGGGCTGGTGCAGCAATACGAACCTCCAGTGCCTGCCCTCCAGCTGGAGCTGCTGGGGGCTCCTTTGTCCCAGCTCGTGCGGGTGCTCTGGCTGCACCGCGTGGTCATCCTCTACCCCGAACTCAACCTCTGGCGGCTCTAACTGGGGCGCGGGTGCCTGGTTGTCAGTATCTCGCACGATAAGGAATCAAAGAAGTATAATCCTTCCTAACAGTTCCACAACCTCCCGAAGATAATTACAGATGTCTCCGTACGGATTCGCGAGACTCCAATAAACCGGCTTGTGACTCACGACACCTATGAACCTAGAGCTCTGATATCAACTCTTCACGACCCAAATTCTTCCTCCGTGAATTTGTCGTGACGGCACCTAGTCTCTACGACTAGGTAAGCCTAACACTTTGCGGAAATGAAATGAAAATTAACAACTAACAGTAGCAGATATTTTAAATAAGCAATTGAGATTTCGCTCGGCATATACAATAATCAAATCTCGAAATATACATAACACTCCAAAGACCCGGAACACCATAACTCACAAGTTTCTACGAAGTTCTAACTATTCTATACATCAGTGTCTATAGAAATAAGAGAAGAATCAACATATGGGGTTAGAGGGGGACTCTGAGGATCTACGAGCGTGGGAAGATGTACCTTGAAAGTTCTCTGAAAACAGCAGCGACTGCAACTAAGGACGAGGCTGGTAAAAGGAACCTGGATCCGCACACAAAAAATATGTGCAGGAAAGGGCATGAGTACACCATAGCGGTACCCAATAAGTGCCAAGCCTAACCTCGGCTGAGTAGTTACGAGGTCAGGTCAAGGCCCTACTGGTATATAGTAATTAAGCAGGAGAGTATAACAATATAATAAGAGGCTGAAATTTAAACAAAGAAAACATAGACAAGTAGCAACGCAGAACACAGGTATATACAACAGGCGATCTCCCGAGATACCATCTCGTAGTTCCAAAATAAAAGTGCAAGGAGATCTCCCAAGGTACCGCCTCGTAGTCTCAAAAATAAATATACATGGAGAACTCCCGAGGAACCACCTCGTGGTCTCAAAAGTAAATATGCAGGGGGGATCTCCCGGGATACCGTCCCGTAGTCCCAAAGTAAATACGCAGCTCAAATAAATGAATATAACAGTTACAGTAAGAAACCTATAATTTAGACTAAGTAAAAGTCAAGAAAGAAGCGGGATTTACTAAACATGCTACAAAGAGTTTAAATAGGCAATTAGGACACGTAGACATGCTATTCTAAGGCTAACAGGATAACTACACATGCTAGTATACTCGGATGAGATGAAAACAGGCTATTACTCGGTAAAGAAAATCAGGTTTTTCCACAAATAGCCCGTGTACGCACTCGTCACCTCGCGTACACGGCGCTCACATATCATAACAACACCAAATCCTAAGGGAATTTCTCCCACACAAGGTTAGGCAAGCCACTTACCTCGAACAAAGCTCAATCAATCCATAACAATGCACTTTCCATGAATATCAGACTCTGAATGGCCCAAATCTAGGCAAAATCGATTACATATCATAAATATAACTACAAGGAACTAATCTAGCTAATGAAATCAAAGCTAAAGCAAGAAATTGGAAAATCGCCCTAAAAAGCCTCCTCGAGCCCACATCTCGGAATCGAATAAAGGTCACAAAATATGAACACCCATTCACTAATGAGTTCACTCGTACCAAAATTACTCAAATCCGATACCAAAATCTTGATCAAAATTCCAAAATTCGGCCCAAGAACTTTTCTAAAATTTTCCTCAATTTTCCACCCCAAATCACTAATTAAATAATGAAATTAAAGACATAATCATGGGAATTAACCAAAACTAGGTAAGAATCACTTACCCCAAACACCCACGTGAAAATCCCTCCAAAATTGCCTAATTCCGAGCTCTCAAATCCAAATGGTGAAAACTGACATAAACCGTCGATCTGAACTTTTAAATCTGCCCAGGTGTTCCCTTCTTCGCGAATGCGGCCACTCTCTCTCGTTCGCATATAACAAAAATTACATGACCCAAACTGCATCACACTTTCGCTGATTCTATGGAAACCCAACAACGAAATCCATAGTGATCCACTCCCATTTTCACTCCGGAATCTCTAACTTCTGAAGCAACCCATCTGGTCGTTGATGCTCATACTTCACCTGCTGGCAATTTAGGCATCGAGCTACATACTCCACTATGTCCTTCTTCATTCTCCTCTACCAGTAATGTTATCTCAAGTTCTGATACATCTTCACGACACCCGGATGAATAGAATACCGTGAATTGTGGGCATCATGGAGAATCAACTCACGCAAACTATCTACATTGGGCACACATAGCCTGCCCTGCATCCTCAATGCACCATCATCCCTAATAGTGACCTCCTTAGCATCACCGTGCTGAACTGTGTCCTTAAGGACAAGCAAATGGGGGTCCTCATACTGACGCTCCCTGATACGATCATAAAGAGAAGACCGAGAGACCACACAAGCCAATACTCGACTCGGCTCAGAAATATCCAATCTCACAAACTGGCTGGCTAAGGCCTGAACATCCAATGCCAGTGGCCTCTCTACTACTGCAAGATATGCTAAACTCCCTAAACTCTCCGCCCGGTGACTCAAGGCATCGGCCACCATATTGGCCTTCCCGGGATGGTACAAAATGGTGATATCATAATCCTTAAGTAGCTTCAACCACCTCCGTTGACGCAGGTTAAGATCCTTCTATTTAAACAGATGCTGCAAACTCCAATGATCAGTGTAAATCTCATAATGGACCCCGTACAAATAGTACCGCCAAATCTTCAAGGCGTGAGCAATAGCTGCTAACTCAAAGTCGTGGACATGATAGTTCTTCTCGTGGGGCTTCAACTGGTGCGAAGCATAAGCAATCACTCTACCCTCATGCATCAGAACACACCCAATGCCGATCCGCGAGGCATCACAATACACTGTGTAAGAACTAGAAACTGATGGTAGAACTAGAACTGGAGTCGTGGTCAAAGCAGTCTTGAGCTTCTAAAAGCTCTCCTCACACTCCCCCGACCACCTGAAAGGAGCACCCTTTTGGGTCAATTCTTTCAATTCTTTTGGAGCCATGCGATACAGTGTGATAGATATAGGCTGGGTATCTGGAGCCAAGTCAATACATAAATCAATATCATGATTAGGTGGAATACCTGGAATATCTGAAGGAAATACATCGGAGAACTCCCGAACTACAGGCACTAAATCAATAGCCGGAGTCTCTGCAGTAGTATCCCGAACATAGGCTAGATAAGCCAAACAACCCTTCTCAACCATGTGTTGAGCCTTTATAAAAAAAAATAACTCGATTAAATGAACTAACAGACGAACCCTTCCACTCCAGCCTAGGAAACGCTGGCATAGCCAAGGTAACAGTCTTGGCATGACAATCTAGAATAGCATGATATGGAGATAACCAGTCCATGCCCAGAATAATTTCAAAGTCAGTCATCTCAAGCAATAGAAGATCTGCTCTAGTTTTATAACCACAGAATGTAATAATACAGGACCGGTAGATCCGGTTCACAATAACAGAATCGCCCACAGTAGTGGACACATAAATAGGAGTACTCAAGGACTCACGAGAAACACCCAGGAATGGAGCGAATAGAGATGACACATATGAATACGTAGATCCTGGATCAAATAATACTGAGGTATCTTTATCATAAACAGAAATAATACTTGTAATCACGGCATCTGAGGCCTATACATTTGGTCTGGCCAGAAAAGCATAGAATCGAGCTGGAGCGCCAACTGGCTGGCCTCCACCTGGCTGACCTCCACCTCTAGGATGACCCCTACCCACCTGTCCTCCACCTCTTGGTGGTCGAACAACTGGTGGACCAACTGGTCCGGCAATCATAGGCTATTGACCCTGTTGTACTAGTTTATCCCAAAGCATGGGGCAGAATATCTATATGTGACTTGGATCCCCGCACTCGTAACAACTCTTCGGTGCGATGGGCTGCCGACTAAGAGTCTGTCCCTGGGGAACTGAATACCCACTGGGAGGACCCTGAATAGCTGGTGGGAGATAAGAACTCTCTGGTATAGCACTGAGATAGGGTCGCACTGGAGCACCTCGAGGAGGCAGTGGTGCTGGATATGGGGGCCTGCTGGATTGCCCTCTCCCGAACTGACCTCTGCCCCCAGGCGGAGCACCTCTGAACTCTCCAGAATACCTAAACCGCTTATCTCTCATAACCTTCTCTTGACTCCGCTGACGTACACCCTCAACCTGCGGACTATCTCTACGACCAGCTCATAAGAAGTACCCATCTCAACCTCTCGAGCCATAGTGGCCTGAATGCCAGTATGTAAACCCGCAACAAACCTACGCACTTTCTCCGCCTCAGTAGGGAGTATCATAAGTGCATGGCGAGATAACTCAGAGAACCTCGCCTCATAATCGGTCACTGACATCTGACCTAGCTAGAGCTGCTAAAACTAAAACCGCAACTCTTCCCTCTGAGAGGGTGGAATATACCTGTCCAGGAAAATACGGGTGAACCTGTCCCAAGTCATGGGAGGAGAATCTGTTGGTCTGCTAAGAACATAAGACTGCCACCATCTACAGGCTCTTCCCTCTAGCTGAAAATTAGCAAAGTTTACCCCATGAGACTCCAATATCCTCATATTGTACAGTCTATCCTTGCACCGATCAATGAAATTCTAGGGATCCTCATGTCGCTCACCCCCAAAGACAGGAGGATGTAGTCTAGTCCATCTGTCCAATAGTTTCTCCGGATCAGCGGCTGCAGCTGGCCTGGGCTCAGGTGTAGCTGCTGCCACTGGTTGGGCTCCACCCACGGGTAGTGCACCCTAGTTCTGATATACAACATATTCCTGTCCATGAGCCTGTGCGGTAGGGGTCTGTGCTCCCCCGTCCGCCCAGGATGTGGCTGGGTCTGCCGGAAATAAACTAGCCTGAGTCATATTATCCATGAACCGCAGCATACGACCCATAACATCCTGGAATCCCAGTGCAGATGTGAAATCCACCAGAGCTGGCTCTGCCATAGGAACCTCACCTTGTTCCTCAACAGTGGGGTTCTCTGCTGGACCCACTGGCGAAATAACTAGAACAGTCCTGCGATGTCCTCGCCCTCTACCACCGGTTGGAGCCCTCCCTCGGCCTCTAGCAACTGGGGGAGTACCTCTTCCCTGGTCTGGAACCTCATTAGAGCGCGTTCTCACCATCTGTGAGAGAATAAGAGAAGGATATTTAGTACTACATTAATTGCATGATGGAATATGAAGAAAGGTAGTTTCCTAACACCCTATAGCCTCTCGAATATAAGTACATACGTCTTTGTACCGATCCGCAAGAATCTATTAGGTCTGCTCATAACTTGTGAGACCTACATGAACCTAGTGTTCTGATACCATGTTGTCACGACCCAATTTTACTTATAGGTCGTGATGGCGCCCAACACTACAGCTAGGCAAGCCAACAAATAAATTAAACATGTATCAATTATTTTCAGAATAATTGTCTAAGAAATTTTATTATTTTACTAGCAATATTAAAGAAATTAGAAAAGATACCGATTAACTTAAATCCAAGAAAATATTACAATTCCAAATTCTACCAATGTGTGTGCCAAGACCTGATATCACAAGTGTATAAGCATCTAGTAGATTATACAAAACTCCAAAATACTATCTGAAATAAAAATAGACAGAATGAAAATACAAAGAGAGGCACTGGTAGTTGCAGAACGGCTCATCAAGGTAGCTCACCACTACGCCTCTGGATAACATGGATGTACGATGATAGATCCTCCACTAGTACCTGCCTCAGATCCTGCACAAAAAGTGCAGCAAGTGTAGCATGAGTACGTAAACAACGTGTACCCAGTAAGTATCAAGCCTAATCTCAAAGTAGTAGAGACGAGATGGCCGACTTGACACTCACTAAGAGTCAATAATAATAAATAAAATAACAATAGCAATATCTAGATCAACATGATTTATAGAATTTACAATGATTTTCTTTAACCAGGAGAAATAATTAAATTCCTTCAAATGCAATAATTCTCAATATATTAATTAAATTCCTTCAATTTCCATAAATTTCCAATTTATCAATTAGCTTTACAAGCTATAATAAACTATCAAAGTATCGTATAATTATTATTATTAGGCACGATTTCTGCTGAGGTCGTATGGCCCGATCTAGAGTGTCGTGTACATTGTCGAGGGACGTGCGGCGCGATCCATAAATGCAACTATCCTGCCGAGGCGTTCGGCCCGCTCCACAAGAAAGAAGGGCATTTTCTTATGTACCTCCGAAAAAATAGTATATTTATTATAAGATCAATTCGAGAGGATGGACAATTTCTTTTAATAATTAATTAATATAAACAGAAAATTAAGTATATGCGATTTCCATCATTTACCATATTCCCTAAAAATTCACAATATATATTGTAATGACCCAACCGGTTATTTTAACTTTTAGAACCACGTTCTCTAAAATAAAACTCCCTGAATGTGCTTTTATTAATTTATGACTGGCGGGAATGGTTGGTTCGAAATTTGGAAATGTTCGTGTTGAACTCGGAACACTTGGTTCCTTAAGTTAGCCTTAAAAGGCCAAGTTTGACTTCGGTCAATATTATGTGCAAACGACCCCGGAATAGAATTTTAATGATTCCAGCAGCTCCATATGGTGATTTTGGAGTAAGGAGCGTGATCGGAAATTTTTTTGAAAGTCCGTAGTTAAATTAGGCTTGAAATGGCTAAAATAAGAATTTAAGTTTGGAAGTTTGACCGGGGAGTTGACTTTTTGATATCGGGGTCGGAATCCAGTTCTGAAAATTTTCACAGCTCCATTATGTCATTTATGACTTGTGTGTATAATTTGAGGTCAATCGAACTTGATTTGATAGGTTTCGACTTCTAATGTAGAAGTTAGAAATTTTAAGTTTCATTAAGCTTGAATTGGAGCATAATTCGTGGTTTTAGCGTCGTTTTATGTGTTTTGAGGTTTCAAATAAGCTCGTTTGATGTTTTAGGACTTGTTGGTATATTTGGTTGAGGTACTGAGGGCCTCGGGTGAGTTTCAGATGGTTAACGGATCAAAAATTGGACTTAACCAGCTGCTGCAATTTTTCTCTTCTGCTGGAAATTCTGGGTTGATCGGACTCCCTGATCGAGCTCCCATGATCGAGCTCCCATGATCTAGCTCCCATGATCGAACTCCTTGATCAGACTCCCTGATCGAGCTCCATGATCGAGCTCCTATGATCGAGCTCCCATGATCGAGATCCCTGATCGGACTCCCTGATCGAGCTCCCTGATCGGACTAGACAGATCTGTAAGTTATAAAAATAGGGGCATTCGACCGTGCCATTTTTGACAAACTTGAGCTTGAGCAGAGGCGACTTTTGATAAATTTTCAAGGAAAGATATTGGGGTAAGTGATTCCAACTCGGATTTGGTCTATATACACAAATATATCACTGTTTTCACCATTTAATTCATGTTTTAAGATTGAAATTTGGGAAAATTTTAGAAATCTCATAGAAACGAATTTTTGAGATTTCGGTATTGATTCAGAGTCGGATTTGAGTGAAAATGGTATGGTTGGACTCGTAATTGAATGGGCTATCGGATTTCATAACATTTGCCGGATTGCGAGATGTGGGCCCTACGGATAAATTTTTAATTAATTTCGGGATTTTTAATGAAAATGTAGTATTTTCTTATAGAAGTGATTCATATAAATTTTAGTGTTTGTATCGAATTATTGTTGGTTAGATTCGAGCCAATCGAAGTTGGATAATCGAGGAAAAGGCCTACTAGTGGATTAAATTGGAGCAAGACGAGGTAAGTATCTTGTCTAATCTTGTGAGGGGGAAATTTACCCCATAGGTGATTAAATTAAATAATTGTTGCTAATTGCGGGGGCTACGTACGCACGAGGTGACAAGAGTCCGTACGTAGCTACTATTAATGCTAAAGTCCGGGTAGTTTAGGACTCAAAGCATGAATTACTTGTGTAAATGTATTCTTTATATATATATATATATATATATATATATATATATATTGTGAATTGTTATGAAAGGTGGTAAAAGATGAAATTTTCATATGCTTAATTATTGTTTAGATTAATTAATTGTTGAAATAAATTGTTATCCTCTCGAATAAATTTTACAATAAATACTCTTATTCTGTAGGTACATAAGAAAATGTCCTCCTTTCTTGTGGATCTGGCCGAACGCTGCAAGATAGATGCATCTATGGATCGTGCTGCACGTCCCTCGGCAGTGTACACAATACTTTGGATCGGGCAGAACGACCTCGGCAGAAATCGTGCTTAATAATAATAATTACACGATACTTTGAAAGTTTATTGCAGCTTGCAGAGCTAATTGATAAATTGAAAATCTTTGGAATTTAAAGAATTATTATTCCTGCTTGTTAAGGAATTATTGTTATTCCTGTAAATGAGACTAATTGATAAATTAAAAATTTATAGGAATTGAAGGAATTTAATTAATATATTGAGAATTGTTGCATTTGAAGGAATTTAATTAATTTATTGTAAATTCTTTGAATCATGCTGATTTAGATATTCTAGTTTTATTTCTATTTTTATTATTGACCCATAGTGAGTGTCAAAGTCGGCCATCTCGTCTCTACCACTTCGAGATTAGGCTTGATACTTACTGGGTACATGTTGTTTACATACTCATACTATACTTGCTGCACATTTTATTGTGCAGGCATAGATATGTCTAGCGGCCTTGTGGGCGTAGAGGTGTGGTTAAAATGCGGGACTTAGGTGAGCTGCATTCTATATTACGATCTGCAGCCAACAGAGTCTCCTTCAGAGTTATTTATATTTTTCTGTCTAATTTGTATTCTGGACAGATGTTGTATTTTATTTTTAATTCCTTAGTAAATGCTCATGCACTTGTGACACCGAATTTTGGAAACGGTTACGAATTGTTTAGAAATAATAGTTGCTAAAAATATCTATCATTTAGTCTATGAGTTATATCCTTGCTGTTTCATTAAAGTAATTTTTATTTCAAAAATACTAAATGTGTAATCAAGTGAAGTTTGTATTGTTGGCTTGCCTGACAGCGGTGTCCGACGCCATCATGACCTTTAGATAAGATTGGGTCGTGACAACATGGTATCAGAGCACTAGGTTCACTTAGGTTTCACGAGTCATGAGCAAGTCTAGTAGAGTCTTGCGGATCGGTACGGAAACGTCTGTACTTATCTTCGAGAGGCTATAAGGCTGTTAGAAGTATTTCCCTCATTGATTCCTCATCGTGCGATTCGATTCCATTGAGGCTTATGCCTTTGTTTCTTTCCTACTCGATCTTATGCGACGTGAAACCCTTGTTATACATCGATAATTGAGGAATTGTAATGGTACTACAGATGTGATGCATGATGGTTTCTCCCTGCGTAATTGATTAGACTATTGTTGTCATCTTGCAGAACAATGTTCTGTCATTTCAGCTCAGTAGCTATATTTCGGAGGGTTTTAAGGCTACGCACAGGTTACTACGATGTTCATGAGTTATTATCTCGCAAAATTTATGTATGACGGGGTGCTTGTTTATGTACCGACGCAAGGGGTATTCTCAGTATATGATGAAAAAGTTCTACGTTTAATTCCAGCAAAAGGGAAGGTAATCGTACTATGAATGTTCAGGTTTGGGGTTGATGGAGTAATGAGTCTTGATATTTTCGAGCGTGGCAAAATTTTTAATTGTGATGTGGTGTCATCGCCTGGTTAAATGCATTAAGGTTCGCCGGTGTTATGGTTTTCTTTAACTCGCCTTCACAGCGGGGTGTTAGGAATTGTTATCGGGGAAGCAGGTGTTGGAAATAGCAGTGTACAACACTTCAGGATTTAATTGGTATTTTTAATGTCACGGCTCAAGGAAGATGATCTTCTAGGAGGATTAAGGCTGGTAGCAATTTGTTCGTTCAGGTGTTACAGAAATGGATTTTGATTTAATACAATATTTGGGCAGGGAAGGATGAGGAAGGACATGTGGAAGGTGTCTTGTGGTGGTTAAGTTCCTAAAAGGCCAAGTGTGAGAAACAGAAGTTGAGTAGTTGCTTAAAGGAGAGGGTTTGACCAAAGTGGGAGAGTGGCAAGGTAGCACATGGGTTACGTGGTAGGATAACTATACAACTTGAGGACAGTTTGAAGTGATTTGGAACTCATGATGGACAGTGACTAGGTCTACAGACTTAAGTTATAATATTGGCGGCTATATTGAGGAAGATTAGGCATGACAAGAGGGAATTTCTTAATATGAAGAGGGATGCAACATGACTTTGGATTGGGATGTATCGTTGCACCTCTAGTTGACGTCCATGAGGAATGAACGGATTAGTGTAGCAGGTGAATGACCTCGGACTCAGGATGATCTACTGATTTCTTAGTAATTGCACCCAGTGCAGCGACGTTGGAATATGTCGGCATGTAATTTCCACAGGAGGGTTATCTCCCGTGAGCAGGTTAGCGGTCGCGGGGTGTTGACGAAGCTTCTACGAAGAATTCTACTGGCCACCCGGTAAGAGATTTAATATGTAAATGTGGCTAGTGGTTCGGAGCGGTTATTAAAGGTTAATAGAGGTGAGTTGCGTGTGCAGAATCATGTCAACAATGAAGAAAGAATCTCGGTGGATTCCAAAATTTATGTAATTGTAGCTTCAAGCTAAGTGGGAGATCCCCACCGTCTACAATTGGATTGCATGGTTGTGTATTTGAGGTTTCTGGTTATCGGTGTATTGGTGGGTCATTTCAACTAAGGAAAGAAAATGTCAGTGGTAATTTGAGCAAGGGATTTGGGGGAATGTGTGCCATATTTGGCCTTATCGATTCATGTTCAGGCTTTGGGAAGACTCAGAGTTTATGCTTCGTGTAGATGTAATGCACAGGGGAAGTGAGACAGTCGGGTGTTTCCTTGATAAAGTGTCCATGTGTTAACAAGGCCTTGGAGTTGATCATGTTTGGGAACAAGTCAGAGCAAGTGACTCTCAACAACGGTCGTAGTGGGTTCAAAAATTTAAAGTACGGTGCCTAAGGATCTCGAGTCCGTAGTACGGTTGAGTATCGAGCTTTTGCAGCAGATTATGAAACAGGGCTTGGAGTACTATGTGTTATCTTCAGGTTGTGGTGTAGCAGTAGAAAACAGAAGAAATTAACTTCGGATTCATAAAAGAAGTATCATAAGGGGTGTACCCGTTGAAGATGTAAAAGTGCGCACAAGGAAGAGTATGAGATGATTCGTGGGTTTTGAAACAGCGTGGTCTCAAGAAATAAGGTCACTCGGGATGAGTGCGAATTTGAATTCGTGATATAATGAATGGGACTATTATCATTTCTAAGGCAAGTTGAGAACAAATTTAGAAAAGACGGGTCAACTAACAATGGTTGAATTGGCATGATGGTGGCAATGATCAGCTCCTTTAGCGCATTGGGTTATGCATGTGATTTGTGGCGGTGCGTGCGAGGCTTGACGGCCGCCGTAATTGATTGTATTTGGAGGAATTCAAGTATTATGGAATGTTATGTGTAGATGGATCCCGGGGGAGTTATGGTGGTTTAGACCACTACTTGAGGAGTTTATTTCATGCCGATATGGGAATTCAATCGCGTGTTGCAATGGTTCTCCTGAATTGAGTTAAGTAAAAGGTTGCTATATGATGAAGTGTTGGGTCTGTTAGTGGTTCAAGAGTTATGATGGAATTCTTGTACTCTCGAGTATTGGCATGCTAGGTACAGTGAACGGCATAGGAATATGGAAGTTGAGGATCGAAGTTGCAGTTCGATTTTGACAAGAGTATCACAAGCTCGGACGAGCAGAAAAGGATTTAGAGGTTTAAAGTAAGCTGGTATTGTCTTCAGTATCACCTGAGATCGATGTTATGTGTAAGAGGCTTTGTGTATTGATTTGCGGATCCTTGATTCTCCTTACAGTATTAGTATGGCTGGTGGTAGGGATGTGCAGACTTGTTATATGTTGCGGAAGGTCGTGGGAGCGTATTCCACGGGAAGATTGTATAAGTGTGACAAGTAGTCACTTGATTGATTAAATATTTAACAACCAAGTATGAAGATTGTGGAGGTATCGCTAATTCGAGAATTTATGCCTGGAGGGCGCTCGGTTCGTTTGGTTGTGGACTGTGGAAAATTTTTCCTGTTATGATGGTTGTTCTTGTGTGTTATGGGGAAAAGGGTTATTATGGATCCTTGAAAGGTTATTAGCCTATTACGGTGCGATCAGAATCGACTTGAGGTCGGTGGATGGATTTAAATATGAATACAGGCTTTATATCTGGCCGGATATGTTCATTTCAGCATAAGCGCTCCCTATGAAGGAGTATTCGGACGTTGGATGTCGTTTCGTCGTCGGTTATTTCATGTAATACTATATTGTGCCGCGTGAGTTGTGAAACGACTTGATAAATTTCTTGTGTTGAGGTTCCGCGTAGCGATGGTGTTATGTGAGTAGGATGGCTCTCGAGATTCAGATCATATATCGCACCTTAGTTGTGCTTGTATTTTGTAGCGTATGGTGATGTCGGTCCTTCCAGGGATGGTGTTATGCACTTAGCGTGCTTGTATCCGATATTCAGATGTTTTGTAGTAATGAGCATTTTAGCTCGGTAAGTATTTCCGTATAGATTCTTTTTGTGCGAATCGGGTGACACGCCGCCACGGGTATGTTATTTGGATCGGGTTGCACGCCGCAACAATGTGATATTGAGTACAGTCCCCTATATTTTATTTGGTGTGTTTTGTGTCCCATTTTCTGAGGAAGGTTCATGACACCTTTTCAGTTGTCTAATTAGTTACGCGGGTTGAGTAGTTCTTTCCAGAGTTCATTTTTCCTTATGTATCACATTCCAGTTTGTAGCATGTTGGTGCATTGTTGGCATCATACGAGACCTTGGTCAGGGTTTTAGGCGGCTTATTTCCTGCGTAGTTTATACTGGGTGAGACAAGACTATTGAACCTGAAATCAGTGCAATCAGAATTATATAAGGAATATTAAAGAATAAACATCGCTATTCAGCTCAAAATGAGATAATGGTCCTTGTCAAAAGGAGAAACTTAGTAAATTATTGACTCGACAGTTGGTTATGAATTTCTACACATTTCTTTCATCGTGGAAGCATTGCGAGAGTTGGAACATGACTTATATGTATCATGAGATGTGTTGTGGACACCAGATTCGTGGAATCTCGACTATTATTATCGAGCATGTTATTATGGGCATGTGAATGGTGCGGTGCGTGGTTTAAATTCAACCAAGGTATGCAATCCTGTATTGTTGAATCGTGTAGTGATTGATACGGTGTTCATAAGTTAGAAACGAGCATGGTGGAAAATTCTGGATGTTAGAATTTGGCTCTAAGGCTTATTTGCCAAAATAAAGGGGAGAATCTTCAGATTGGCTCGAGCTACTGTGCTCAACTGGGTGTGGTAGCACGGGTAGGTGCACCAGGTGTTAAACAATGATTTTGTACAACTTAGGAACAGTCCTTAGCACGTTCGAGGACGGATGTATATTTAAGTGGGAGAGAATGTAATGACCTAACCGATTATTTTAACTTTTAGAACCACGTTCCCTAAAATAAAACTCCTCGGATGTGCTTTTATTGATTTATGACTTGAGGGGATGGTTGGTTCGTAATTTGGAAGTGTTCGGGTTAAAATCAGAACACTTGGTTCCTTAAGTTAGCCTTAAAAGGCCAAGTTTGACTTCGGTCAACATTATGTGCAAACGACCCGGAATAGAATTTTAATGATTCCAACAGCTCCGTATGGTGATTTTGGACTTAGGAGCGTGATCAGAATTTTTTTGGAAGTCCATAGTGAAATTAGGCTTGAAATGGCTAAAATAGGAATTTAAGTTTGGAAGTTTGACCGGGGAGTTGACTTTTTGATATCGGGGTCGGAATCTAGTTCTGAAAATTT
Source organism: Nicotiana tomentosiformis (assembly GCF_000390325.3). Lineage (NCBI taxonomy): Eukaryota > Viridiplantae > Streptophyta > Magnoliopsida > Solanales > Solanaceae > Nicotiana > Nicotiana tomentosiformis. The sequence continues at coordinate 75,037,503 of NC_090813.1, forward strand.
TCACAGCTCCGTTATGTCATTTATGACTTGTGTGCAAAATTTGAGGTCAATCGGACTTGATTTGATAGGTTTCGACTTCTAATGTAGAAGTTGGAAATTTTAAGTTTCATTAAGTTTGAATTGGAGCATAATTCGTGGTTTTAGCGTCATTTTATGTGATTTGAGGTTTCAAATAAGTTTGTTTGATGTTTTAGGACTTGTTAGTATATTTGATTGAGGTCCTGAGGGCCTCGGGTGAGTTTCGGATGGTTAATGGATCAAAAATTAGACTTAAACAGCTGCTGCAATTTTTCTCTTCTGCTGGAAATTCTGGGCTGATCGGACTCCCTGATCGAGCTCCCATGATCGAGCTCCCATGATCTAGCTCCCATGATCGAACTCCTTGATCGAGCTCCCGTGATCGAGCTCCCATGATCGAGCTCCCTGATCGGACTCCCTGATCGAGCTCCATGATCGAGCTCCCATGATCGAGCTCCCTGATCGGACTCCCAGATCGAGCTCCCTGATCGGATTGGACAAATCTGTAAGTTATAAAAATAGGGGCATTTGACCCATTTTCCATTTTTGAGTAACTTGAGCTTGAGCAGAGGCGACTTTTGACAGATTTTTAAGGAAAGACATTAGGGTAAGTGATTCCAACTCGGATTTAGTCTATATACACAAATATATCACTGTTTTCACCATTTAATTGGTGTTTTGAGATTGAAATTTGAGAAAATTTTAGAAATCTCATAGAAACGAATTTTTGAGATTTCCGTATCGATTCGAGGTCGGATTTGAGTGAAACAGGTATGGTTGGACTAGTTATTGAATGAATTATCGGATTTCATAACTTTCGCCGGATTCCGAGATGTGGGCCCCACTGACAAATTTTTAATTAATTTCGGGATTTTTAATGAAAATGTAGTATTTTCTTATAGAAGTGATTCCTATAAATTTTAGTGATTGTATCGAATTATTGTTGGTTAGATTCGAGCCAATCGAAGTTGGATAATCGAGGAAAAGGCCTACTAGTGGATTAAATTGGAGCAACACGAGGTAAGTCGCTTGTCTAATCTTGTGAGGGGAAAATTTACCCCTTAGGTGATTAAATTAAATAATTTTTGCTAATTGCGGGGGCTACATACGCACGAGGTGACGAGAGTCCGTGTATAGCTACTATTAATGCTAAAGTCCGGGTAGTTTAGGACTCAAAGCATGAATTACTTGTGTAAATGTATTCTTTATTAATTAAATTATTTGATATATATATATATATATATATATATATATATATATATATATATATTGTGAATTGTTATGAAAGGTAGTAAAAGATGAAATTTTCATATGCTTAATTTTTGTTTAGATTAATTAATTGTTGAAATAATTATTATCCTCTCGAATAAATTTTACAATAAATACTCTTATTCCGGAGGTACATAAGAAAAAGTCCTCCTTTCTTGTGAATCGGGCTGAACGCCTCGGCAGGATAGATGCATCTATGGATCGTGCTGTACATCCCTCGGCAGTGTACACAATACTCTGGATCTGGCCGAACGGCCTCAGCAGAAATTATGCTTAATAATAATAATAATTACACGATACTTTGATAGTTTATTGTAGCTTGCGAAGCTAATTGATAAATTGAAAATCTTTGGAAATTAAAGAATTATTATTGCTGCTTGTTAAGGAATTATTGTTATTCCTGTAAATGAGACTAATTGATAAATTGAAAATTTATTGGAATTGAAGGAATTTAATTAATATATTGAGAATTGTTGCATTTGAAGGAATTTAATTATTTCTGCAGGTTAAATATATTATTGTAAATTCTTTGAATCATCCTGATTTAGATATTCTAGTTTTATTTTAATTTTTATTATTGACCCATAGTAAGTGTCAAAGTCGGCCATCTCGTCACTACCACTTCGAGATTAAGCTTGATACTTACTGGGTACACGTTGTTTACGTACTCATACTATACTTGCTGCACATTTTATTATGCAGGCACAGATATGTCTAGCGGCTTTATGGGTGCAGAGGTGTGGTTAAAATGCGGGGACTTAGGTGAGCTGCATTCTATATTACGATCCATAGCCAACAGAGTCTCCTTCAGAGTTATTTATATTTTTCTGTCTAATTTGTATTCTAGACAGATGTTGTATTTTATTTTTAATTCCTTGATAAATGCTCATGCACTTGTGACACCGAATTTTGGGAACGGTTACGAATTGTTTAGAAATAATAGTTGCTAAAAATATTTATCATTTACTCGATGAGTTATATCCTTGTTGTTTCATTAAAGTAATTTTGAATTCAAAAATACTAAATGTGTAATCAAGTGAAGTTTATATTGTTGGCTTGCCTGACAGCGGTGTCCGGCGCCATCACGACCTTTAGGTGAGATTGTGTCGTGACATATATCAAATAATTTAATTAAATAAAGAATATACTTTACACAAGTAATTCATGCTTTGAGTCCTAAACTACGTGGACTTTAGCATTAATAGTAGCTACGCACGGACTTTTGTCACCTCGTGCGGACGTAGACCCCGCAATTAGCAATAATTATTTAATTTAATTAACTATGGGGTAATTTCCCCCTCACAAGATTAGACAAGAGACTTACCTCAATTTTCTCCAATTTAATCCACTAGAAGGCCTTTTCCACGATTATCCAACTCTGTCTGGCTCGAATCTAGCCAAAATAATTCGATACAATCACTAAATATTATAGGAATCAATTCCATAAGAAAATACTACATTTTCAATAAAATTTTGAAATTAATTAAAAATCCGTCCGTGCGGCCCACATATCGAAATCCGGCAAAACTTACAAAATCTGACAACCCATTCAATTACGAGTCCAACCATACCAGTTTCACTCAAATCCGACTCTGAATCGATACCGAAATCTCAAAAATTCATTTCTATAAGATTTCTAAAATTTAACAAATTTCAATCTCAAAACACTAATTAAATGGTGAAAACAATGATATATTCGTGTATATTACCCAAATCCGAGTAAGAATCACTTACCCCAATGTCTTTTCCTTGAAAATCTATCAAAAATCGCCTTTGCTCAAGCTCCAATTTGTTAAAAATGGCGAATGGGACGAATGCCCTCCTTTATAATTCTTCCCAGGCAGCCCTTGATCATGACCTCGATCCTCGGCCTCGATCATGGTTCGATCATGGCCCTCGGGCCTGGGCCTTCGATCATGACCCTCGATCATGGTCTCGATCCTCGGCCTCGATCGTGGCTTCGATCATGGCCCTCTCGAGCCTTTGCCTTCGATCATGGCCCTCGAGCATGGGACATTGATCATGATCCTCGAACCCTGCCTTTGATCATGACCCTCGATCATGGCCTCGATCTTGGGTCTCGATCCTGGGCCTCAATCTTGGGCCTCGATCTTGGGCTCGATCACAGCCCAGAATTTCCAACATAAGAGAAACATTGCAGCAGCTATTTTAAGTCCAACTTTTGATCCGTTAACCATCCGAAACTTACCTGAGGCCCTCGGGACCTCAACCAAATATACCAACAAGTCCTAAAACATCATACGAACTTATTTGAAACCTCAAATCACATAAAACGACGCTAAAATCACGAATCATGCTCCAATTCAAGCTTAATGAAACTTAAAATTTCCAACTTCTACATTCGATGTCGAAACCTATCAAATCAAGTTCGATTGACCTCAAATTTGCACACAAGTCATAAATGACATAACGGAGCTATGAAAATTTTCAAAACTGGATTCCGACTCCGATATCAAAAGGTCAACTCCCCGGTCAAACTTCCAAACTTAAATTCCTATTTTAGCCATTTCAAGCATAATTTAACTATGGACTTCCAAAAAATATTTCGAATACGCTCCTAAGTCCAAAATCACCATACGGAGATGTTGTAATCATCAAAATTCTATTCCGGGTTTATTTTCTAAAAATTTTGACCGAAGTCAAACTTAGCATTTTAAGGCCAACTTAAGGAACCAAGTGTTCCGATTTCAACCTGAACACTACCAAATCCCGAACCAACCATCCCCGCAAGTCAAAATGACCGGTTGGGTCATTACAACTTTGCTCACAAAGAATTGGAGCAAAATAACAATTCACCAAAAGGAAGAATGGATTTGGCCTAGAGTTATTTGATATTGACGGTAAAAATCAACAATAACGGGGTCGAGGGGGCCCAGCATGAAAGAGTAAGTGTAAACACTTGAAAACCCTTCCACATGGGTGGTGATGTCTTCTTCGGGTGTCAGGATAACCACCTCTTTGCCCTCCCAGTTGCAGTCTTTCTTTACCTATTAAGGTATCCCTCAGTTATCAAGCATATATACCTCGACATTGGCTCGCATCGACCAGGAATGGACGAGGCTTTATCGATCTTGAAATCGGAGTTTAGCGTGCACCCCCCAGGAATGCATTCCTCAAGACGGGGTTCCACCGGCGTTTTCCCTTTGGCCGGTTGAAAAGATGAAGCAGCTTCTTTTTGTGGTACCATTTTCGATGTTTTTGCCATTTTTTATGTAAGTTTGAAGAAGAGGAAGATAATAGGGCTTGACGTTTGAGAAAGGATTAACAACAAAACCTAGAGATTTGTAAAAGAGAAGAACTTAAGAGATGTAAAAGCTTTGGAGATTAGAAGGAAGTGAAAGTAAAGTTTGAATCAATGAGGAAGGGGTCTATTTATTAGATTCATGGCGATAGTTCAAAGGCACTAGTAACCGACCACCAACTGACACTCATTAATGACTTGGGGAACTGTACCGACGGGACATTTCGGTCACTCCCATCGCTTACGTCACGAGGATGACGTCATGACAGGTCGAGGTAGAAAATCGAAGGCTCAATTCATTTCTTGTGATTTCACTCCAAAAACGAAGGGACTATCTGTATACGGTTAAAATCGGGCCCACCAGATTTTACTATTTGACCGAGACCGGGAGATTGCATCTAAGGATAACCTCAAAACAGAACAAAATAAATCACGAGGACAAGGTACCGAGTTCAGAATCGAGGCACATGTCGAGATCGAGGCTAGTAGCGATCGACGCCAAATGAGACAGACATTGAGAAAGATCGAAGATAGCACAATAACAGAAAGGCGAGATATCCGTGACCGGTCGAGGATCATGGCATAAATCTCGGAACGGATCAAATCAGAAATGGTTAATTAGATAATCATGGGATTTCCTTATGTAATTAGAATTATACCATAAGTGAAATTCCTCTACTTTTTAAAGGGGGTTCTAATCATTTGTAAAATATATTATTCGCAGATATCAAAATAATATAATTCTCTTTCTCGTTTATACTATAGTTCATCAGCTTGTTATATTTTAATTATTCTTACATCAACCAGTTCGAGGGTATCCAAACTCGAGGGTTGAGTTCCATTCTAACCCTGGTTTGCTTTACTTTATAGTTCATTTCTGTTATTAATCTTCATATTTATCAATTGGTATTAAGTAAAATCGTGTGTCCTTAGAACCACATTATAAGTTTAATTGCTATCCAATTTTAGGGTAAACAGATCCATCCACCCTTAATTATAAATTTTCGGTTAAATCATGGGAATAGAAAAAATTATTGGAGGGGAGCATATTCCTCTTTAATGGACCTTACACGGCGTTAATACAGATTAGTCTAGGCCCAATATGAATAGCACACACTAGATGAAAAATAAAAAAAATAACAGGAAGTAAAATTACAGAGAACTATGAAATAAGCCACAAATAGACACTATTTATCAATAATTAGCTATTAAATTATGCTACAAAAAATAACCAGAAAAGGTTATCAATGATATACAATATTAAAAATATTTAGGCAAATTGTTTTCCATTGGTTATGGTTAGAATTCATTTAAAATACATAAATATATAATGCAATATACAAAATTTGAGAAAAATTGGAGATGATTTAGACTGATTTGAAGATAAAATTTGTTACCAATGATATATATAACATTCAAAAAACCAACACAAGAAAAGAATTTTTCCCGGTAAGTATGGGTGGAATTCGTTGAAAACATATGGTGAGATAATATACAAAATTTAAGAGCATGTTTGGAAAGTCACCTAGGAATTAGATTTGGGTGTAATTGGGTGTAATTACACAATTTAGCATGTTTGTCTCACCAAGTAATTACTTGGTCAGCATGAAATTTGGTGTAATTGGAGAGGTATAATTACACTCTTCAATTCTCAAGGGAGAAGTGAGAACTGGTGGTAATTACAATATATAATTACAAGGCTACTTTTTAATTTCTTTGCTTTTTTATTTTAATTTATTTTCTTTATAACGTTTTATTTCCATTATTTTAATTTCGTTTTTTTATTTTTTTATTTTAGTTTTACTTTTTAATTTTTTTTTAAAATTTTTAAATATATTTTTTTTGTACATTATTTATATTTTATTTCCCTACCTTTACTTTTTGTTATTCTATGTAATTTCTTGTATAATTTATTTCTTATTTGTTTTACTTTCTTAATTTAGCGTAACTGCGTTATTATTCTAGTTTTTGAAACTACACCTCCTAATATTAGAAATAATGAGTCATTAACAAACTTGGCATATAATGAGTGATATCATTAAAGTAGAATTTTCCCCCTCATAAGTCATGCCCCATTGCCCAATGCCCCCCACTCTCCCTCTCCTCGGTCCCCACTGCTGTTGTGTTTTTAGATTTTCTTCATTATGTTGTCCTGCTACAATACCAACTCTAAAATATATGCTAAATTTAGCGGTATGTTCTGGCTTCTAATCTATATCTATATCTATATTAAAGAAATAAATTTACTATATATAATTGGTATTATGGTTAAGCCAAGTGACAAGCTAATAAATGTCAATAGTATATGGTAACTTTATTCCTTTAATATATATAGTCAAATACAAATATATATGTCATATATGTATGTATATATATATATATATATATATATATATATATATATATATATATATATATATATATATATATATATCTTTTTTGTGATTTATGAATAAAGTTTTAAAATTTGAATTTAAATTAAAAATAAAATTTATCTTTTAAAAAAAAAATGTTATCATACTTAATTCGATTAATGATCATATGCAATCATGTTAGAAACTTTTGTTATCTTTTTTAATTATTTAAATATTACTTCGCCTCCGGCAAAAAAAAAAAACTACTCCATATAACTATAAAACTCTTTCACATTTAAAATTATATAATTATAGTTCTTTAAAACACTATAGCTAGATTTGAATAACGCGAATTTTTTTAAAAAGTAAATGTAATATATAGGGTACACATCTATGTTTAATCAAATAATAAAAAAGAGTTTAAAAATCAATATTTTAAAAAAAGTTTTTTTTTCTTTTCTTTTTGAAAAATATTTGTTTGAAGAGTCAATTTGTATAAATGGACATCAAACAAATAACAATACTTTGGCTATACAATTACTATCATTAATTTTAATTTAGCACATTCTAGAAATTGAAGGGTATAAGTTGAAACCCCTTCATTTAGCTGCAGTCAAGCCAATATTGCAAGGGTATAATATTTTTTTCGTTGAAAAATATTAGTTTTGAATCATTAGATTATGTGAAAGGTTTTTTTTCTAGAACTCAACAAGAGAGATATTGATTTCTAATTGATAGTTTCTATAACGATTTTCAAGTGTAACAAAGAGTATATTTTTTAAAAACAATGGGTATGACGTGTAATAATTTTTTAAAATGTAAATAAATTATTTCGAAAAAACTCTTTACTTTTTTTCTAAGATAATAAAAAGATAAGATATTTTTGAACATTAGTAGAGAGTTTTTAAAATTATTACAATAGAAGTCATATCATTGATAAACTCAAAAAAACCTAAATCTTATGGAATATTTACATAAATATCCGTCCTGATTTATTGTTTACCTTTTATAGCTAATATAAATAGATGATATCAACACACATTATATATTGATTATATATAAATTACACATCCTTTAATTTTTTAATTTAAGTCGGGTGAGCACCTATTTAGGCTGATTGGATAAAGCCAAAAGCAAAATATGAAAGAATTTTAACCAAAGACTATAAATAAAGTCTTATGTAGACAATTTCTATTAAAACTCATCCTTTTATAGTGAAATAAATTAATTTTTTGTAACAAAAGAAAGAATCACATAAAAAATAAGATAAAAGAAAATAAATATTGAAAAAAAATGTAAGAAACATCTAAAAATCAGAAATAAGAGATGACAATGAATTTCTTCTTATGTTTCATCTTTGTTGAATATAAAAAATTTGGAAGCTAATCTCATTGATTTCAAATATTATTTTAAACTCAAATACATAGATTGTAAGATAAGCATATCTTAGAATATATTTTGTTATTTACATTGTGTGTCATTTTTTAAAAATCACAATTACTAACAAACTGATATGATATTTGAATTTGAATTTAAATGCAATTTGAGTAGTTTGGTGTCACGACCCGAAATTTCCACCTCCGGACCGTGATGGAGCCTAACATTTCACTTGCTAGGCAAGCCAACGTTAGAATAATATTATTTATTTTTAAAATAATTTTTAAATTTATTAATAATAAAGAAACAAATGCGAAAATAAAGTCTGAAATATAGTGAATAATCCTTAAAAATGACGGTGTCTAAATACCATCCCAGAATTGGTGTCACAAGTGCACGAGCTTCTAGAATAATACAAATAAAGGTCTAAATAAAATAAAGCTCTCTGGAAACAAACACACAGCTAAAGTAAAGTAGACGGGAACTTCAGAACTGCGAACGCCGTACAGTTATACCTCAAGTCTCCTCTGAGTAGCTGAAATCCGAGCAAGTCTATGGTACACCGATGGGACCAACTCCGAAATTTGCACAAGAAGTACAGAGTGTAGTATCAGTACAATCGACCCCATGTACTGATAAGTGTTGAGCCTAACCTCGACGAAGTAGTAACGAGGCTAAGGCCGTTCACTTACATTAACCTGTACGCAATATTAGTAACAACAACAAATAATAGAAATAAATCAGGTAACTCATTTATAATAATTGAAGCCAATTCAGCAGTCATAACCAATTATCATTTCCATCAATTCTGTTGCAGCGTGCAACCCGCTCTCACAATATATTCACATTCGATTCTGTTGCAGCGTGCAACCCGCTCTCCCAATATATTCCTTTTAATCAAGTCTGTCAAATATTAATTTCAATCAAGTATATATAGACTTTTAAATAAGTCTGTTGCGGCGTGCAATCTGATCCCCCAATATTGACTTTTAAATAAGTCTATTGCGGCGTGCAATTCGATCTCCCAAATATTGAATTTTAATAAGTCTATTGCGGCGTGCAATCCGATCCCCCAAATATTGACTTTTAATAAGTCTGTTGCGGCGTGCAACCCGATCCTCTAATATGGACTTTTAATAAGTCTGTTGCGGCATGCAACCCAATCCTCCAATATGAACTTTTTAATAAGTCTGTTGCGTCGTGCAACCCGATCCTCCAATATGGACTTTTTTAATAAGTTTGTTGCGGCGTGCAACCCGATCCTCCAATATGGACTTTTTAATAAGTCTGTTGTCGTGCAACCCGATCCTCCAATATGGACTTTTTTAATAAGTCTGTTGCGGCGTGCAACCTGATCCTCCAATATGGACTTTTTAATAAGTTTGTTGCGGTGTGCAACCCGATCCTCCAATATGGACTTTTTAATAAGTCTGTTGCGGCGTGCAACCCGATCCTCCAATATATTCATTTCGATCAATTTTGTTGCGGCGTGCAACCCGCTCCTCCAATATATATATATATATATATATATATATATATATATATATATATATATATATATATATATATATATATATATATATATATATATATATATATATACATTTACCAATTCAATGTTGTTGCGGCATGCAACCCGCTCCTCCAATATATTTATTTACCAATTCTTATAGAAGAAATTTCCCCGATAAATGCAACAATTAATATAAAATGATAAGACAACAAATATACAATAATTATGATTTAATTATGAAATAAACAATGATAAATAGCAAGTTATTATGGAAATTAGAGAGAAAATAGGCAGTTTAATATTTAATATGCTAAATGTCAAATAATAATTTGTTACGACCCAATTTCCCCTCCGTGTGATATCGTGACGGAACCTAGTCTCTACAACTAGGTAAGCCTAACACTTTGCGGAATAATGAAATAAAAATATAAATTTAACCAACTATTCAAAAATTACACAACAATCCCCAAAACCCGAAACATCGTGAATCACAAACTACAGAAGGAAAAGTCTAGTGTCTCTATACATCAGAATCTAACAAGGAAGATACATAAAATAATGGACATGAGAAAGAGTAGAAGGGGACTACGAGGTCTGCGGACGCGGCAAATATACCTTGAAGTCTCCAAAGCTGTCCCGGCTCACTGATAGTGCGGCTGATAAGGTACACCTGGATCTGCACACGAAAAACATGTGCAGAGAGTAGCATGAGTACACCTCAATCGGTACCTAGTAAGTTCCAAGCCTAACCTCGATTGAGTAGTGACGAGGTCAGGTCAATGCCCTACCGGAATAAATATAATAAATTAAACAGTAAAAAGATATAAGTAAGTTTTACGGTAAACAGTTAAAGAAAATTTCAAAGAAATTTAACAGTCAAGGGAACCCTCGGCTCATAACAAGGTATACACAATATGGAATCTCTCGGGATACCGTCCTGTAATCCCGAATGAATATGCAGTACAAGGGGATCTCCCGGAATACGTCCGTAGTCCCAAAGTAAATATGCAGTATTGGGGGATCTCCTGGAATACGTCTGTTGTCCCAAAATAAATATGCAAGACAGGGGGATCTCCCGGAATGCGTCCGTAGTCCCAATTTAAATATGCAGTGCTGGGGGATCTCCCGAAATACGTCTGTAGTCCCAAAATAAATATGCAAGACAGGGGGATCTTCCGGAATATCGTTCCGTAGTCCCAAAGTAAATATGCAGTACGAAAGATAAAAATACAACTACATCACGAAATATTTACAATTTAGGCTAGGTATAGGTCAGGCAAAGAGCGGGAAATTCACTAAGCATGCTGCACATAATTCACGTAAACAGTTAAGACACGTAGACATGTTGTAATAGACTAAACATGATCTACACATATTGGAATAACTTAAGTAAGAATAAAATAGATTTGTACTCATTAAAAATGGTATAACTCAAAATAACAGGAAAACATGTTGCTGCTCAGTAAGAAAATCAGGTTTTACCACAACTAGCCCGTGTACGTACTCGTCACCTCACGTACACGGCGCTCGCATATCAAAATAGTTTCAAATCTTAAGGGAATTTCCCCCACACAAAGTTAGGCAAGCCATTTACCTCGATCCAAGCTCAATCAATCAGTCACAATGCCTTTCCCACAAATATTTGGCCCCGATTGGCCCAAATCTAGCCAAAAGCAATTACATATCATAAATACAACCATAATAGACTCATCTAATTAATGAAATCAACATTTTAACAAAAATTCTGAAATTAACTCAAAAATTGCACGTGGGGCCCACGTCTCAGAATCGAGTAAAAGTCGCAAAATGCGAACACTCCCGAGTTTACTCGTACCAAAATTGTTCAAATCCGATACCAAAATCTCGATCAAAACCCCAAAATTCGGCCTAAGAACTTTTCTCAATTTTTCACCCCAAATCCGAAATTAAACGATGAATTCAAGCATATATTAATGGAATATAACCATAAAGGAGTTAAGAATCATTACCCAATCGATATCTTTGAAAATCCCTCAATCCCCTATTTTCAAATGCATAAAGGTTGCTTGGGCATTGGTCAGCCCAAATAACATGACAAGAAACTCATAGTGACCATATCTGGTCCTGAAAGCAGTATTCGGGATGTCCGGCTCCCGAATCTTCAACTGATGATAGCCAGAACGCAAGTCAATATTGAAAAACACCCTGCACCCTATAACTGATCAAATAAATCATCAATACGAGGCAATGGGTACCTGTTGTTCACTGTGACTTTGTTCAACTGGCGGTAATCAATACACATACGCATAGAACCATCCTTCTTCTTCACAAATAAGACAGGAGCACCCCCAAGGTGATACACTAGACCTGATGAAACCCTTATCAAGCAACTCATGCAACTGCTCCTTCAACTCCTTCAACTCAGGAGGAGCCATACGGTAGGGAGGAATAGATATGGGCTGAGTGCCCGGCAACAAATCAATGCCGAAATCAATATCTCTGTCGGGCGGCATGCCCGGAAGATCAGCTGGAAACACATCTGGAAAGTACCTCACTACTGGAACTGACTCAACTGTAGGGGTATCAATACTGACATCTCTCACATAAGATAGATACGCGTCACACCCCTTCTCAACCATTCGTTGAGCTTTAAGAAAAGAAATAACTCTGCTGGAAGTATACTCTAAGGTACCTCTCCACTCTAATAGCGGTAAACCTGGCATAGCCAGCGTCACGGTTTTAGTGTGACAATCAACAATAACATAATGGGGCGACAACCAGTCCATGCCCAAAATAACATCAAAGTCCACCATGCTGAGCAATAATAAATCGGCTCTAGTCTCAAAACCACTAAGAGCAATCAAACACGACCGATACACGCGGTCCACAACAAGAGAATCTCCCACAAGAGTAGATACATAAATAGGGGAACTCAAAGAATCCCGAGATATCCCCAAATGTGGAGCAAAATAAGAAGACACATATGAATACATAGAGCCTGGGTCAAATAATACTGATGCATCCCTATGACAGACAGGGACGATACCTGTGATGACTGAATGTGAAGCAACGGCCTCTGAACGGGCTGGAAGGGCATAGTACCTGGCTTGGCATCCCCCTCTAGGGCGGTCTCGACATCCCCGACCTCCACCTCGAGCTGGCTGAGGAGGTAGGGTGGTAGCTGGGGCTGGAAGAATGACCGGAGGACCCGGTGGAGCACGTGGAGGCTGATAAGTCTGTGGAGGTGCACCCCTCATGGATCTGGGGCAATCTATAACCATGTGACGAGTGTCACCACACTCAAAACAACCCCTCGGAGGATGCGGCGGCTGAGACTGACTCAAACCTAGCCTGCTGGACTGGTCGGTAATAGCACCTCGAGTAGGAGGCATACTGGATACTGGCGGTGCATAATAGGGCTCCTGAGGTCTAGGAGGAGCTAGAACACCGCTGGCTTCTAGAAGAGCTGAATGAATAGGGCGACTCACAAAATCCCTACCATAGCGTGCTGCTGGCGCACGAGCTCCTGAATAATGACCACTCTATCGAGATCTCTTGGCCTCTCTCTCCTCTCTGTCCCGGGCGAACATGCCCTCCACTCTCCTAGCAATGCTCACTGCTTGCTGATAAGTGATGTCCATCTCCAACTCCCTGGCCATACTGGTCCGAATACTGGGGTGGAGTCCCTCTATGAAGCGATGAACCCTCTCTCTGACTGTAGCAACCAGAGCTGGTGCATGGCGAGCTAACTCACTGAAACAGACTGCATACTCTGACATAGTCATAGCACCCTGACGCAGCTGCTCAAACTCTGTGCGCCAAGCATCCCTGAGGCTCTGGGGAACACACGCAAGAACATCTCTGAAAATTGAGTCCAAGTAAGTGAGGCTGCCTCGTCCGGACTACTCAGCTCATAGGCACGCCACCACTGATATGTCGCTCCCCTCAGCTGGAAAGCGGTGAAAGAAACCCCACTCATCTCCACAATGCCCATAGTGCGGAGAATATAATGACACTCCTTAAGAAAACCTGAAGCATCATCTGAAGCTAGTCCGCTGAAAGTAGGTGGGTGGTACTTCTTGTACCTCTCAAGTCTGAGCTGCTCCGCCTCAGAAGCTGCTGCCCTAACCTCGGGCTGAGCTGGAGCTACCGGCTGCATAGGTATAACCTCTAGAACTTGGTCGACCTGAACCCTCTGCTCTGGAGTACCGACGATGGGAGTCTGTGCTCCTCCCCCGGCCTGAGATATGGCAGGAGCAAGTGGAATCAATCCAGCCTGAGCTAAGGTGCTGAACATGCTCAGAAACTGGGCTAGAGTCTCCTGGAGGGATGGTGCAGCAACAGGTATCTCAGGTGTCTACCCTCCAGCTTGAGCTACTGGGGGCTCTTCTATAGCAGCTCGTGCGGGTGCTCTAGCTGCACCACATGGACGTCCTCAGCCTCTACCCCGGCCCCGGCCTCTTGCGGCTCTAGCAGGGGCGCGGGTACCTGGTCATCAGATCCGCTTGTACGTGTCCTCACCATCTGTGAGAGAATATAATATAGAAGTTTAGAATCTTTGAAGTCAACAATTTTCGCATGACAAGGAATCAAACTAATGAAATTTTCCTAACAGTTCCATAGCCTCCCAAAGATAAGTACAGACGTCTCCGTACCGATCCGCGAGACTCTAATAAACCGGTTTGTGACTCACGACACCTACGAACCTAGAGCTATGATACCAACTTGTCACGACCCAATTTCCCCTCCGTGTGACGTCATGACGGCACCTAGTCTCTACAACTAGGTAAGCCTAACACTTTGCGGAATAATGAAATAAAAATATAAATTTAACCAACTATTCAAAAATTACACAACAATCCCCAAAACCCGGAACATCGTGAATCACAAACTACAGAAGGAAAAGTCTAGTGTCTCTATACATCAGAATCTAACAAGGAAGATATAGAAAATAATGGACATGAGAAAGAGTAGAAGGGGACTTCGAGGTCTGCGGACGCGGCAGATATACCTTGAAGTCTCCAAAGTTGTCTCGGCTCACTGATAGTGCGACTGATAAGGTGCACCTGGATCTGCACACGAAAAACATATGCAGAGAGTAGCATGAGTACACCACAATCGGTACCTAGTAAGTGCCAAGCCTAATCTCGGTCGAGTAGTGACGAGGTTAGGTCAATGCCCTACCGGAAAAAATATAATAAATTAAACAGTAAAAATATATAAGTTTTATGGTAAACAGTTAAAGAAAATTTTCAAAGAAATTTAACAGTCAATGGAACCCTAGGCTCATAATAAGGTATACACAATATGGAATCTTCCGAGATACCGTCCTGTAATCCCGAATGATTATGCAGTACAGGGGGATCTCTCGGAATACGTCCGTAGTCCCAAAGTAAATATGCAGTGCTGGGGGATCTCCCGAAATACGTCCGTAGTCCCAAAGTAAATATGCAGTGTTGGGGGATCTCCTGGAATACGTCTATTATCCCAAAATAAATATGCAAGACAGGGGGATCTCCCGGAATGCGTCCGTAGTCCCAATTTAAATATGCAGTGCTGGGGGATCTCCCGAAATACGTCTATAGTCCCAAAATAAATATGCAGTACGAAAGATAGAAATATAACTACATCACGAAATATTTACAATTTAGGCTAGGTACCGGTCAGGCAAAGAGCGGGAAATTCACTAAGCATGCTGCACATAATTCACATAAACAGTTAAGACACGTAGACATGTTGTAATAGACTAAACATGATAGCTACACATATTGGAATAACTTAATTAAGAATAAAATAAATTTGTACTCATTAAAAATAGTATAACTCAAAATAACAGGAAAACATGTTGCTGCTCAGTAAGAAAATCGGGTTTTACCACAACTAGCTCGTGTACGTACTCGTCACCTCACGTACATAGCGCTCGCATATCACAATAGTTTCAAATCTTAAGGGGATTTCCCCCACACAAAGTTAGGCAAGCCACTTACCTCGAACCAAGCTCAATCAATCGGTCACAATGCCTTTCCCACGAATATTCGGCTCTGAATGGCCCAAATCTAGCCAAAAGCAATTACATATCATAAATACAACCATAATAGACTCATCTAATTAATGAAATCAACATTTTAACAAAAATTCCGAAATTAACTCAAAAATCGCCTGTGGGGCCCATGTCTCGGAATCGAGTAAAAGTCGCAAAATACAAACACACATTCACTCCCGAGTTTACTCGTACCAAAATTGTTCAAATACGATACCAAAATCTCGATCAAAACCCCAAAATTCGGCCTAAGGACTTTTCTTAATTTTTCACCCCAAATCCAAAATTAAACGATGAATTCAAGCATAGATTAGTGGAATATAACCATAAAGGAGTTAAGAATCATTACCCAATCGATATCTCTCAAAATCTCTCAATCCCTCATCCAAAATCCGAGCTCCCAACTCAAGTTTTTGATAAAAAAAAATGGCATAACCCCCATTTTTTGGAAACTTGAATACTGCCCAGACGCGTCCTTCTTCGCGAACGCGGACATACCCTCGCGTTCGCGAAGTATAATTTACTTCGGCCCAAAAATCCTCCATCGCGAACGCGAAGACCACTCAGCTTGACCCTTCGCGAACGTGGGATCTCCATCACGAACACGAAGCACGAAATGTCGCCTGCCTCCAGTTCTTCTACGCGAACGCGAGGACCATGTCGCAAACGCGTAGCTTTGAGGTTCCACACCTTCGCGAACGCGAGAGCGACATCGCGGACGCGAAGAGTAATTCAGCTGCCCTTACCAGATACCTTACACGAACGTGAGAACTCCCTCGCGACCGCGATGAAGAAAATGCCTACAACATAACACCAGAAATCTGCTATCTTCCAAAGTCCAAATGTGATCCGTTAAGCATCCGAAACTCATCCGAGGCCCCTGAGACCTCGACCAAACATACCAACCAATCCTAAAACACCATACGAACTTAGTCGAACTCTCAAATCACATCAAACAAATGCTAAAATCACGAATTACCCACCAATTCAAACTTAAAGAAATTAAAACTTCAAAATTCTACAACCGATGCCGAAACCTATCAAATCATGTCCAATTGACGTCAAATTTTGTGCACAAGTCATAATCAACATTACGGACCTACTCCAACTTTCGGAATCGGAAAACGACCCCGATATCAAAAATACCACTACCGGCCCAAAACTTCAAAAATTCAACTTTCGCCATTTCAAGCCTAAATGAGCTACGGACCTCCAAAACACAATCTGGACACGTCCCTATACCCAAATTCACCTAACAGAGCTAACGGAACCGATGAAATTCCATTCCAGAGTCATCTTCACATAGTTCCGACTACGGTACAAATCCTAAGGCTTAAGCTCTCATTTAGGGACTAAGTGTCCCAAAACACTCTGAAACTCAAAACCAATCATCCCGGCAAGTCACAATAGTAGAAATAGATATGGGGAAAATAGTTAATAAGGTATCGAGGCTATTACTCTCAAAACGACCGGCCGGGTCGTTACACAATTAAGACACATAATTCAAATAGCATGTAACAATTAATGCAAGAATTCAAGGATTAATATTTGACAAAGAATAGGAGAGAAATAATTTTAATTCATGATTTAAAATAATTTATGATTTTTCAAGTAAGTAGGCAAACAATTAACTTGACGACGTGTAGACACTCGTCACCTCGCCCATACGTCGTTCACATGCATTTCACATAACAAATAATTTAAGGGTTCTATTACCTCAAGTCAAGGTTAACTACTACACTTACCTCGCTTTGCAAATTCCAATCAAGTACTCGACCACAGCTTTTCCTTTTAAATTTGTCTCCAAAAGCTTCAAATCTATTCACAAACAATTCTATATACTCAATACGAATCATAGGAATTAATTCCATATGAATTTATTAATTTTTCGGATAAAAATCGGAAATTTATTTAAATATTCGACAATGAGACCCACGTCTCAAATCCCGGAAAAGCTCACAAAATCCAAAAATCCGTTCCGCTACGAGTTCAATCATTCAAAAGTTATCCAATTCTGATATCAAATGGACCTTCAAATTTTCGTTTTTGTAAGATTTGATACAAATCTGATTTTTCTTCCATAAATTTACGGATTCATGATATAAATGAGTATGGAATCATAAAATATAATCAATATAGGATAAGGAACACTTACCCCAATGTTTTCCTATGAAAATCGCCCAAGAATCGCCTTACCCGAGCTCAAAAATTGGAAATGGTTGAAAATGATTTCCAGAACTTAAGTTCTGTTTCTCAGATTTTTATTCATCGCGATCCCGGAAATTCGTTCGCGATCGCGTAGAACAACTTTGCCCAGGTTCATTTTACTCTTCGTGATCGCGGGAATGGCTTCGCGATCGCGAAGCATATTTTGGCTGTCCAAACTTTTAACTCTACGCGATCACGTAAATGGTCATGCGATTGCAGAGTACCTTTTCTTAGCCTTACGCGATCGTGTACTTACTTGTGCGATTGCGTAGCACAATTGACGTGCCTAGCTTCTTCCTTCCTTCCTTCTACGCGATCACAGCTTGTCCCTTGCGTTCGTAGTGCACTGGGAGTTTACCTTCCGCGATCACGTGCCTATCTTCGCGAACGCGAAGGGTAAAACTCACTACTTACAATTTCCTCTTCGCGATCGCAGGAATGGCTTCGCGATCGAGAAGCACAATGCACCAGATGACAGCAGAAGCTCAAAAACCAAAATTTTTAAGTTCAAAATCATCCCGTAGCCTATCTGAAACTCACCCGAGCCCTCGAGGCTCCGAACCAAACATGCACACAAGTCCTAAAACATCATACAAACTTTCTCGCGCGATCAAATCGCCAAAATAACACCTAGAACTACGAATCGGACACCAAATCAAAAGAAATTTTTAAGAAAACTTTAAAACTTATATTTTCACAACCGGACGTCTGAATCACGTCAAATCAACTCTGATTCTCACCAAATTCGGCAGACAAGTCATAAATATTATAGTGGACCTATATCGGGCTCCAAAACCAAAATACGGACCCGGTGTCAATAA
This sequence comes from Nicotiana tomentosiformis, assembly GCF_000390325.3. Taxonomy (NCBI): domain Eukaryota; kingdom Viridiplantae; phylum Streptophyta; class Magnoliopsida; order Solanales; family Solanaceae; genus Nicotiana; species Nicotiana tomentosiformis. Next base: position 75,056,344 of record NC_090813.1, read on the forward strand.
ATCCAACATCAGTAATTTCTTAAAAAATCATTAAGCTTTCAAGCTTTTAATTTTTCATCAAAATTCCATATCTCGGGCTAGGAACCTCAGAATTCGATTCCGGGCATACGCCGAAGTCCCAAATCACTATACGGACCTACCAGAATTGTCAAAATACTGATCCGAGTATGTTTGCTCAAAATATTGACCAAAGTCAACTCAGTTGAGTTTTAAATCTCCATTTCACATTTTAATCCATTTTTCACATGAAAACTTTTCGAAAAATTATACGGACTGCGCACGCAAGTCGAGGAATGATAATTAGTGTTTTTCGAGGTCTTAGAACACAGAATTACTTATTAAGTGTAAAGATGACATTTTGGGTCATCACATTCTCCACCTCTAAAATAAATGTTCGTCCTCGAACGGAGTTAGAAAAAGTACCTGTGCTGGAGAAAAGGTGTGGATATTTACTCAGCATATATGACTCGGACTCCCAGGTAGATGCCTCTACCGGCTGACCTCTCCAGTGCACTCGAACTGAATGATAACTCTTAGACCTCAACTGCCGGACCTGCCGGGCTAGAATAGCCACCGGCTCCTCCTCGTAAGTCAAATCTTTGGCCAATTGGACTGAGCTAAAATCTAACACATGGGACGAATCACCATGATATTTTCGGAGCATAGAAACATGAAACACCGGATGAACCGCTGATAAACTAGGTGGTAATACAAGCCTGTAGGCTACTTCACCCACCCTTTTAAGAATTTCAAAGGGTCCGATATACCTAGGGCTCAACCTGCCCTTCTTTCCGAACCTCATTACACCTTTCATAGGTGAAACCCGGAGCAATATTCTTTCTCCAACCATGAATGCAATATCACAAACTTTACGGTCGGCATAACTCTTTTGCCTAGACTGAGCTATGCGAAGTCGATCTTGAATAACTTTGACCTTATCCAAGGCATCCTGTACCAAATCGGTACCCAACAACTGAGCCTCTCCTGGTTCAAACCAGCCAACTGGCGAACGACATCGCCTTCCGTATAATGCCTCATATGGAGCTATCTGAATGCTTGACTGGTAGCTATTATTATAAGCAAACTTAGCAAGTGGCAAGAATTGATCCCAAGAACCCCCAAAGTCTATAACACAAGCGCGAAGCATATCTTCCAATATCTGAATGATGTGCTCTGACTGTCCGTCTGTCTGTGGATGAAATGTTGTACTCAACTCAACCTGCGTGCCTAACTCACGATGTACAGCTCTCCAGATGTGTGAGTTAAACTGCATACCTCGATCTGAAATAATCGACACGGGCACACCATGAAGGCAGACAATCTCACGAATGTAAATTTCAGCTAACCTTTCTGAAGAATAGGTAACTGCCACTGGAATGAAATGTGCTGACTTGGTCAACCTATCCACAATGACCCAAACTGCATCAAATTTTCTCTGAGTCCGTGGGAGTCCAACAACAAAATCCATAGTGATACACTCCCATTTCCATTCAGGAATTTCTAACTTCTGAAGCAAACCACCAGGTCTCTGATGCTCATACTTAACTTGCTGATAATTCAGACACCGAGCTACATATGCAACTATATCCTTTTTCGTTCTCCTCCACCAATAATGTTGCCGCAAATCTTGATACATTTTGGCGGTACATGGATGAATAGAATACCTGGAATTGTATGCCTCTTCAAGAATTAATTCACGAAGCCCATCCACATTAGGCACACAAATATGACCCTGCATTCGCAGAACTCCATCTTCCCCCACAACAACCTGTTTGGCATCACCGTGTCGCACCGTGTCCTTAAGGACAAGTAAACGAGGATCATCATACTTCCTCTCTCTGATGCGCTCATATAAAGAAGACGGAGCGACTGTGCAAGCTAGAACCCGATTGGGTTCTGAAACATCTAACCTCATGAGCTGATTAGCCAAAGTCTGAACATCTGTAGCTAATGGCCTCTCACCAACCGGAATATATGCAAGACTGCCCATACTCACACCATTTCTACTCAAAGCACCGTCCACCACATTGGCCTTTCCGGGGTGATACAAAATGGTGATATCATAGTCTTTCAACAACTCTAACCATCTTCTCTACCTCAAATTAAGATCTTTTTGATTGAACAGGTACTGAAGGCTACGATGATCAGTAAATACCTCACACGAGACACCGTAGAGGTAATGCCTCCAAATCTTCAGCGTGTGAACAATGGCTGCCAGTTCTAAGTCATGAACATGATAATTCTTCTCGTGAACTTTCAACTGCCGCGACGCATATGCAATCACCTTGCCATCTTGCATTAATACTGCACCAAGACCAATGTGAGATGCATCACAATACACCATATAAGATCCTGAACCTATGGGTAATACCAATACTGGCGTCGTAGTCAAAGAAGTCTTGAGCTTCTGAAAGCTCAACTCACACTCGTCTGACCATCTAAATGGGGCACCCTTTTGGGTCAATCTGGTCTTAATAGTTGTTCATAATCAATTACTGGAACGTCAATTAACTTCATGTTAACAAAAATCTCGTTTCAAACCTTCACAATACTAATAACGAGATGCGAGGAATGAAAACCTCATAATTATTTGCCCGAATTAACGAGTCACATTTAACGCCACCTAGGCGGGCACCTACCTCATAGGTTACAACTCAATATTACAACACGAATTTGGCAAGTATGCACAGAGAATTTCATACAAAAATTTTCAAATAAGCCTAGCAGGCATGACTCCCTATTAGTACTATAGCACAAATTTAATTTCACAAGGGAGAATTTAAACACAAGAATTTTTATCACAAGGATCTCGTCCTTATATAACTTCCACCGCAGCTCATAGCCCGGTTTAAACATATCAATTTATTTTAAAATGTGAGGACCTCAGCCTCAGTTCTGAATCACAAGTAATATGCACATCTTGCCAATCGAAACTTTCCATTTTCTCCTTTTAAATAATTTTCGTTAAACAAAATCACAACACATAATGAACCCCACACTGGTAGGGCATATAATTCACAATTTGTAATTAATTATCTGTAAATTACATCAAAACTTACCGAAATGAGTAACAGAAAGCCACTTTTAGCCTCACAGCTCTAATTAGAGACCAACATGGAATGATAGGCATAGTTATCTCTATAAAACCTCCCAACAGGAGTAAACACATAAGTAGATTATAGAATTACGAAGCTCACTCATAAGTGGAGCACAATAGGAGGACTCGTCTTGATACTCAGAACCAAATCAAGTTAAGGAAATTATTCCTTTATTTTAAATCGAGGTCGTACCTATAATGACACCATCTGATGTAACGATCTCCGCCATTCCATAAAACAAATATAACAACGGTTGGGTCCCCACCTCTAGGACGCATTCTACCCATTTGTCCTCCACCCCTAACTGGTCGTGTGGGTGGTGTAGTAACTTCAATGGGGCACGTAGCCTGAGTGCTTTGATGAAATATGCCTCTCCCAAGTTTGGGACAATTTTGTTTTTTTCATGATGTGCCTAGTATCACTGTATTCATAACAACCCCTTTGCGGGTTTGGCTGCTCATATTGAGTCTGTGCCAGATAACTGGAATAACCATTGTAGGAAACTCATGTCGGTGGTGCATTAAAAGAACTTAATGGAGCACCCCGAGTAATCCGATGTGCGGAATGGGCTGGCCGACTGCCCGAGCCCCCCACCATAATGATTTATACTTGCAGAGTAGAATCCACCGAATCCCCCAGAACCTCGAGACGTCTTGGTCTCCTTAGTTTCCTTGTTCCTCATCCCGAACACGTTCTAATATCTTGGCAATTTCTACCACTAGCGAAAATGAAGTATCAGCCTGTAGCTCCCTAGTCGTATAAAATTTTATGATTATAATTGAGTCCTTTAATGAGTCTGTGGACTCGCTTTCTGGCTGTAGGAAGCAAAGTAGGAATATGACGGGCTACCTAATTGAACTTGATGGCATATTATGACACCGTCATGGTATCCTGACGCAGCCATTCAAAACCTATGCGTCAAGCATTACAGAGAGTCCGGGAACAAACTCTTTCAAAAGCATTTCTGAGAACTGAGCCAAGTGGGCGGTGTTGCATTGGCTGGTCTGCCCTCTTCATAGGCTTGCCAAAGACACTTGTGGAGAATTATCTCTCTCAAGGCCAATTTATTCTTTTGTTATGCTGGCTCAACACTGTTGAGCTGACCCATTTCTTAACACCCTTATTTATACACAACAATCACAAAAGTAGAGCTCCATACAGACAAATCTTGGTCCAAAATCTCGTCAACCACTGTACTTCCTCCGAAGCACCCCAAAATCCGCAACTATAACGTCCACGCTGAGTAGAATTTCTGAAAATTAAAGTTATTTCTCTAACTCCTTTGGTACTAAAGTATAGTATTATTAAGTAGGCGGACATACCGCAAGTCCTAACCTTGTCCTCTACAAAATCTCAGGTCTTAAACATCTATAAATTTTGGAGAACCTTTCAGTACCACATATATACATTTCAGGCCAAAACTGATATAACACATGATCCCGCAATCCATCCATTGATAGTAGACTCCCCCACTCAGCGCGATGTCATAGGTAACCATGTCCGATGATCCACAGTATTAACCTTCACAGCTCGTATAAATCAACCAGATGCCAAGGTCCGTTTCACCCCTCACATGATTCACTGGTTGATCTCTCAATACGTCCGCATCTTTAGTTGGTACCACACGTTGAGGCAATGTTGATCATTTTTGGCTATCTCGTAGTCCATCTGCGGCATCACGAACCGTCGACGCACAACTGATACCTAGTGCGTAATGTCATATACGAGTGGATACAAAGGAATATGAGATATATGTTTCAAGATAAATCAATGACGCACGATAAGGAATTAAAGAAGTAGAATTATTCCTAAACTCTGTAGCCTCTGGAAGATAAGTACAGACGTCTCAGTACATATCCTTCAGACTCTACTAAGCTTGCTCATGACTCGTGAGACCTATGTAACCTAGTACTCTGATACCAACTATCACGACCCAAAATTCTCACTTTCGGACCGTGATGGTGCCTAACATTTCACTTGCTAGGCAAGCCAACGTTAGAATAATATTATTCATTTTTAAAACAATTTTTAAATTTATTAATAATAAAGAAACAAATGCGGAAGTAAAGTCTGAAATGTAGTGAATAATCCTTAAAAACAACGCTGTCTAAATACCATCTCAGAATTGATGTCACAAGTGCACGAGCTTCTAGAATAATACAAATAAAGGTTTGAATAAAATAAAGTTGTCTGAAAACAAACACACAACTAAAGTAAAGTAGACGGGGACTTCAGAACTGCGAACGCCATGCAATTATACCTCAAGTCTCCTCTGAGTAGCTAAAATCCGAGCAAGTTTATGGTACGCCATTGGGACCAACTCCAAAATCTGCACAAGAAGTGCAGAGTGTAGTATCAGTACAACCGACCACATGTACCGGTAAGTGCTGAGCCTAACCTTGACGAAGTAGTGACGAGGCTAAGGCGGTTCACTTACATTAACCTGTACGCAATATTAGTAACAACACCAAATAATAGAAATAAATCAGGTAACTCATTTATAATAATTGAAGCTAATTCAGCAGTCATAACCAATTATCATTTCCATCAATTCTGTTGCAGCGTGCAACCCGCTCTCACAATATATTCACATTCAATTCTTTTGCAGCGTGCAACCCGCTCTCCCAATATATTCCTTTTAATCAAGTCTGTCATATATTTATTTCAATCAAGTATATATAGACTTTTAAATAAGTCTGTAGCGGCGTGCAATCTGATTCCCCAATATTGACTTTTAAATAAGTCTATTGCGGCATGCAATCCGATTCCCCAAATATTGACTTTTAATAAGTCTGTTGTGGCGTGCAATCCGATCCCCCAAATATTGACTTTTAATAAGTCTGTTGCGGCGTGCAACCCGATCCTCCAATATGGACTTTTAATAAGTCTGTTACGGCGTGCAACTCGATCCTCCAATATGGACTTTTTTAATAAGTCTGTTGCGGCGTGCAACACGATCCTCCAATATACTTTTTAATAAATCTGTTGCGGTGTGCAACCCGATCCTCCAATATGGACTTTTTTAATAAGTCTGTTGCGGCGTGCAACCCGATCCTCCAATATGGAATTTTTAATAAGTCTGTTGCGTGCGGCGTGCAACCCGATCCTCCAATATGGACTATTTTAATAAGTCTGTTGCGGCGTGCAACCCGATCCTACAATATGGACTTTTTTAATAAGTCTGTTGCGGAGTACAACCCGATACTCTAATATGAACTTTTTAATAAGTCAGTTGCGGCGTGCAATCCGATCCTCTAATATGGACTTTTTTAATAAGTCTGTTGTGGCGTGCAACTCGATCCTCCAATATGGACTTTTTTAATAAGTCTATTGTGGCGTGCAACCCGATCCTCCAATATGGACTTTTTAATAAGTCTGTTGTGGCGTGTAACCCGATCCTCCAATATGGACTTTTTTAATAAGTCTGTTGCGGCATGCAACCCGGTCCTCCAATATGGATTTTTTAATAAGTTTGTTGCGGCGTGCAACCAGATCCTCCAATATATTCATTTCGATCAATTTTGTTGCGGGGTGCAACCCGCTCCTCCAATATATATATACATTTACCAATTCAATGTTGTTGCGGCGTGCAATCCGCTCCTCCAATATATTCATTTACCAATTCTTACAGAAGAAATTTCTCCAATAAATGCAACAATTATTATAAAATTATAAGACAACAAACATACAATAATTATGATTTAATTATGAAACAAACAATGATAAATAGCAAGTTATTATGAAAATCAGAGAGAAAATAGGCAGTTTAATATTTAATATGCTAAATATCAAATAACAATTAAGACACATAATTCAAATAGCATGTAACAATTAATGCAAGAATTCAAGGATTAATATTTGACAAAGAATAGGAGAGCTTCAAATCTATTCACAAACAATTCTATATACTCAATACGAATCATAGGAATTAATTCCATATGAATTTATTAATTTTTCGGATAAAAATCCGAAATTCATTTAAATATTCGACAATGGGACCCACGTCTCAAATCCCAAAAAAACTTGCAAAATCCAAATACCCGTTCCGCTACGAGTTCAATCATACAAAAATTATCCAATTCCGATATCAAATGAACCTTCAAATCTTAAATTTTTATTTTTGTAAGATTTTATAAAAATCTGATTTTTCTTCCATAAATTTACGGATTCATGATATAAACGAGTATGAAATCATGAAATATAATCAATATAGGATAAGGAACACTTACCCCAATGTTTTTCTGTGAAAATCGCCCAAGAATCGCCTTACCCGAGCTCAAAAATTGGAAATGGTTGAAAATGGGTCGAAACCCCATTTCCAGAACTTAAGTTCTGTTTCTCAGATTTTTATTCATCGCGATCGCGGAAATTCGTTCGCGATCGCGTAGAACAACTTTGCCCAGGTTCATTTTACTCTTCGCGATCGCGAAACACATTTTGGTTGTCCAGACTTTTAACTCTACGCGATCGCGTAAATGGTTATGCGATCACGAAGTACCTTTTCTCAGCCTTACGCGATCGCGTACTTACTTGTGCGATTGCGTAGCACAATTGACGTGCCTAGCTTCGCGATCACAGCTTGTCCCTTGCGTTCGCAGTGCACTGGGAGTTTACCTTCCGCGATCGCGTGCCTATCTTCGCGAACGCGAAGGGTAAAACTCACTACTTACAATTTCCTCTTCGCGATCGCAGGAATGGCTTCGTGATCGCGAAGCACAATGCACCAGATGACAGCAGAAGCTCAAAAACCAGATTTTTTAAGTTCAAAATCATCTCGTAGCCTATCTGAAACTCACTCGAGCCCTCAGGGCTCCGAACCAAACATGCACACAAGTCCTAAAACATCATACGAACTTGCTCGCGCGATCAAATCGCCAAAATAACACCTAGAACTACGAATCGGACACCAAATCAAAAGAAATTTTTAAGAAAACTTTAAAACTTATATTTTCACAACCGGACGTCTGAATCACGTCAAATCAACTCTGATTCTCACCAAAGTCGGCAGACAAGTCATAAATATTATAGTGGACCTATATCGGTCTCCAAAATCAAAATACGGACCCGGTGTCAATAAATCCAACATCAGTAATTTCTTAAAAAATTATTAAGCTTTCAAGCTTTTAATTTTTTATCAAAATTCCATATCTCGGGCTAGGGACCTCGGAATTCGATTTCGGGCCTACACCCAAGTCCCAAATCATTATACAGACCTACTGGAATTGTCAAAACACTGATCCGAGTCCGTTTGCTCAAAATATTGACCAAAGTCAACTCAGTTGAGTTTTAAAACTCCATTTCACATTTTTAATTCATTTTTCACATGAAAACTTTTTGAAAAATTGTACGGACTGCGCACGCAAGTCAAGAAATGATAATTAGTACTTTTCGAGGTCTTAGAACACAGAATTACTTATTAAATTTAAAGATGACAGTTTGGGTCATCACATTTGGATTAAGGTTAAGCCAAGTATGGTGTCGAAAAATAAACTACTTGACAATTTTAAGACAATATATGCAATGTTATATAGTAACAATCAACTAATTTAACATTTAATGATTCAAAGAATAATGTTTTTGTATATATACGATATTAAAAATTCAAAATATGTGGCTAGAGATATCGATAAACTTAAAATGGAGTCATACTGAAATAAAGTTTTTCCGGCCAAAGAATCATTTAAATTTTTAGATAGCCGATTGAAGTGAATTTTAAATTAAGGATAATAATATCTTCACTTGCATCATTATAAAGATAATCATTATTAAAATATATATAAAGTTTTAAAAATTAAAATATTAAAATAGAAATATTTTTTGAAAGATAATACCATACCAAATAAGAGCTCAAGTCGTAGTATAAGAGTCACGTTGTAATCAAAGAATCGTTTATATTGTGTCAACCTTTGTGCTTTGCCATAAATATGAGTTATTATTTCGCTTTGTGGCTATTTTTAGGTTCCAATGACACCAATGAGAATAGTGCTAAAATAAAATTATCGCTACGAGATTTGAGAAAATGTTAGTTTTTTTATGTAGTATTTCTTAATTAATATCTAACGATTATCTATAATTATTTAGAAGGTTTAAATTTTAAGGTTATTTACATATAATTCAAATAACTCAGATATTTAACATAGTTAATGTCAAATATCAAAATGGAGTCATACTGGGAAAAAACATTTCACTGGCTAAAGAATTTTTTAAATTTTTAGATAGCCATCTAAAATGAGTTTTGAATTGAGGATAATATTTTTACTTACATTATTATTAAAAAAAATTATTATTGAAAAATAAAATTTTAAAAACTTAAATTTTAAAAAAGAAATATTTTTTAAGAGATACCAACACATCAAATAAGAGTTCCAGTAATAGTAAAAGAGTCAAGTCGTATCCAAATAGTCATTCATAGTCTCAACATTTGATTATTTTGCCATAAATATGAGTTATTATTTTACTTTCCGACTATTTTTAGGATCCAATGACACCGGCGAGAATGGTATCAAAAATAAAAAATAGAAAAAATGATTAAACTTTTTCATGTAGTGTTTTTATTAATATTCAATGATTATCTATATTACCGAGAAAGTTTAAATTATAAGATTATTTACATATAATCCAAATAAATTAAATATTTGACATGATTAATGTCCGCGCATCCGCACGGGTGCTAATACTAGTTTTTAAAGTATATGCTAAATAGTTGTCTTCTGAATTTTGCGATTCTTCTTTTATTACACGAGCTCATATTCTATTTTTCATGCACGTGACCTGTCTTTCACTAGGACTTCAACTTTAGAGGGAAAAATTAATCTCTGTGTCAATATTTACACTTTAACTGTGTCAATTTATCATAGTAATAGATAAAATTAAAGAATATTAATTAGAGATAAATGCTAGTATAAAATAAACATTACTGATGTGTTTATTAAATTGGCATTTAAACATCAAAAGTGAAATTCTTTTGATGTATTCCTTTGCCATGAAGGTATTAGCCTTGCATTTTTGTTTGTGGAATTATAGTCCACCTGCTATTTCTTTCACTTCAATTATTGTACTATATCACTGTTGTTACTGATTGAGTGCTTGGTAATACTGCTCATTTTCATTTTGTCTATTTCTTTCGCTTCAATTATTGTACTATATCACTGTTGTTACTGCTTGAGTACGTGTTGATACTGCTCATTTTCATTTTGTCCTTGAGCCAATGATCTCCAAAAACGACCTCTCCACCTTCACAGGGTAAGGTAATGATACATATTACCCTCCTCATACCCCACTTGTAAGACTGTAATCGATATGTTTTGTTGACAAAATATATAATTCGACCTTCATAGTTAGACAAATGGTCAATAAATTCTTTGTACCTAAGAAATTCTGTGTGAAGTTTGGTTCTGTAATGGGGACGAAAAAAACAAAAGATACCTTTGCAAGTTTTTTCTACAGTATATGTTGAAATATCAAAATATTTTCACATTTTCTGAACCATCTCTTGTCCTTGGGCAAAACGTATCAGCTATATCCTTCAAAATGCTTGCAAGAAAAGGAAATTATAAATTGGCAGTTAAATATATCATATATTATATATTTTGAAGGCAAATTAGGTTACAACCATAAAACTCTGCAGTTAACAAAGCAACAAATGATGGTGTTCCTCGCATAATTGAAGATGAGAACACAAACAACGAAAGGGGGGTACTGCGCTTCCAACAAGTAAACCGGAACTGTACAGGCATGTACAAATTAGGAGATGCAATTAAAAAGCTCCTTTTTCAAGCTAATCTAACTTAGCTTCAACCCCTGCACCACACTGATGCGGTCGGGTTCTACTAATTCAGGTGGAAAGTAGTCCACCTGCATTTCTAAATCTAGTGCAACCGATTTCTTAATCCTTAGTATGATTCAATCCCACAGACCATATCAGTAGGGCACTGCTCCTCTACCTTATGTGAGTATCATAGTGGTCAAAAACATTATCCGGCACGATCAAGGGTAACTTCTCTATATACATGAATAGCCTTCTAAGGTTCTCCCTTGTTATCGTCGTCATGTCCGCGACGTCTTTGTTGTCCATGTATACCCACAGGTCCCCGGAGTTTACCCTTTTAAGGCTATCACGGCAGAAGGGGCATGATTGTGACCTTGAACGCCTGCAATGTGTTGTATTAGATCATTCTTATTATACCTCATATGTAAGTAATTGGACAAGCAATATTAGCACTATAGAAGAGAGATATAATGCTGAATGTACATTTTTTGTAGAGTAATAAAAGTACAATTTCCTAGTTGAAGCAGCCAGTATATAGTACTCCTCCCGTTTCATTACATGTTAAGGTATTTGATTGGACACGAAATTTAAAAAGAGAAAAAGACTTGAAACTTGTGAAATTAAACATTCCATGACATTTCTGAGCCTGTAAAATCATGTCAGTGAGGATATAATAGGAAGTTTAAAATTGGATTGTTTCTAAATATAGAAAAGTGTTCAAAAAACTAAAAAGGAAAGTGTCAAATAGAAAATAGAACATAGGAGATAATGGTTTTCCTAGATTAATAAGAATATCCAAAGGCACCCAGCTGATTGAAATGCGAACTCCACTTAAAAGGAAAATATCGGATGGAAAATCCCATTGGGAAGGCAATACTACTTAGCCTAAGAGGTGAGCACTGAAGAATAGATCATCCAGGTTGAGAATGAAGGAATGGGAAAACTTTCCTCCACTCTTGACAAATAAAGAGAAATAGGGGTTGGAGGGGTTTGGGGAGGGGGGGAAGAGAAAATGGAAGGACATGGTTTCAGAAATGCAGAGAGAAAATATGATATAGCAGCAGGACCTTATTTACTCCACTCCGAGGTAAGTGAATGGTGGAGCAACTTATATCCAGCAGAAACTTTATGCCTCTAATACTTCATAGGACCAGGGAAACCTGTTATCTCACTTTTCCTAAGAAACAGTTCCCCATGAAACGGCAGCAACCTAAGACTCGAGAGATATCTTTACAAATTATCATTGACAATTCTAAACATTCATTAAGTGGGAAGAAGCATATTTACAAGGACTAGGAAACTAGTTCCAGGAGCAACGTGTGTGTGCGCTCTTGCAAATTAGCCCCTTGGAGTCTGCGGAATAGCAGCATATCTAGGTCACTGCAGGATTTCGACATTGTAAAGAATTTGTCACCAGCAAGAACGCGAACTTAGATCCAAAAACAAAGGCAAAAAAAATAGGTCTATTCCTTAGCAAAGGTCACTGAAATTATATTCAGTTAGAACCTCAGTTTAGAAGGTCTGCCTCTTTTCATTTTAATCCATCAATATTTCCATTTGGTCCTATTTATTAGGTAACCTTCTCCCTGGGTGCAGGGTCGTAAAATAACTCGGAGCAGTATATTCAAAATAAGACACTAAAACACAGTACTGCAGTGATCCAGCTTCTCAGATAATGCATAGTTACGGTCAGCAAGAAAAATCATAAACACTCTGACTGCAACATTGAAACACACCAAGGAATCAAGATGTTTCTCATAAACAGATAGTTAAGATGATGACCTCTAGTTTGATGCATATCTCAAAACTGACAATACTCTCACTCAATAAACTGGATAACAGTAGAAATTAAGGATAGAGCACTTCTCTTCAGAAACAGGCACAACGTCATAATGAAATGGAAATAATAAAGAGCAATGTTCACACAAAGCAGACCAGCCTAAGCTTAAAGCTATATCACTTCTTACCATGTTCAATACCAAACTATGCCGTTACGCACAGAGGGAAAACTTCCACCATGCAAGCATCTATCATTAGTTATAATTACCACAGTGATTTCATGGTTAGTGGATTTTTTTAGTTTTATAATAAGTTCATTGTTAATGAATGATATTACAAAACATTTTATTATGTCAAATTACCAAATGCCACACATACAAAAGGATGGGGAGATACAGATGTACAAAATTGCCCAAGCATGCCATCTCTATAATGTATTTCAAAAACTAAGGTACAAAAGAATCAGCTTAAAAAAGAAGACTTGCATATCCTAAAATCCTGTGGCTACCATGCAAACAAAAAATAAATGCTGACCTAACCCTTTAACAACCTAGACCTAGCTATTAACTTGTACCTGCCTTAGCCGTATTTGATCTAGCTTGGCTTGATAAATGGAGAAAGATAGCCCCAGACTACCAAAAAACGGGACCACCCACAGGACTTTCACACCAAAAAGCACTTGGTGGCTGTTACATAAGCATTTATATATATATACATAGAAGGGGTATAAAATGAGTACTGATATAGTGTTTCTCTTCAGAGATACTTAAATTTCTTATGGTCATCTAGTTTCTCCAGCAGTGACAATGTCTTCCTTTTCCAGAAGGAATTTTCTTGAATTTAACTGTGGGGGTGGCTTAGTATGGGAGAGTTAATGTTCTTAGAAGTAGCACAAAATGCCTCCATACTCGAGAACTGACTATAAAATCTATTATTTAAACTTAACAGGAAGCTTCTAACTCACACAAACTGCACATGTAACATACCATTCATGATAGCATTTCAAGCACAGGGCGTGATTGCATTTGGGTAGGACAATTTTGCTGTTCATTTCCATGCAGATTCCACATTCATCTTCCCTTTCAATGTCCGAGTCAGAAGACTGTCTGTAATCCTCATCATCTCTTCTCCTGTATCTCTCTGAGCAAACTGCTTTTTGCTTTTTGTCTTCTGAATCCGTAACACCTCTTTCAAGTTGAAGTAAGGAGGGATAAATAACAGCTGCACAAGATTAATGATTATTCGCAACCATTATCCAGCACAGCTAATTTATCTTAAGAGTATACGTGTTTGTATCAAATGAAGGAAAATGTAGAAACTCACCATAGAACTCCCTAATGCTTGCTTTCCTTTCATGAGTTGACATGGTTGTGGTGCCATCAACATAAACCTAAAGCAAGGAACAAGAGAGTGATCCAATGTCACGGTTATTGCACACGAAAAACAGCTTGAAATAGAGGGGTTTAGCAATGCATGAACAGGAAACGCAGACCTTGTAAATTAGAATTCGCAACAATCCAAGGGCACCAGCAAGGTGGCAATCAGTCCATTGCACTAAGAAAAGGAAAAGGTGCGCAGCTGGACTGTAGGACATTCGCATCTGTAGGCAAGCTCCATCGTACTCTCTGGAAAAGTCGGATGCACTGCACCCCAAATTCCAACAATCAGATTCTAAATGACAAAACCAAGAAGGACCAAACAAACACTGAATTACCATTTCCAGACAAACATGTTCACCAGACAAAACAAAGGAAAGTCTACCAACGTAACCGATTTACAAAACCCACTAAATAAAGGAAGGGATGGGAGAAAAAGAAAATGGAAAAATTGAAATGAGGAAAATGCAGAATGCAACAATTTACTTCCTTCTGCCATTGTTTAGCTATGTAACCACATTGCAACAATTTAATTTTCAACGACAGAAACAACTTCACACAAATGGATTTAACTTATTAGACTCTTTACACTATCAACGTAATTTGACTACACAAATCTGCAACTCCAATCCCCATAACACCACCACCCCCCAACCCAAAAAAACCAGCAGAATTCCCTTGCAGCAGGTACCATAATGGATAAAGTTAAGATGAAGGTAGGCCTTGGAATCATAAACAAAGGCTACATAATCATAATAATATAATAGAGTTTAGAGGCTTTTACAAGCTAAGCATCAGATTAGCATTAAAAATGATACCTTTATCTCTGTTTGAAGCAATCAAAGAAGTGAACTCCAAACCAACATTGATAACAACCATACCTTAATCAAATGCGCTACACTTCTAAACACAGTTTTAAAATAAAATAAAAAAAAGGAAAAGCAAAAGGGCAAACACGTGTCATCACTGCCACAACATCTTAGCAAATCTAACCACAGAACTAAAGAACATATAGGAAGCAAAAACAAAAGGGGGAAAAATCAAATAATGTCAGAAATAAAAATAAAAAAGCAATGAAGCTTCAAAAATTTTTAACAAGAAACAAAAACCCATATCAGAAAAAATCATTCTGAACAAAATATGACAGCAAAAAAAAAAAAAAAAAAAACACTTGAGAACCGAAATATCAAAAGAAAAGGGAAAAATAAAAGTAGGCTTGAAAATGGGGTGGAACCATAAAAATCCTATACAACAACAACAAACCCAGTATATTCCCGCAAATGGGGTGTGGGGGAGGTTAGTGCGTACGCAGGCCCTCAACCCTGCCTAACGAAGATAGAGCGGATGTTTCCAACAGACATTACAAAGAGTGAGAAGAAGAAGAAGAAGAAGAAGAAGAAGAAGGGGAAGAAGAAAGAGAAAAGGGAAAAAAAGAACAAAAGGGTTTTACGGATATGGCAGTAAATTCTAGAAAACAACAACAAAAATGGATGAGCAGAGCAAGAAAAGAAGAATGAAAAAAATATGGTTTTTTTTAAAAAGGAAGTAGGACTTACAGAGTATTAGCATGCTGAATATCAGCTTCAAGAACTTTGAGAGAATCCTTAAACGACCTTCGCATTGGCCCTCCTATTCCTATTCCTATTCCTCCCCTATTCATTAATCCCACCCAAAAATGAATAAATAGAATTATTATAATACTCACAACCAAACAGCCTTTATCATCACTACTAATCCACTTCTCTACAATCCCTTTTTCTTAATTCTCTAAGTTGAAAGAGATTCTTCGGATATTGATTTTTCCCAAATTGTGACAACTCTGATACAGAATCCTGGGCTCTTCTATTCTCTCTTCTTTAACTAAACTACTTACTGTGCAGCGGAAGAAAGAGAAAATGGGGGAGTTGTTGTTATTAGAGGACACGTGGACTTAAGCTGCTGACACCCGATGAGGATTGAAAAGTAAATATATGAAGGGCAAATTTGGAATTTTAAGTAAAGATAATGGACCACTAGCACTGACTTCAATGTGAACTCGGCGAACCTTTAAAATGCTACTCCCTACTGTCTCTTTTTTTTTTGTTTTTTAAATTTGAACTTTTATATAATCAATAAATAAGGAATTAATTTTAGTTTTTAAAACTTTGCACTTATTATAATATACTAATTTTAATTAAGGGTAATTTAATTAAAATATTTTTTTTTCTAATAGTTAATATTTTTTTAAGGGGCGTGTTAAATATTAAAAAGTTATTTATTATGGACCGAATGGAGCAGCAATCCTTTTACCTTTTTAATCCGTCTATGAACTGTGTCACCGAATGAGACAATATGTAACTGAAATTTGAAACAAAACGTATTTAAAGTTAAAAATGGAAATATATTTGAAAGTTATATTGTTTTTTTAGAATAAAGTGAACTTTTAAATTTGAAGTACTTCTTAAATTAGATTTTAAATTGAAATTAGAGATAATATACCATTTTGTATTAGAAACTTATTTGATATTTTACAACTTATTAGAAAATACTTTATGCAACTTTGCCACTTTTAAGAATGAAAATTTGTTTCAGGAGTCAAAAACTAAAGTAGAGTAAAATTGGATTTGAAGAACTAAAATAATATAGAAAATAAACATGCTATACTGCTATGGTTAAATGAGCTTGTCTAAGTGTGATGACCCAAAAATGTCATCTTTAAATTTAATGATTAATTATGTGATCTAAGCACTATTTATCATTACTCGACTTGCGTGTGCAGTCCGTAAAAAAAATTCGAAAAGTTTTCAGGTGAAAAATGGATTAAAATGTGAATTAGATGCTTAAAACACAACTGAGTTGACTTTGGTCAATATTTTGAGCAAACGGACTCGGATCAGTGTTTTGACAGTTCCGGTAGGTCCGTATCGTGAATTGGGACTTGGGCGTATACCCGGAATCAAATTTTGAAGTCCCTAGCCCGAGATATAGAATTTTGACGAAAAATTTGAAGTTTAAGTTCAAATAGTGACCGGATATCGAATTATGTACAAATGACCCCGGAATAGAATTGTGATGATTCCAACAGCTCCGTATGGTGATTTTGGACTTAGGAGCGTGATCGGAATTTTATTTGGAAGTCCGTAATGGAATTAGGCTTGAAATGCCGAAAGTTAAATTTTTGGAAAGTTTGACCGAGGGGTTGACTTTTTGATATCGGGGTCGAAATCCGATTCTGAAAATTTTTATAGCTCCATTATGTCATTTATGACTTGCGTGCAAAATTTGAGGTCAATCGGACTTGATTTGATAGGTTCCGGTGTTGTTTGTAGAAATTAAAAGTTTCAAAGTTCATTAGGCTTGAATGTATATGTGATTCGTGAATTTAGCATTATTTGATATGATTTGAGGTTTCAAATAAGTTCGTATGATGTTTTAGGACTTGTTGGTGTATTAGGTTGAGGTCCCGAGGGCCTCGGGTGAGTTTCGAATGGTTAACGGATCAAAAATGGGACTTAAACAGCTGCTGCAAATTCTCTTCTGCTGTGCAATCGAGCCCCCAGAAATCGAGCCGAGGATCGAAGGCAGGCTCGAGATCCATGATCGAAGGCCACTGATCAAAGGCCCAGGATCGAGGGTTATGACCAAGGCCAATGATCGAAGGCCATAAGGATCGAAGCCATGATCGATAGCCAGGATCGACGGCTGTGATCGAGCCCCAGGGTCGAGGGCCATGATCGGACTCACCATGATCGGACTCCCATGATCGAGGTCCAGGATCGGATTCTCATGATCGAGGTCCATGATCGGACTCCACGATTGAGGTTAGCCTGGACAGATCCGAAAGTTATAAAAACAGGGGGGTTTCGTCCCATTCGCCATTTTTAACAACTTGGAGCTTGAGAAGAGGCGATTTTTGATATATTTTCAAGGAAAAATATTGAGGTAAGTGTTCTTAACTCAATCTTGGTTAGATTACCCGAATCCATCACTGTTTTTCACATTTAATTGGTGATTTAAGTTGGAAAAATTTGAAAATCCTCTTGGATAGATTTGTGGATTTGAGGGTCGAATCGTTACTTGAATTTAGTCATTTTGGTATGGTTAGACTCGTGGTTGAATGGGCGTTCATATTTCGTAACTTTCGCCGAATTTCGAGACATGGGCCCCACGTGCCATTTTTGAGTTAATTTTGGTTTTTTATTGAAAACAAAATGTAGTATTTTCATATAGAATTAATTCTATAATTTTTGTTGACTGTATCGAATTAATTATGACTAGATACGAGTCGATCGGAGTCGAAAAATCGAGAAAAAAGCATAATACTTGATTAAATTGGAGCAAGTCGAGGTAAGTGACTTGTCTAACCTTGTGTGGGAAAAATTTTCCCTAGAATTGATATTAATTTGATTATTGAAATGTGTTGAAAGTCATGTACACAAGGTGACGAGTGTGTACATGGGCTAAATGTGAAAGATTATATTTTTAAATTGTGTAGATCATTGTTGCGCATTTATTAAATTATTTTATCTTGTTATATTCTTCATCATTGATTTGTGATATATATTTTAGATTTGTTTACCTTTTTTCTGCTAATTGTTTTACCTGTTTTATTGAAATTTAGTTTCTTTTATACTGTGCATTATTTGAAGGTTGATTTTCTTTAAATTAAATACTCGGTAGTGCCCTTGTTGATATTGATTTATGGCCATAGTTGCTTTCGATTAATTGTTGTGATTTTCATAAAGTTGAAGAAAATACTGTTTTGATTCCACGAGATATTATTTGCAATTATTTGGTGTCATTAAGTGTGACATACTATTTGATTCATTTCCAATGTCATTTTATTTTACTATATTGATAGACATTTTACCATGCCATTATTATATTCCAGTAGGGCCTCACCTGATCTCGTCACTACTCTACCGAGGTTAGGCTTGGCACTTACTGGGTACCGCTGTGGTGTACTCATACTACACTTCTGCACATCTTTTTGTATAGATCCAGGTATATTTTACCAGCCTAGACGTCAGTGAGTTACCTGCGCACGGAGACTTCGAGGTATATCTGCCAGCGTCCGCAGACTCTGGAGTCCCCTTCTATCATTTTATATTGCTTCCTTATATTTTATTTAGACCTCGACATATAGAGACATTGAGAATAAATTCTTAGAAACTTGTGATTTATTTCTACCGGGTTTTGGGAGTTGAAATTGTTTGAATTGTAGTTTATTTACTTCAGATATTTATTATTATTCTGCATTGATAGGCTTACTTAGTCTTAGAGACTAGGTGCCATCACGACCTCCTACGGAGGAAATTTGGGGTCGTGACAAGTTAGTATCAGAGCACTAGGTTCATAGGTGTTATGAGTCACAAGCAGGTTTAGTAGTGTCTTGCGGATCGGTACGGAGACGTCTGTACTTATCTTCGAGAGGCTATGGAACTGTTAGGAAATATTCACTTCTTTGATTCCTTATCGTGCGTATTTGTTGACTTCAAAATTTTTAAACAATTGTCTTTCTATTCTCTCACGGATGGTGAGGACACACACGACTGGATCTGATGATCAAACACCCATACCCCCTGTTAGAGCCGCAAGAGGCCGGGGTCGGGGTAGAGACCGAGCCAGAGGCCGAGTAAGACCACGTGGTGCAGCCAGAGCACCTGCACGAACTGCTGCACCAGAGTCACCAGTAGCTCCAGTTGGAGAGCAGGCACCTGAGACGCCTGTTACTACTCCTGCACTTCAGGAGACTCTTGCCCAGTTTTTGAGCATGTTTGGCACTTTAGCTCAGGCAGGATTAATTCCACTTGCTCCTGCCACATCTCAGGCTGGGGGAGGAGCGCAGACTCTCGCCGCCCGTACTCCAAAGCCATGTGCCCAAGTTGACCATGCCCTAGAGGTTATACCAGTGCAACCAGTTATCCCAGTTCGGCCTGATATTAGGACAACAGTTTCAGAGGGGGAGCAGCTCAAGCTCGAGAGGTATAAGAAGTACCACCCTCCCACTTTCAGTGGTTTAGCTTCAGAGGATGCTTAGGGTTTTCTGGAGGAATGTCACTGTATCCTTCGTACTATGAGTATTGTGGATTCCAGTGGGGTTTCATTCACTGCATTCCAGTTTAGAGGAGCAGCCTACCAGTGGTGGTGGGCATATGAGTTGAATAGTCCCGCTGAGGCATCTTTACTCACTTGGACTCAATTTTCGGATATGTTCTTAAGGGAGTATGTTTCTCAGAGTTTTAGGGATGCATGGCACGTAGAGTTTGAGCAGTTGCGCCAGGGTTCTATGACTGTGTCAGAGTATGCGGTCCGATTAAGTGATTTGGCTAGGCATGCACCAGCCTTAGTTGCTACTGTTCAAAAGCGGGTTCGCAGATTTATTGAGGGTCTTCACCCTAGTATCAGATACAGTATGACCCGAGAGCTAGAGATGGACATCACATACCAATAGGTGGTGTCAATTGCTAGAAGATTGGAAGGTATGCGGACTCGGGAGAGGGAAAAGAGGGAAGCTAAGAGACCCCGAGGTTCTGGAACATATAATAATTCTCGTGCTCCAGTTGTAGCCCGTCATGGTAGAAGTTATGTGAGCCATCCTATTAATTCAGAACTTCCAGCTTCCAGTGGTATTCTGACTACTCCCAGACCACAGGTTCCATATTATGCACCACTAGTGTCTTCTGTACCTCTTGTACGGGGTGCTTTCAGCGGACAGTCTAGTCGATCAGGCCCGAGCCAGTCTCAACAGCCACGTCCTCTTAGAGCTTGTTTTGAGTGTGGTGACACTCATCATATCATGAGGGATTGCCCCATAATTAGGAGGGGTGCACCTCCACGGATTTCTCAGGCCCCACCTATTCCACAGGGTCCTCAGGCTTCTCAGGCCATGATTACTGCACCAGTTGCCACTCCACATGCATAGCCAGCTAGAGGTGGAGGTCGGGCAAGTAGAGGTCGCCCTAGAGGGGGAGGCCAGGCCATATATTATGCCTTTCCTGCTAGGACAAATGCCGTTGCATCTGATTCTGTTATCACAAGTATTATTCCGGTCTGTTATAGAGATGCATCAGTTTTATTTGATTCAGGCTCCACTTATTCTTATGTGTCATCTTATTTTGCCCCGTATTTGGGCGTATCACGTGATTACTTGAGTTCTTCTGTTTATGTATCTACACCCGTGGGTGAATCTATTATTGTGGACCGTGTGTATCGGTCGTGTTTAATTGTTATTAGTGGTTTTGAGACCAGAGCTGATTTATTATTGCTCAGTATGGTAGATTTCGATATTATTTTAGGCATGGACTGGTTGCCGCCCTATCATGCTATTCTTGATTGTTACGCCAAGACGGTGACATTGGCTATGTCGGGTCTACCGCAGCTAGAGTGGAGAGGAACCTCGGATCATGTTCCTAGCAGGGTTGTTTCATTTCTTAAAGCTCAACGAATGGTTGAGAAGGGGTGTGATGTGTATCTGGCCTATGTGAGAGATGTTAGTATTGGTACTCCTACTGTAGAGTTAGTTCCTGCAGTAAGGGATTTTCCTGATGTATTTCTTGCAGATCTTCCGGGTATGCCACCCGACAGGGATATTGATTTTGGTATTGATCTATTACCGGGTACTCACCCCATTTCTATTCCACCATACCGTATGGCCCCAGCAGAGTTGAAAGAATTAAAAGAACAGTTACAGGAATTGCTTGATAAGGGTTTCATTCGGCCTAGTGTATTGTCGTGGGGTGCTCCTGTCTTATTTGTAAAGAAGAAAGATGGTTCTATGCGGATGTGTATTGATTATCGCCAGTTGAACAAGGTTACAGTGAAGAACAGGTATCCATTGCCACGTATTGATGACTTATTTAATCAGCTTCAGGGTACCAGCGTATTCTCAAAAATTGACTTGCGTTCAGGCTATCATCAGTAGAAGATTCGGGAGCCAGATAATCTGAAGACTGCTTTCAGGACTCGGTACGGTCATTACGAGTTCCTTGTGATGTCTTTTGGGCTGACCAACGCCCTAGCAATATTTATGCACTTAATGAATAGTGTATTTCAACCCTATCTTGATTCCTTCGTCATTGTATTTATTGACAACATTCTGGTGTATTCCCGGAGTTGGGAAGATCATGAACAACACCTGAAGACTGTGCTTCATATTTTGAGAGAAAGGAAGTTATATGCAAAATTTTCAAAGTGTGAATTCTGGCTTGATTCAGTAGGATTTTTGGGTCATATAGTTTCGTGCGAGGGGATTAAGGTAGATCCAAAGAAGATTGAAGCAGTGCATAGTTGGTCCAGACCGTCCTCAGTTACGAAAATTCGGAGTTTCTTTGGTTTGGCTGGGTATTATCACCGATTTGTAAAGGGTTTCTCTTCTATTGCTGCATCTATGACCAAATTGACCCAAAAGGGTGCTCCGTTCAGGTGGACCGAGGAATGTGAGGAGAGCTTCCAAAAGCTCAAGACAGCTTTGACTACAGCCCCAATATTGGTATTACCTACAGGTACAAGATCTTATATTGTGTATTGTGATGCGTCGCTTATTGGTCTCGGCGCAGTGTTGATGCAAGACGGTAGGGTGATTGCCTACGCGTCCAGACAAATAAAGGTGCAGGAGAAGAATTATCCTGTACATGATCTGGAGTTAGTAGCTATTGTTCATGTCTAAAAAATTTGACGGCATTATTTGTACGGTGTCCATTGTGAGATCTACACCGATCACCGGAGTCTACAATATCTGTTTAAACAGAAGGATCTTAACTTGCGGAAGCGGAGGTGGTTGGAGTTGCTTAAGGATTATGATATCACAATTCTCTATCATCCTGGGAAGGCCAATGTGGTGGTCGATGCCTTGAGTCGTAAGGCGGAGAGTTTGGGCAGCTTAGCATATTTACCGGTAGCAGAGAGGCCTTTGGCCTTGGATGTTCAGGCCTTGGCCAACCAGTTTGTTAGATTGGATGTTTCCGAGCTGAGTCGAGTTTTGTCTTGTGTGGTTTCTTAGTCTTCTCTTTATTATCGTATCAGGGAACGCCAGTATGATGACTCCCATCTGCTTGTCCTTAAGGATACAGTTCAGCACGGTGATGCCAAGGAAGTCACTATTGGAGATGACGATGTATTACGGATGCGGGGCAGGCTATGTGTGCCTAATGTGGATGGCTTTCGTGAGTTGATTCTCCAGGAGGCTCACAGTTCGCGGTACTCCATTCATCCGGGTGCTGCAAAGATGTATCAGGACTTGAGACAATACTATTGGTGGAGGCGGATGAAGAAAGACATAGTGGGATATGTATCTCGGTGTCTAAATTGTCAACAGGTGGAATATGAGCATCAGCGACCGCGTGGATTACTTCAGAAGTTAGAGATTCCAGAATGGAAATGGGAGCGGATCACTATGGATTTCGTTGTTAGGCTCCCACGGACTCAGCGGAAGTTTGATGCAGTTTGGGTGATTGTGGATAGGCTGACCAAATCAGCTCATTTTATTCATGTGATTACTACTTACTCTTTAGAGCAGCTGGTTCAGGTATATATTCGCGAGATTGTCAGACTTCACGGTGTACCGGTATCTATCATCTCTGACCGAGGTACACAGTTTACCTCATGGTTTTGGAGGGCAGTACAACGTGAATTGGGTACTCGGGTAGAGTTGAGTACATCATTTCACCCTCAGACGGACGGGCAGTCCGAACGCACTATTCAGATACTGGAGGATATGCTTCGGGCGTATGTGATAGATTTTGGGGGTGCTTGAGATCAGTTCTTACCACTTGCAGAGTTTGCTTACAACAACAGTTACCAGTCAAGCATTCAAATGGCTCAGTATGAGGACTTGTATGGTAGGCGGTGCCGGTCTCCAGTGGGTTGGTTCGAACCGGGCGAGGCTAGACTATTGGGTACAGACTTGGTTCAGGATGCCCTGAAAAAGGTTAAGATGATTCAGGATCGACTTCGTACAGCCCAATCTAGACAGAAGAGTTATGTGGATCGGAAGGTTCGCGATGTTGCATTCATGGTTGGTGAGAGGGTATTGCTCCGGGTTTCGCCTGTGAAGGGTGTGATGAGGTTCGGGAAGAAGGGCCAGTTGAACCCTAGGTATATTGGGCCTTTTGAGATTCTTGAGAGAGTTGGAGAGGTGGCTTACAGACTTGCACTACCACCTAGTCTTTCTGCGGTTCATCCGGTATTCCATGTTTTTATGCTTCGAAAATATCACGGCAATCCGTCTCATGTGTTAGACTTCAGTTCGGTTCAGTTGGACAAGGATCTATCTTATGTTGAGGAACCAGTGGCTCTTTTAGATAGGCAGGTTCGAAAGCTGAGGTCAAAGAACATTACTTCCGTGAAGGTTCAGTGGAGGGGTCATCCGGTCGAGGAGGCGACTTGGGAGGCCGAGCATGATATACGCAGCTGTTATCCACACTTATTCACCAGCTCAGGTACTTTTTCTAACTCCGTTCGAGGACGAACGTTTGTTTTAGAGGTGGAGAATGTGATGACCCAAAAATATCATCTTTAAATTTAATGATTAATTATATGATCTAAGTACTATTTACCATTACTCGACTTACGTGTACAGTCCGTAAAAAAAATTTCCAGAAAGTTTTCAGGTGAAAAATGGATTAAAATGTGAATTAGATGCTTAAAACACAACTAAGTTGTCTTTGGTCAACATTTTGAGCAAACGGACTCGGATCAGTATTTTGACAGTTCCGGTAGGTCCGTATCATCAATTGGGACTTGGGCATATGCCCGGAACCAAATTCTGAAGTCCCTAACCCGAGATATGGAATTTTGATAAAAAATTTAAAGTTTAAGTTCAAATAGTGACCGGATGTCGAATTATATGCAAATGACCCCAGAATAGAATTTTGATGATTCCAACAGCTCCGTATGGTGATTTTGGACTTAGGAGCGTGATCAAAATTTTATTTGGAAGTCCGTAGTGGAATTAGGCTTGAAATGCCGAAAGTTGAATTTTTGGAAAGTTTGACCGAAGGGTTGACTTTTTGATATCGGGGTCGAAATCTGATTCTGAAAATTTTCATAGCTCCGTTATATCATTTATGACTTGCGTACAAAATTTGAGGTCAATCGGACTTGATTTGATAGGTTCCGGTGTTGTTTGTAGAAATTGAAAGTTTTAAAGTCCATTAGGCTTGAATCTATGTGTAATTCGTGATTTTAGCGTTGTTTGATGTGATTTGAGGTTTCAAATAAGTTCGTATGATATTTTAGGACTTGTTGGTGTATTGGGCTGAGGTCCCGAGGGCCTCGGGTGAGTTTCGGATAGTTAACGGATCAAAAATGGGACTTAAACAGCTGCTGCAAAAGCTGCTGCAAATTCTCTTCTGCTGTGCAATCGAGCCCCCAGAAATCGAGCCGAGGATCGAAGGCAGGCTCGAGATCCATGATCGAAGGCCACTGATCGAAGGACCAGGATCGAGGGTTATGACCAAGGCCAGTGATCGAAGGCCATAAGGATCGAAGCCATGATCGATAGCCAGGATCGACGGTTGTGATCGAGCCCCAGGGTCGAGGGCCATGATCGGACTCCCCATGATCGGACTCACCATGATCGGACTCCCATGATTGAGGTCCAGGATCAGACTCTCATAATCGAGGTCCAGGATCGGACTCCACGATCGAGGTCAGCCTGGACAGATCCGTAAGTTATAAAAATAGGGGGGTTTCGTCCCATTCGTCATTTTTAACAACTTGGAGCTTGAGCAGAGGCGATTTTTGATATATCTTCAAGGAAAAATATTGGGGTAAGTGTTCTTAACTCAATCTTGGTTAGATTACCCGAATCCATCACTGTTTTTAACATTTAATTGGTGATTTAAGTTAGAAAAATTTGAAAACCCTCTTGGATAGATTTGTGGATTTGAGGGTCGAATCGTTACTGAAATTTAGTCATTTTGGTATGGTTAGACTCGTGGTTGAATGGGCGTTCATATTTCGTAACTTTCGCCGGATTTCGATACATGGGCCCAACGGGCCATTTTTGAGTTAATTTCGGATTTTTATTGGAAAAAAAATATAGTATTTTCGTATAGAATTAATTCTATAATTTTTGTTGACTGTATCGAATTAATTATGACTAGATACGAGTCGATCGGAGTCGGAAAATCGAGAAAAAAGCATAATACTTGATTAAATTGGAGCAAGTCGAGGTAAGTGACTGTCTAACCTTATGTGGGGGAAATTTTCCCTAGAATTGATATTAATGTGATTATTGAAATGTGTTGAAAGTCGTGTACACGAGGTGACGAGCGTGTACACGGGCTAAATGTGAAAGATTATATTTTTAAATTGTGTAAATCATTGTTGCGCAGTTATTAAATTATTTTATCTTGTTATATTCTTCATCATTGATTTGTGATATTCATTTTAGATTTGTTTACCTTTTTCCTGCTAATTATTTTACAAGTTTAATTGAAACTTGGTTTCTTTTATACTGTGCATTATTTGAAGGTTAATTTTCTTTAAATTAAATATTATTAATATGAAGTATTTGACATTTTTTTAAATTTGATATTGAAGCAACTTATTAAAAATTTGAAATATTATTTTTCTGAATTATTTATTCTTGAATATTTTCGTAAGATTTTTTTTTTGGGATTATTCTGGCATGAGCCGTGAACTCTTTATTATTGAAAAATATTGTTGTTGATTTTTTTTTTGTTTCGTGAAAAATTGAAATATTGGGCACTTGAGGTGCAAATTGTGATATATTGTGATATTGATACGCATGCGGTGGTATAAGGTCTGGGTGTTGAAACGCATGCGGTGAGATAAGGGTGGCTTGATACGCATGGCTAGTAGGGGTGACTACTAGAAGTCATGCAGTGTGATAAGGGTGGCTAAAACGCAGGATGCTATTTCGGAAAAAAAAAATACATTCTTTAAATAAATTGTGAAGGCTCCGCGGTGGTATAAGGAAATGAGATATTGTGAAATTATTTATAATTTGGGACTACGAGGCGGTACCTCGGTAGTGCCCTTGTTGATATTGATTTATGGCCATAGTTGCTTTCGATTAATTGTTGTGATTTTCATAAAGTTGAAGGAAATTCTATTTTGATTGCACGAGATATTATTTGTAATTATTTGGTGTCATTAAATGTGACATACTATTTGATTCATTTCCAATGTCATTTTATTTTACTATATTGATAAACATTTTACCATGCCATTATTATATTCCAGTAGGGTCTCACCTGACCTCGTCACTACTCTACCGAGGTTAGACTTGGCACTTACTGGGTACCGCTGTGGTGTACTCATACTACACTTCTGCACATCTTTTTGTGCAGGTCCAAGTATATTTTACCAGCCTAGACGTCAGTGAGTTACCTGCGCACGGAGACTTCGAGGTATATCTGCCAGCGTCCGCAGACTCCGCAGTCCCCTTCTATCATTTTATATTATTTTCTTATATTTTATTTAGACCTCGACATATAGAGACATTGAGAATAAATTCTTAGAAGCTTGTGATTTATTTCTATCGGGTTTTGGGAGTTGAAATTGTTTGAATTGTAGTTTATTTACTTCAAATATTTATTATTATTCCGCATTGATAGACTTATATAGTATTAGAAATTATGTGCCATCACGACCTCCTGCGGAGGAAATTTGGGGTCGTGACACTAAGGTATATTGACCTTCCCCAAGTGGTATAGCGCATGTGGGGAACACTCTATATATCTCACATGCGCTATATATTCATGTAAGGCATGCACTATATGTGGTTTTCTTCTTTTTTTTCATGTTATTTTGGTTCATCAAATTCAATTTTTTGCTATTTTATTTTCCAACTCTTTATTTCATCTTGTATACTTTTATATGATATTTTCGGCAAACAATAGTTTTGTGGAGTTTTTTAAGTTTGAAAATCGATTTTGAAATCCTAATATCACCATTTGAAGACAAACAACTGTCTATAGTAGAATAATTTTCAATCATTCTTTTGAGATTTACTTTGGTGTGAAGTCAAATTAATATTCTGACTACATATCTAATTTTTTTTTAAAATTGTCATATACTGTATTAATATTCTTACTTCGTTAGAGATAATGTACTAAACAACACTGACATGATTGTAAACAGGTTTTTCAGTCAGTGATTGTGACACTCTTCTATTTTCTCTCTCTTTGTTCTCTTTTCCTTTTTATTCTCTTCTTGTTTATTTTCTATTTTTCGTTTTTCTCTTTTGTTTTTGTTTGGTTAGTTTTGTTTTGTCTGCCACTTTTCCCTCAACTTTCGGTTGCTTTCCCTCCACGCACCGATGACCATGACCCCACATCCTTCTTTATTTTCCCCCTTTCTATTCCTGTTATTTACCATTCTTGCCCCTCTCTCTGCTTTGACCTTTTCTTTTTTGCCCTTTTACCTAATTTGTACAGCGATATAATTTTATTTTCAATCTATGTGATTATTATTGATTTTCTTAGTTTGACCTTATTTTAATTTATCATCCTTCCATCTCAAATATAATGATGGGATTTCAACGTGACTTGAGTGATTCAATTTTAAAAATAAAATTGAAATATTTAAAGGTTACACAATAACATAACAATCACAATTTTTTAAGTCTAGTATATCCAAAAAATGTGTCAAAATTTCAATAACATTATTTAACTTTAAATCAACCATAATATATTTGTTTTTTATATGAAGAATATGTAAAAGGGATTCAAAAGTATATATGATTTGAATTTTGAAGTAGAATTCTCAAAGAAATGGAGTAACAAATATAAGAGGAGAAAATGTCCCTTTAGGCAAAAGAAAAAACTACTAAGTATTTTGGATTGTTTTTTAACCTAAGTATTTTGGGTTGATCAATATAAAAGCAGACATTTTCTGTTTTCCAGAGAGAGAGAGTCTATGAGTTATGCATTATCTCCATCTAAAATACATTTCTACTCTTTATATTTTTAGGAAAATATTCACCTAGTTGTTTTTAGAATGAGATGACAATGAAATTAATAAGCTATTATTTGGGCAATCGAAAATTGCAAAATACGAGAGCATGTGATTATTTAATTTTTACCTTTAAAATATTTTGAATAATTCCAGCTTTCAATTTCAATAGCAAAAATCTTGAATTTTAGTACCACAAAAAGAAAAATGGTCCATTTTCATTTTTAATTTAGGTGACAAAGTGAATATTGTCCCAGAACATATACATAAACAACAAATTAGTTAATTTTTAACCCGATCAACTACTAGCTTATAATCTCAATTATTTTCGTGAGATAATCCTAAATTAAAATGATGATTTAAGATATCCTTGTTGACTTTTGATTGAAAGTAGGTAAATTGATTATTAGATTAATGAAATATATAAGGGTACTTATTATTTTACAAAGGTGATGATTGTTTAAATTAAATCTACAAGTGTAAAGCATCAACACATATTTCTAATTAATCATGACCAATTCCTTACCAAACTTAATCAATTAATTATTATATTGTCCGTCATCAACTAGAGTGTAGAATTACATACAATAATAGAATCATTACATCTTAATCACCAACCTCAACAAATCATAATTCTGTGTTGGGTAATATTCCATTATTACAATAATTATGATAAGGTAAGTTTTTGGGAGATGAAAGGGATCCTCTCAACACCTTTTGAGAAGTTGGTCTACAGTATTTTTGTGAGATGCGAACTTTTTAGTGCTTGGGATCCATCGTTTCTGGATCCCCATACATGTTGCTAATTGCATTTTCACCTATTTCTTTTCTCTTATAAACTGAAATTATTAGTTTTGTATACGGTTAAAACCGATCCTCGATCGTGAAGATCGATCGAGGACGGCGTTTCAATCGAGGAGTACCTTCATGGAGACCCCGAGCGAATTTCGAGATGGGGGCGTCGAGCCCGGGCGTTCGAATCGACCGAGGTAACATCGGTCGATACAGGTCCCGAACATCGATGCCCAAAAGTGATCACCTAGCTCGAAATCAAGGCCGAGGTTCCAATCCTGTACCGAGCTCGAGTCGGTATCGAGCTCACAGACAAAAGCTGTTACAACCGCACCAAAGGAGAGAATCTCTGCGGGAATTAAGGAGGAGACATACCATCATGGGTCCTCCACTAGTAATTTTTTTATTCCATCATGTTGCTATAGATAAAGTAGCAATCCTTGGCTATAAAGGCCAGGAGAGTTTGTAATAGAAGTCACTTCTCATTGGGGATTAAGAATTCATTGTGTTTATCTTTCTAAAGCTCACCTAGTGTCTTTGTTCATCATCTTCTATTTTTGCACCATAAATACATACATTGTTATTTTCATATCAGAGGAATCTACTTGCCCTTAGAACCATACATAAATTCAACTTTATCCGATTTTTCGGGTAAACAGTTTGGCGCCCACCGTGGGGCTAAGGATAACAAGTGATTATTTGATACAAATATACAACACATTCCAGCTTACAACTTCATGTCAGCAATGGCTCTGCCAATCGACCTCGAAGCCGGCCTTCAGGATGAAACCAACAACTTGGTGCCCGTGGCCGAATGGCTACCCAGCAACGTCAACGAGGCTCGAATCGAGGAACCCGAAATTCGAGCCGAAGTACCAGTAGATATCAATTCACGAATAGCTCTAGAAGCAAATCAACGTTCCGAGCAGGAAAGAAGCATTCAGGGTGGCGCTCGACCCATAGCCCGAGACACCCACAGCACGGGGGAAATCGGGGTCAGCTTGCGCATGATTTTTGAAATGCTACAAGCCCAACAAGTAGCGATAGCTCAGTTGCAGAGCCAAACTCATATGCGGAGTAATCCAAACTCCAATCCGCTTCTTCGAGAAGTAACCCCCAGAACGGAACCCGACACAGTAAAACTGAACGAGCGAAAATCAGGAACCACTCCTGAAATTGCTCAACTGCTCGAGGAGCTCACAAAGCGAGTCGAAGCCAACGACAAAAAATTCGAAACATATGATGCTAGGATCGATCAGATCCCAGGGGCTCCGCCCATGATGAAAGGGCTGGATTCGAAGAAATTCATACAAAAGCCTTTCCCATCGAGCACGGCCCCGAAACCGATCCCAAAAAAGTTCCATATGCCCGTAATTCCCAAATATAACGGCACGACCGATCCTAACGAATATCTCACCTCCTATACATGTGCCATCAAAGGCAACGATTTAGAAGACGATGAGATCGAGTCCGTATTATTGAAAAAGTTCGGAGAGACCCTCGCTAAAGGAGCAATGATCTGGTATCACAACTTGCCACCGAATTCTATCGATTCTTTTGCCATGTTAGCAGATTCATTCGTAAAAGCACATGTTGGTGCCGTGAAGGTCGCAACGAGGAAATCGGATCTATTCAAAGTAACACAAAGGGGTGATGAAATACTGAGGGAATTCGTATCCCGGTTTCAAATGGAACGCATGGATTTGCCACCAGTCACAGATGACTGGGCCGTACAATCTTTCACCCAAGGGTTGAACGAACTGAGTTCGACATCAACACGTCGGCTGAAACAAGGCTTGATCGAATACCCTGCAATAACTTGGGCGGATATACACAATCGGTACCAATCGAAAATCAGGGTCGAAGATGATCAATTGAGATTTCCGTATGAACCAACACGTCAGAACCGCGCAACCACTAAAATTTTGAAGGAAACCAGCAGAGAACAAAGGTCAAACAAAGACCAATATCAACCGTACGTCACAGATCGGGTGAACCACAGTTCGGCACACGAGACAGTTAGGAATAACCGCAGATATGATCGGGGGCAAATTTCTCGGGGACTTATGAGCAAGAGAGGTTTTGATAAACATGCCGATCCTGTAGAGGTTCCTCGATTATCGGAATATAATTTCAACATCGACGCATCCGCCATCGTATTGGCCATCAGACGCATTAAAGATACCCGATGGCCTCAACCCATGCAGACCGATCCGGCCCAAAGGAATCCCAATCAAATATGCGAGTATCATGGCACCCATGGTCACAAAACGGAAGAATGCAGACAATTAAGAGAGGAAGTAGCCCGTTTGTTTAACAAAGGGCACCTCAGGGAATTTTTGAGTGATAGGGCGAAAAACCATTTTAAAAACAGGGACTTCGGCAAACGAAATGAAGAAGAAGAGCCACAACACATCATTCACATGATCATCGGCGGCGTCGATACCCCTCAGGGACCTATACTCAAACGCGCTAAAACGTCGATTGTAAGGGAAAAGCGACCTCGAATTCAGGATTACACTCCCCCAGGGACTTTATCGTTCAATGATGAATATGCAGAAGGAATCATCCAACCCCATAACAATGCACTGGTAATATCCGTACTCATGAATAAAATTAAGATTAAGCGTGTGTTAATTGATCTAGGTAGCTCGGCCAATATCATCAGATCGAAGGTCGTAAAATAGCTCGGCCTACAAAATCGGGTCGTATCCGCAACTTTGGTTTTAAACGGATTCAATATGGCATGCGAAACCACCAAAGGCGAGATAACCCTACCGATAAACGTCGCCGGAACAATTCAGGAAACAAAGTTTCACGTGATCGAAGGCGATATGAGATATAACGCCCTTTTCGGAAGGCCGTGGATCCACAACATGAGAGCTGTACCTTCGACCCTACACCAGGTCCTCAAATTTCCAACACCGACAGGCATCAAAATAGTGTACGGAGAACAACCAGCCGCGAAAGAAATGTTCTCCATCGAAGAAAAAAAACCAACATCTCTGTCTTCGCCAGTGAATGGATCGGGTTCAAAAGGAGGCACAGTCGAGGACCAGAACGCCAAATAGCAACCAAAGACACCGGCCCCGACCCATCCAGATAAGCAGAGCATCGAAGAAGATAGTGATCAGTGGATCCCTCGATCCTTCGTAACCCCCGATGACTCCGATGCCATCGAATCAACTATTAAGGAATTAGAGCAGATCATTTTGAATGATCATTGGCCCGAACGAAAGGTATACCTGGGAAGGGGTTTGAGACCCGAACTCAGGAAGAAAATTATTCAATTTCTTATCAATAACATTGATTGCTTTGCTTGGTCCCATTTAGATATAACAGGAATTCCGCCGGACATAACGACACATCGACTAAGTGCGTCCCCTAGATTCAGTCCGGTGAAGCAAAAAAGAAGACCCCAATCGGAGGTGAAGCACGCATTCATAAAAGATGAGGTAACCAAACTGCTCAAAATAGGATCCATTAGAGAGGTAAAATACCCCGAATGGTTGTCCAATGTGGTCGTAGTGCCTAAAAAGGGAAACAAACTTAGAATGTGTATAGATTACAAGGACTTAAACAAAGCATGCCCCAAAGATTCTTATCCACTGCCTAACATCGATCACTTGATCGATGCCACGGCCGGCCACGAGATCCTTACTTTTCTCGATGCCTATTTCGGGTATAATCAAATCCAGATGAACCCGGAAGGCCAGAAAAAGACTTCGTTTGTGACCAGATGCGGAACATATTGTTATAACGTAATGCCCTTCGGGCTAAAAAATGCAGGAGCTACTTATCAACGCCTAGTAAATAGAATGTTCGAAGAACAAATAGGTAAATCAATGGAAGTCTATATTGATGACATGTTAGTCAAGTCCCTGCGCGCAGGGGACCATTTGACCCATTTGCAGGAAACGTTCGATATTCTGAAGAAATACAACATGAGGCTCAACCCCGAAAAATATGCTTTCGGAGTCGGCTCGGGTAAGTTCCTCGGCTTCATGGTGTCGAATCGGGGAATCGAGATTAACCCAGACAAAATCAAGGCCATTGAAGACATCACCATCGTGAACAGCATGAAAGCTGTGCAAAGGTTAACAGGAAGAATAGCAGCCCTAGGCCGATTCATTTCAAGATCATCAGATTGAAGTCACAAATTCTTCTCCCTACTAAAAAAGAAGAACGACTTCACTTGGACACCGAAATGCCGACTAGCATTACAAGAACTGAAACGATATCTATCGAACCCACCACTGCTGCACACCCCAAAAACCGACGAAAAACTTTACCTATACTTGGCAGTATCGGAAGTCGCCATAAGCAGTGTCCTAGTTCGAGAAGAAGAAGGTACGCAATTTCCAGTTTACTATGTAAGTCATACTTTAGGGGAAGCGGAAACTAGATACCCGCACTTGGAAAAATTGGCGCTTGCGCTGGTTAGTGCCTCTAGGAAATTACGACCATACTTCCACTGCCACCCCATAAGCGTATTAACCACCTGCCCACTTCGTAATATTTTGCATAGCCCCGAACTATCGGGCCGATTGGCCAAATGGGCCATCGAACTCAGCGGGTACGATATCGAATATCGACCTCGAACAGCCATCAAGTCTCAAATTTTAGCAGACTTCGTGGCCGATTTCACGTCGACCCTCGTACCCGAAGTCGAAAAAGAACTACTGTTAAAATCAAATTTATCAACGAGGGCATGGATCCTCTTTACGGACGGAGCTTCGAACGTAAAGGGATCCGGGCTAGGCATAGTTTTAAAATCTCCCGGGGGTAACATTATTAGGCAGGCTATTAAAACTATCAGGTTAACTAACAACGAGGCCGAGTATGAAGCAATAATTGCAGGTCTCGAGCTAGCTAGGAATCTGGGAGCGGAGGTCGTTGAGGCCAATTGCGACTCTTTGCTAGTGGTGAGTCAAGTAAACAAAACCTTCAAAGTCCGAGAAGACAGAATGCAAAGGTATTTGGACAAACTGCTCGTCACTTTGAACCATTTCAAAACAATGGAGTCTACGACATGTTCCTCGAGAACAGAATAACGAGGCCGATGTGCTTGCTAATTTGGGATTATCGGTCGAGGTGAATGATTTGAACTCGAAAACTGTCGTTCAACTTTCAAGATCTATAATCGAGGATGGGCACGCCGAAATAAATTCTACTAGCTTAACCTGGGATTGGAGAAACAAGTATATTGAATACTTAAAAGACGGAAAGCTCCCTTCAGACCACAAAGAGTCCAGGACCCTTAGAACTAAAGCTGCTCGATTCACCTTGACTGCGGACGGAACGTTATATCGAAGAATATTCAATGGACCGATGGCGGTATGCATAGGTCCGGGAGATACCAATTATATCCTCCGGGAAGTACATGAGGGCACTTGTGGCAATCACTCCGGTGCCGACATGTTAGTTCGAAAAGTGATCAGAGCAGGGTATTATTGGATCGATATGGGCAAAGACGCAAAATAATTTGTTCGTAAATGCAATAAATGTCAAAGGTTTGCTCCGATGATCCATCAGCCCGGAGAACAACTTCACTCGGTCCTATCACCATGGCCATTCATGAAATAGGGAATGGACATCGTCGGCCCTCTGCCATCGACCCTAGGTAAAGCCAGATTTATTTTGTATGTGACTGACTATTTTTCTAAATGGGTTGAAGCGCAGGCGTTTGAGAAAGTAAGAGAAAAAGAGGTTATCGACTTTCTGTGGGATCATATCATATGCCGATTCGGAATACCATCCGAAATAGTATGTGATAATGAGAAGCAATTCATTAGCAGCAAAATCACAAAATTCTTCGAAGATCACAAAATAAGAAGGATACTAGCAACCCCATACCACCCCAGTGGAAACGAACAAGCCGAATCAACAAACAAAACTATTCTTCAAAATCTGAAAAAGAGATTGAACGACGCTAAGGGAAAATGGAGAGAAATCCTGCTCGAAGTCCTTTGGGCGTACCGAACAATATCGAAATCCAGTACAGGGGCGACCCCATTCTCCTTAGTATATGGCTCCAAAGCATTGATACCAGTCGAAGTCGGAGAACCTAGCTCCAGGTTTCGATTCATGACGGAAGAATCAAATAACGAGGCTATGAACACCAACCTTGAATTATTGGACGAAGGACAGGAATCTGCCCTCATCCGGTTGGCCGCACAAAAGCAACGAATCGAAAGGTATTACAATCGAAGAACTAAACTTCGCCACTTCAAGCCAGGAGACTTGGTATTAAGGAAAGTCACTATCAATACTCGGAATCCAAATGAAGGAAAACTAGGACCAAATTGGGAAGGACCATACCAGTGCTCGAGCACTTTGGGAAAGGATCGTACATGCTCGACATCATAAACGACAAACAGCTATCAAGCAATTGGAATATATCACATCTAAAATGGTACTACTGCTAAGGTTCGACCTTATTCATATGTCCCGTACAGAAGTTCGAACAAAGAACAGAAGTATTCTTTTGCTCAAATGCACATGTTGCACTCTTTTTTCCTTAGACCGGCCTTTTCCCAAATGGGTTTTTTTGTGGCAAGGTTTTTAATGAGGCAACCATCGATCGTGCTATGCTGACAAAATAGTATCCGAGGCTTTCGAAGCATAGCCCGAACGGCTTCGAATACAGGGGCACCAGGCCCTCAAATACATCGAGTTCAGATGCAACAAAATCTTCTCACAACAATAGAGAAAAAATTGTAAGAGCCAAAATGGTCAAAATAAACCATGCTCATATTTGATTGCCCCAAAACATATGTACAATGGCTTGAGATTTATTATGCAACGGGCTACCATATAATCTCGAGTTCGAAAAAAATACTCGAACATTAAGCCTACGGGCTACTCCTATATCATGTTCGATATACTCGGCCGACCATTGAGCCTACGGGTTACTTCAACGTCGAGTTCGAAATAATCACTCGAATATTAAGCCTACGGGCTTCCACATTATCTCAAGTTTGAAATAATCACTCGAACATTAAGTCAACGGGCTACCATATAATCTCGAGTTCGAAAAAAAAACACTCGAACATTACGCCTACGGGCTACTCCTATATCATGTTCGATATACTCGGCCGACCATTGAGCCTACGGGTTACTTCAACATCGAGTTCGAAAAAATCACTCGAATATTAAGCCTACGGGCTTCCACATTATCTCGAGTTCGAAATAATCACTCGAACATTAAGCCTACGGGCTACTCCTATTCGAAATACTCAATCGATCGTTGGGCCTACGGGCTGCCAAGTTCGAACAAAGACCTAATCGAATTTGAAACATTGGAAAAGCTACGAGTTTACGTTAATATTCGAATCATCATCAACTCTACAAGCAAAATCAACCTTGTCATATATATACAAAATTGCCTACGTAATTAATTTACAGGTAATGAGAATTAGACTCTAAGCTTCTGGGTCGAGGTCTTCCCACCCTCGGACCCGCTTTTGCTACCATCATCGTTATCATCGTCATCATCATCAGAAGCCAAGGCTTCAGCTTCCGCTTCAAGCTCTTTTGCCTTTCTTACCTCTTCGGTAAGATCGAAACCTCGAGCATGAATCTCCTCGAGGGTCTCCCTCCGAGATCTACACTTAACAAGTTCGGCAACCCAATGAGCTTGAGCATCGGCAATCTTCGCCGCTTTCTGGGCCTCCACCTGAGCGACCTCAGCATCAGCTCGATATACAGCGATAGACTTGTCCGCCAAGACTTTCGACGACTCAACCTCCGCCTTAGCCTCAGCAAGTCGTATCTCAAGCTCATCGATTTTCTTAGTCTGAGCCAACACCTTTTGCTTGACGTTTCGAAGCTGAACGTCGGCTGATAGTAACTTTGTTAAGATGGTTTCTTTCTCCGCTGCCAGGCGGTCAATAGTCTCTTCCACTGGTTGCATTCGGCCCGAATTTGATCGACCTCCTCTCGAAGTAGCCTGATCTTCTCGATCTTTTGCTGCAACTGAGACAACGGATGGTTAACTTCCACAGTCGAGTCGAATCCATACTTTAACAGAACAAGGCTCACCTGCTGATCGAGCTCGACCCTTTCTTCACGGACCTTAGCCAAATCCGCTTGAAGGTCCTTGATAGCCTCCTCCTTCTTGCTACAAAGAAGCCGAAGGTCATCCCTCTCACCTAAGACTTTCCGGAGTTCGGCCTCACACTGGCTAAGATCAACTCGAAACCTACCGATGGCCTGCACAGTTAGGAACTGTCATCAAAACGAGGAGCTTCCTCTAACAAAAGCTGTATGGAAAAGAACAAAGAAGCCAAGTACAAAAGAATCATTACCCGAGTAATAAAACGCTGAGCTTCCTCTAACAAAAGAGAGGCATCACCGATATCGGAACTGTCATCAACACCGGTGAAACAATCCTTAAAAGGATCCGCTGCACCTGAGCCAGCACCGATATCGGGAGCCTTCAGCTCTCGAGCCTCCTTCAACGCCTCCTCAAAAAATGACAGAAGGGAAGGTGAATGGCCCATTGCCATTGCCCCGAGCAAATCACTCGGAGTACTTCGATCGAGATCTAGGTCTTCGGAACCAACCCCGATGGGCACGGCCGCCATCTGCTCAGTGGCTCTAACGACCTCGACTGCCTCCACGGGTCGGACTACCAAAGCCGAGGAGCTATCTTCTTCTTCTTCTTCCTCCCTCAGTCGATGGACCGAGTCGATCGAAAGGGCAATGATTTTTCTCCTCACCGTTCGAGTTTTGGGCTTAGGGTCCTCCGGCCGAGAGGAAGCCCTTCGTTTCTTTTCTTTCCCCTGTTCCAGGACCGGGGGCTTGTTGCCTTCATCAACGCTCAAAGGCCGCAGAATGGCATCCCTAGCTACACCTATAT
Source organism: Nicotiana tomentosiformis (assembly GCF_000390325.3). Lineage (NCBI taxonomy): Eukaryota > Viridiplantae > Streptophyta > Magnoliopsida > Solanales > Solanaceae > Nicotiana > Nicotiana tomentosiformis. The sequence goes on from NC_090813.1 coordinate 75,094,924, forward strand.
ACAAGGGAAAAATCAATAACGAAATGAACGCAGAATATACCTCGAGAGAAACAGGAACCAAACCTCACCATGATTCTTGGCCTCCCATCTACCTTTAGCCAAATCACGCCAAGCGCGCTCGGTATAGGATGAAGTCGAGGCTAACTTTCGAACCCAATCCTCGAGATCAGGCATAGCTTGTGGCATCCAAGGTGCAGCTAGACATCAGAAAAACAATATTAGCAAACACAGAAAAAGACGCGAAAAGCAAACACGGATCACTTACGGTGGAAGTTCCATTTTTCAGGAAACGACATCTTTTCCTCCGGGATAAGATCACGAGTCCTCACCCGAACATATCGACCCATCCAGCCTCGATCCTTGTCTTCATCGATGCTCGACATCAAAGCCTTCGATGCCCGACGATATAGCCTAATAAGTCCACGATAAATCTGAGGCCGATACAGTCGTATAAGGTGGCTCAGAGAAAAATCCAACCCTCCGGCTTTGACAGAAAAGAAACGCAATAAGATGACTATACGCTATAAGGAAGGATGAATTTGGCCGAGGGTGACCTGATATCTCCTGCAGAAATCAAAAATCACAGGATCGACAGCTTCCAACGTGAAGGGGTAGGTGTAAACACTCAGAAATCCCTCCACATAGGTAGTGACGCTCTCATCGGAGGAGGGGATTTGTATCACAACCTCAGAACCCCAGCCGCAATCTTTCCTGACGGCCTCGAGGTTAAACTCCGCTATAGAGCACATATACATCGATACGTGCTCGCACCGACCCGGAACGGACGAAGGATTCTCCACTTTTAAATCAGCCTTTAAAATACACGGGCCGGGAATATAATCTTGAACTGACGGCTCGGTCGGCGCCTTATCGTCACACGGCCGTGAGGAAGAAGCTTTCTCCTTGAGAGGTACGATTTTTGAAGTTTTCGCCATTAATACGAGAAGAAAAAGTCACAAAGAAAGGTGAAAGAGGGAACGACACCAAAACTCTGGTACAAACGGCACTAAAACGACGAAATAAGAGAAACTAATCAGAGAGAATTTGGAAAAAGAGGAAGCACAGAAGTGGAAAACATTGTATGCAAAAATCATTTATAAGGCATGGCGATTCGTCTAGCGGTGGCCGACCACCGACTGGCGAGCATTAAAATGCCTCGATAAAACAAAATCGATGGGACAGCTATTACGCACGTCATGATCAAAGCCGATAGAAACGTCATTGTCGATTCGATCGAACCTTAGGGAAATCACATCGTTCCTCATCATCTCCTTTCCGAGAAACGAGGGGGCTATCTGTATACGGTTAAAACCGATCCTCGGTCGTGAAGATCGATCGAGGACGGCGTTTCAATTGAGGGGTACCTTCATGGAGACCCCGAGCGAATTCCGAGATGGGGGCGTCGAGCCCGGGCGTTCGAATCGATCGAGGTAACATCGGTCGATACAGGTCCCGAACATCGATGCCCAAAAGTGATCATCTAGCTCGAAATCAAGGCCGAGGTTCCGATCCTGTACCGAGCTCGAGTCGGTATCGAACTCACAGACAAAAGCTGTTACAACCGTACCAAAGGAGAGAATCTCTGCGGGAATTAAGGAGGAGACATACCATCATGGGTCCTCCACTAGTAATTTTTTATTCCATCATGTTGCTATAGATAAAGTAGCAATCCTAGGCTATAAAGGCCAGGAGAGTTTGTAATAGAAGTCACTTCTCACTGGGGATTAAGAATACATTGTGTTTATCTTTCTAAAGCTCACCTAGTGTCTTTGTTCATCATCTTCTATTTTTGCACCATAAATACATACATTGTTATTTTCATATCAGAGGAATCTACTTGCCCTTTGAACTATACATAAATTCAACTTTATCCGATTTTTCGGGTAAACAAGTTTATCTTTAATGATATAATTTGTCGATATAAAAGTGAAAACAAAAAGACATGTAAGTCTCCTACTTGTTTGAAGATTGTGGCATTATTATTATTGTTGTTAGCCAAACACCTACATACTGTATAAAAGAAATTACTAGAATGGAAGGAGGAAAAGGTTAGTAAATGAAGATTGACAAGTGAAAAAAATGATTTCCAAAGTTACGTGGTTCAAAATTACACGATAAACATAAAGTTTGAACTTTATGAATCGTTCTTGGAGTTTGAATTAATAAATGATTTTTTCCGAGAATTTATAACTTCAACAAATTTTCAAACTTTAAGAAAAATTGTTAGAGTTCTTCGATATTTTAGATAATGATATTTTTATCTATGTTTATTTTCGTATTAAAAAGTGGTTACTTTTCAATAACATTTCAAATAATGGCTAAATATTAACAAAAGCTCCACAAACGTTGTATCCCATCCAAATTTTACTTAGAATTCACTTCATTACTTAGGCTAGATCTCTTATTATGAGTGAAAGAATATCATCATATCCCTTGATGATACCATTGGAGGCATTTCAAAGATATGAATGCCACTTTCCATATTTCAATTTAATAGTTACCTCTGGAAAAACACATCTCCTTTTGTTCCTTCAATTTAACTTTTCTTTTGGAAAATATCTAGCATAATAGATTAGAAGTTAGGTAAGAGGTAATGAGATAGTTGTCACTTTAAGGTGCTATTTTAAAACTTGTATACAATTCTTTTTTGAAGGTTTGAGAAGTTATACATATATAAAATGGAATTTAAAACTAACGTATGTATATTAATCTAGTGGTGGTGCTAAAGTCTCTTAAGAATATTCATTTTTTAACTTTCTTGGGAATTATATATAGTATCATTTTATCCGAATATCATTTCTTTATAATTCAAATATGTCTGCCCTTTTTTAACAGTTTTCTTCAGAAGATAATTTCAATACTATTAGCGCAATAATCAAGTCAAGTGATCTCTATGTTGTCTTTTCCTAATTATTCCTGAAAAATCAACCACCCTAAAAAAATGAAATCATTAGAGGAAAAAAAACAAACTTTAATTTGTTCTTTATTCATTTGATATGAGAAACCAATGACCGATTAATTCAAATTTGTGTAAGGAAGACCGAGTAAGGAGGGGAAGATACTCCATATCGAGTAATTCCATTTCTATTAATCGAACTCGGACCTTTGGTCATGAATGAAAAAATTTTAATCATCACATCATATTCCTTTTTTTTTTTTTTTGGCTAATAGGGCTTTGATTAAAAACATCATATTCCTTAGTGGTACGTAGAAAAAGCAACTGAAAGTAATAAATAATGTTTAAATACAAGTTTGATAAGTGACGTGCTTTTGAATTGTATGCACCTCCTTCTTTTCTTAACTAATATTTTTTTGGGGGTTTTCCATCTGGTACTTAATATCATTTTGAAACCCGACTAATTCGAATTCACCTTAAAAAAATTCACTTAAGGTGTAAAGCACTTTCGTACTAAAAATTCTTTTAAAATCCAAATGAATACACATAAGCTATACAAATTGGCTAAGTAACCAGAAAAGTAGGAATAGCATAAAAGAGAAGGTAACAGGAAAACCGTGAATGAATTAATTTTTGGGAGATGAAAGCTAGGAAAAAGATATTATAAATGGTGGGTCATATGATCATAGAGATAAAGCTTCATGATAGGGGCATATTGTGGGGTTTTTATGTCCAAATCAATAGGCAAACATTAAAAACATTATCTTATTTTCTCCTTCAATATCACTATCCCACGAACCATGCAATCAAGTAAGGATAAGGACATGAATGCATTTGTCTATTGCTTAAATATCATTTATACTTGTATGATATTTAAATAATATCCCATTCCAAATAATCTTTCTCTTTTTTATTTCTTTGTTCTTTTTGGCATTTTCTTTGGATAGTTGTTTTCAATAAGTTCATCTCCAACACTTGCCTCCATTTTATACTCCAATAAAGTTACTCAAACCATTACTCCAACCATTACTTCATTTTTTACTCAAAAAATAAAAATCCATTTTATATTCTTCTCTCTCTTCAATATTATATTATTATCTTTTATTTAAATTTTATTTGCTTATTTCTATTAAAGAAATTCTTTCTTTTTTCTTTTTTTTTTTATATATTCATCACATATAATTTATATTCCTTTCTTATATAACCATTCAATATATAAAATTATTTTATACCATAAATTTTTAATAATATAATTTGTAAGCAAATATTATAGACTATATATATTGACGGATAATTCAAATAAAAGTGAAATCATTGAGATACAAGATAATTAAATACATATTATATTATGGTAAAATTCAGATTAAATATTACATAAATATTCAACTTTCACCTATAGTATGCTCTCATAAATGATCTATTAATGCATTACGAAATACAAAAATGAGCATCTTTGTCCTTAATTCTTTTGTGTCGAGCTAAAAAATTATTCAAATCGGTGATTTTCATCTACTACCATTTCTATCGTTGGAGGTGGATATTTTCAATCATCTTGAATTGGTGCATTAAGATCACGCGCATCCTCGATTATCATGTTGTGTAGTATAATACATGTAGCTATTATATTATGTAGCACTTCTTTTCTCAAAAAACGTGATGGTCTTGCAACAATTGCACAACGAGCTTGCAAAACTCCGAATGCACGTTCAACATTTTTTCGACGTGATTCTTATTTCATCGCGAAATATTTCTTCTGTGGCGAATGTGGGTCACGAATAATTTGCACAAGGGTTGATCATTTTGGATATATACCGTCAGTTAAATAATAATCCATATCATATTCTTTTCCTTGAACAACATAATGGGCAAGAGTAGCAATACCTGCAACAAGATCAGAAAACAAATGTTGTATTTTCATTTAATGTATTTTCAATTTTCACTTTTCAATTTTAGCAACATCTAATATTTTATATTCGCACCTTTCAATTTTAGCAACATCCAATATTTTATATTTGCACCATTCATTTTTTGAGATGATTATATATTTTTTGTATAATTATAACTTATAATAAAATTAACTTATAATTTTACATAAAAATAATAAATGCACGAAAATTAATTTATCAAAATTATACGCCAAAGTTAAGATGTAAAATTAATATTATAAAGATATTACATAAACATATTTAGGTATATATAAAGAAATAAATTTAAAAAGTTAAATAAAAAAAAGTAAGGATGAATAATAATGGAGGAGATGAATAGTGTCACTCCAAATTTGAAGTAACACTATTCATCCCCCATTTTGCAGCCAAAAATGGGGAGCATTGGAGCCACATTTTGGCAAAACTAACTGCATTTTGGAAAAATGCAGAAGCAAGCGTTGGAGATGCTCTAAGAAGTTACATACTAAAGCCCCCCTCCCCCCTCCATGAAAAAGACCTTGTAATACTACAATTAAATGTTTCTTGAAATTTCTACTTTAATCTCACAATAGAATTACTCGAATGTCGTTTTCAGGAAGGAGCTGAAAATAAATCTCTTGAAAGTTAATATCACATGCGTAATTTTTTCTTTATAGTGAATTGAACTTTTAAAATTTTTAAATGTCAATATATAACTTAAAGAGATCTTTAATCATGCATCCGTGAGACTATGATTAATGTGATTGAAGCATTTGAGTAAAATTCAAGAGGTAATCATGCAAATCGTACAGTTTTTTTCCCAATGAATTAAATCAAATGGCATGGGGTATCTTTTCAAAAATTGACACTTGATTTATAGCATGTCTGACCAAGCTTCTAAAATCAGCTTATTTTGAGAAGTGTTTTTCTCAAAAGTACTTTTAAAAAAAGTTATTTTGGTGAGAAACAATTTATGTTTAACTAATTAATTTGAAAATCACTTTTGAGCAGTAATTAGTGTTTGGTCAAGTTTTTGAAAACTACTTTTAAATGTATTTTTCTCAAAAGTGCTTCTGAGAAAAGTACTTTTTGAAAGAAGCTACTTTTTTCTGCTTCTCAAAAACTGTTTCTGTTTCTCCTCAAAAATACTTTTTTTTTATTCTAAAAGTTTGACCAAACACCTTAATTTTTGGCCAAAAGCACTTTTGACCCAAAAAAAAAAGTTTTGGCCAAAAACAAAGGCCAAACAGGCTATTGGTCACTTTGGACCCATTTGCCCCATCAAAATCCAACGCCTAGTAAGTTAAAAGGTGTCCAAAAGGAACGGTGTTGTGCAAAGCTCGGTGACAATGCTTGTGTAGTGGAATTTCATGCTCGTACTCTGTCAAACTTTAGTATAGTTTAAAATATTGTTCCACAGAGACTGAATAATTTATGCTATAGACTTATAATATTTTAACTACTATTTGAGAGAATCAAATTGATAAAAAGTGAGTGAGGTTTAAAACTTATTAATTACTTAAATAAAACAAATAATTTTTGAAAGATTTATACTTTTTAAAAGTTGGGAATCATTGAATTCACTTGATAATATTACTACAATAAAATCTCAACTTCTACATTTATTTTTTTAAAGAATAATTGCTTATTTCTAATATAATTATATTTTGCTCACTAAGAAATAACCAATTAATAACACTCTGTGAGAATTATGTTAATTAATCAACTTAAGACTAGTGACATTTAAATCGAAATATTTTTCTTGTTTGAATTGTGCTAAAAGAAAGTAAAAATTTCGTGAGAATATTTTTACTAAGGATCAATAATCTTGCCTACAACAATTTCTCCGTGAGAATTAGAGGCAAGTAAGATTGCTAACTTGAAATAATAGTTTACTGAAAAATTACTTTCACTCTACTATTTTATTCATCAGTTATTTTATATTAATTTTGCTCCGCGAGAATTATAAAATTAATATATGAATAACTTAGAGATAAAATATATAGACATGATAATAGAGTAATTAAAAACCATCATTTCAGCACAGTATGAAATGTAAATAAAAAGTTTCAAACCAAGAATATATAAAAACTGAGATAGTATTATAAAATATATCAAGCTTCATCAACTACCAAACGAAAAGAGATTACTCCATTATGGAGTAAGAAAAGCTAAAAAAAGATATTTAGAAAACTCAAAATATTTAAAAGACTAAGAAAATATTTTTACTTCACAGAAAGAAGACCAAGACTAGTTCTTGTCTTACAAAAGATCGGATATCCTTATACAAAGAGAGCTTGCTATTTATAGAAAAATATGAGTAGCTTTTGTCATGTTCCACTTTTGCGAATGTGAAATTCATGTATGCGAAGTGACCTTTGTGTACGTAGATTCCATATATGCAACTATGACACTTGTGCTTCACTCTTAGACTTCATGAGTTAGTCTTGCAAATGTAGGTTCCATGTATGCGAATGTGACCTTTGCAAATATAGATTCCACATATGCATCTATGACTCTTTTGCTTCCATTCTTGACTTCATGAGTTAAACTTGCAAATGTAGGTTCCATGTATGCAAATGTGACCTTTGCGTATATAGATTACACATATGCATCTATAGCTCTTTTTCTTTCATTCTTGACTTCATGAGTTAGATTTGCAAATGTAGGTTCCATGTATGCGAATGTGACCTTGCATATATAGATTCCACATATGCAACTATCACTACAAAAAAAAGCTCATTTTATGGGGTTTTCTTGGTCGATTAGTGGCAGCTTTCAACCCCCACAAAATGAATTGTGGCGGTTTGAAAAAACGTCACATTTATATTCGCGACAAGCATTTTTGCAGCACTTTTTTAAAACCTCCTCGACGACCGCCACAAAATAAATATTAATTTGTGGCAGTTTTAAAAAGAAATTAGCGGCAATTTTTAACCCCCATAATATGATTTTAACGTTTAAAAAATTAATTTATGGGCATTTATAACCCCCACAATTTGATCTCAATCTTTAAAAAAAATTAAACAGTGGCAGTTATAAACTGCCACAATACCTATTTAAAAATTTTAATTCAAATATTCAATAAATAATTGTTTACTAAATTAGTAACTCAAATTCCATTAGAAATATCTATACTAACAAACATTACAAACCAAATTATACAAACACATATATGATAACTTAAACACTAGACAATCTAGAGACTAGAGTAGTTCCTCAACAAATAAATATACAAAAGTGGAAAGTACTTGCTTGGTGATTTGTATTCCTGTCACTTAATGATACTCTTACATCCATGGGTGAAACACACTCGATCTCCATGTCACTATGCTGAAACAATGAAACAAAAGTATTTGATGAAAAACTTATAAACAACTAGCATTTTGACAGGATAAAAGGACAAATCTAGTTACATAAATAAAAGAAAGCTACAAATCTTCTTACAAATAAATCTGTCACTTGGTTTAATAGCATTGAACAGAAGTTACTGGATATTCTCACATGAAAAAGAATTAAAGTATAAAGTTATTTCCTCGTATATCATCATAAAACTTACCTCCAAAATATTTCTACTTGGCAGCATAAAATCTAGCCATATATTCATGAAAAAATCACCTACATAACTATTAAAGTATACGCATCCTCTATAAGCTTTCTAGTATTAAACAGACAAAGTATGAGTTGCAATCCAGCCCAATGATTCGCAGAAGTTAAACTTGGACCAGCTGAAAGCTAATAACAACACTGGAAACTGAAGTAGAGGAAATGAACTATAAAATATAAACTAATAATTAGTTAAATAAACCAAGCCAGCGCCCATAATCTTCTGGAGCTAATTTCAAGCAAAAGAAGCAACAAGAAAGTGCCAAAACTTGAACCGAAAAATAGAATTTATGTACTATCAGCTTACTTCATCTCATTTCTTGAGGTACTTAATCAAAAATTTTAAGGCATGAATTCCACTAGTATCTATATCAAGTAAAGAATCACTCTTACAATAAGAATGCCAAGGACCCTTACTATTTCTGTATATTATTGTACGGATATTTCTGTAAACAATAGTCCTAGGAATAAGAAAATACATAAGCAATCAATTTATAACTAAAACCATCAATTTAGGTAAGCTGTGAGTTTAAAGTTGTATCTCAAGTTTATACCTACCTGAGCCATATAGCAGTTGTCATTGAGCCAACCATGTTTATTGTTCTCAAGGCTACCACTTCTTTGCTTCAATCCAACTGATATTCAATAATAAGAAGCATGTTATATAAATATTAAGTTTCTCTGAAAAAAATACCTAGCCAAGAAATGAGGTAAGAAGCATAACTTACTCCTCAATGCTATAAAAACAGCCCATCAATGCTAAAACCTTTGCACTGGTAGAGGATTTATCCCTCGATGGATTTACAACACCTTGACATTATAATTAAATTAAATGTAAGGTACAAACGAAGAAAATTGTTAACCAATAAAATAAGAATCATAAAAGTTTAGTTGCTTGTAATTAAATACATGCATGCTTTCTTGTTATTAAATTCAACTATATAAAGCAAAACTGAAGAGCGGGGCATACAACATCAAAAACCTAGAACTAGCAAAAGTTGCAAAAACAAAAAAAAAATCCATTTTTTACTTTGTGCAAATGAAAAGTACTAAACTAGAACTCACAGGATAAAATCCTATAAACATATCCATTACATGAATGGATACAGAATCACCATGCTTCTTTGAGCCAAACAGGTCATGTGCGATATGACAAAGTTACTTCTTAATATGATCTGTAGGACTTACTCTGACTAGTCATCGAATAGCTTTTATAATGACAAGACATGTTTAGATATGTTAGATAAAGCTCCGAAAAGACAATGAAGGAACTGCTAGCCAAAGTTTAATGTAGTACTTTACTTAATGTAAGACGATCATTACTCGCCAAGCTTGTTTTCTGAAATAAAAGATAGTTGTGCACAAGGATAGAAAGAAGTTGGTCTGTTACAGGATAAGAGTGACAAGAGATATGTGTTGTAACTTATAAGAAATTATTACAATTATCGGTTCAGTAATCTTTGTTAATATTGGTCAAGCAATCAATTAATAGTTAAAGTTGCTCAAAAGTACTATTAAAACAACTTTTGATAAACAAACTCCAAATACATTTGTAGAAGTAAACAAACCACAAGGGGTGCTTTACCATGGCGATTAGCTCAAATCCTGGATGATCGGTTCATTACGTTAGAATGCCCTTTGATTCAGTGGGTAAATATCTACAACAATCACCTAAAGTTCATCTAATTGTACTTATATTTCCAGCCGTCCCTGATATACAAGGATGCAGTAGTTGCACACATATAACATGTCACGACCCAAAATCCCTCCACATGTGTCGTGATGACACTTAGTCTCTAAGACTAGGTAAGCCGATTATAATAACAATTCAAGCCATTTTTTTTATATATATAAACCAACAGCGGAAATAATTACAAATATAACAACCTCCCAAGACTGGTAATACTGAGTCACGAATTCTAATTGAATACATGAAATGATCTCAAGGATTGAATACTCAATATTGTTTGATTAATAATTAACAATACAATAAAATGAAAAGACTTCAAGGGACTACGACAACCAAGCAGCTCTACCTTGAATCCTTGCGATCACACTTTAACTCTGTCTGAGTCTGATAGCTCCAATACGTGACTCTGCACAAGAATATACAGAAGTGTAGTATGAGTACACCACGGTCGGCACCCAGTAAGTATCAAGACTAACCTCAGTGGAGTAGTGACGAGGTACAATCGAGACACTCACTAGTCTAATAACCTGTGCAATATAGTATACAAAAATAATAGGAATCAAATAGTGATGACCCAAAAATATCATCTTTAAATTTAATAAGTAATTTTGTGTTCTAAAACCTCGAAAAGTATCATTTATCATTCTTCGACTTGCGTGCACAGTCAGTACATTTTTCCGAAAAGTTTTTATGTGAAAAATGGATTAAAATGGAAAATAGAGCTTTAAAACTCAACTAAGTTGACTTTGGTCAATATTTTGAACAAGCGGACCCGGATCAGTATTTTAAAAATTCCGGTAGATCCGTATCGTAATTTGGGACTTGGGCATATGTCCAGAATCGAATTCCGAGGTCCCTAGCCCGAGTTATGGAATTTTAATAAAAAATTAAAAGCTTGAAAGCTTAATGATTTCTAAGAAATTACTAATGTTGAATTTATTGACCTCGGATCCGTATTTTGGTTCCGGAGTCTGGTATAGGTCCACTATAATATTTATGACTTGTCTGCCGAATTTGATGAGAATCGGAGTTGATTTGACGTGATTCGGACGTCCGGTTGTAAAAATATAAGTTTTAAATTTTTTTTGAAAATCTCCTTTGATTTGCTGTCCGATTCATAGTTCTAGGTGTTATTTTGGCGATTCGATCACGCGGGCAAGTTCGTATTATATTTTAGAACTTGTGTGCATGTTTGGTTTGGAGCCCCGAGGGCTCGGGTGAGTTTCGGATAGGCTACGGGATGATTTCAGACTTAGGAAATCTGATTTTCTGCAGACTTCAAGCTTCTGATGTGTTCTTCTTCGCGTTCGCGAAGGTACTCTCGCGATCGCGAAGAGCAAATTAGGCTGGCATATTTTGTGCTTCGTGTTCGCGACATAGTGACCGCGTTCGCGAAGGCTTGAGGTTCAAAGCTTCGCCTTCGCGATAGAAGCCTCGCGTTCGCGAAGGGAAAGAGACCGGCCAGGAAAAATTAGCCTTTGCGTTCGCATAGGATATCTCGCGTTCGCGAAGGCCAAGCCAGGCATGCATCGCGTTCGCGAGGTATCCCTCACGTTCGCGAGGTATCCCTCACGTTCGCGAGGTAGCCCTCACGTTCGCGAAGAGTAAAATTTGACAGCACATAATTGTGCTTCGCGAACGCGAGGCACTGACCGCGTTCACGAAGGGTAAAAATCCCAAAAACACAACTTAAGTTCTGGAAATGGGGTTTCGACCCATTTTCAATTCTTTCCCATTTTTGAGCTCGGGTAAGGCGATTTTTGGGCGATATTTACGAGAAAACATTGGGGTAAGTGTTCCTTATCCTATATTGATTATATTTTATGATTTCGTACTCATTTATATCATGAATCCGTGAATTTATGGAAGAAAAACCAGATTTTTATAAAATCTTTCAAAAATGAAAAATTAAGATTTGAAGGTCCATTTGATATCGGAATTGGACAAATTTGGTATGGTTGAACTCATATCGGAATGGGTGTTCGGATTTCGTGAGTTTTTTGGGATTTGAGACATGGGTCCCACTGCCGAATATTTTAATAAATTTTGGATTTTTATCCGAAAAATTTGTAAATTCATATGGAATTAATTCCTATGATTAGTATTGAATATATTGAATTGTTTGTGAATAGATTTGAAGCTTTTGGAGGCAAATTTAAAAGGAAAAGCTGTGGTTGAATAATTGATTCGAATTTACAAAGCGAGGTAAGTGTCGGGGTTAACCTTGACTTGAGGGAATAGAACCCTTAAATTATTTGTTATGTGAATTGCATGTAAACGACGTATAGGCGAGGTGACGAGTGTCTATACATCGTCAAATTAATTATTTGCCTGCTTACTTAAAAAATCATAAATTATTTTTAATCATAAATTAATTATTATAATAATTGTTTCTCTCTTATTCTTTGCAAATATAAATTCTTGAATTCCTGCATTAATTGTTACATGCTATTTGAATTATGTGCCTTAATTGTTATTTGATATTTAGCATAATAAATATTAAACTGCCTATTTGCTCCCTGATTTCCATAATAATTTGCTATTTGTCATTGTTTGCTTCATAATTAAACCATAATTATTGTATGCTTGTTGTCTTGTAATTTTATATTAATTGTTACATTTATTGAGAAAAATTTTTCTATAAGAATTGGTAAATGAAAATATTGGAGGAGCAGGTTGCACGCCGCAACATGATTGATTATAATGAATATATTGGAGGATCGGGTTGCACGCTGTAACAGACTTATTAAAAGTCTATATTGGAGGATCGGGTTGCACGCCGCAACAGACATATTAAAAGTCAACATTGGAGGATCGGATTGCAAGCCGCAACAGACTTATTAAAAGTCAATATTGGAGGATCGGGTTGCACGCCGGAAAAGAACTGAATGTGGATATATTGTGAGAGCGGGTTGCACGCTGCAACAGAAATAATGGAAATGATAATTGGTTATGACTGCTGAGTTGCCTTCAATTATTATAAATGAAATACCTGATTTATTCTTATTATTGTTGTTGTTACTAATATTGTGTACAAGTTAATGTAAGTGAACCGCCTTAGCCTCGTCACTACTTCGTCGAGGTTAGGCTCAGCACTTACCAGTACATGGGGTCGGTTGTACTGATACTACACTCTGCACTTCTTGTGCAGATTTTGGAGTTGGTCCCAGCGGCGTACCATAGACTTGCTCGGATTTCAGCTATCAGAGGAGACTTGAGGTATAACTGCATGGCGTTCGCAGTTCTGAAGTCCCTGTCTATTGTACTTTAGCTGTGTGTTTATTTCCAGACAGCTTTATTTTATTCAGACCTTTATTTATATTTATTCTAGAAGCTCGTGCACTTGTGACACCAATTCTGGGATGGTATTTAGACACCGTTATTTTTATGGATTATTTCAAAATTGCTTCCGCATTTGCTTCCTTGTTATTAATAAATTTAAAAATTATTTTAAAAATGGATAATGTTATTCTAACGTTGGCTTGCCTAGCAAGTGAAATGTTAGGCGACATCACGGTCCGGAGGTGGGAATTTCGGGTCGTGACAGTTGTTATCAGAGCACTAGGTTACATAGGTCTCACGAGTCACAAGCAAGCTTAGTAGAGTCTGAAGGATCGGTACGGAGACATCTGTACTTATCTCTCGGAGGCTATGAAGTTTAGGAACAATATCACTTCTTTCTTATTTTGTCCTGCGATTTTATTCTATCATCGATGATTGAACCATTCTACTCTTATTCTCTTGAGATGGTGAGAACGCGTAATACTTCTACTGATGGACAGGGACCAGAACCCCCGGTGGCAACTATGGCCAGGGGTAGAGGTCGAGGTCGAGGTCGTGCTAGAGGCCGAGGTAGAGCTCAATCCAGAGCTCGAGCAACTGCACCTGTTGAAGAACCTCAGATAGACCTTCAGGAGGAGGTCCCAGTTCAGAATGTACCAGTTGGACCAGTTCAGGTCCCGGAAGGATTCATAGCCACTCCAGTGCTTCAGGACGCTCTAGTCCGATTGGTGAGTCTTATGGAGGGTGTGGCCTAGAATGGTACATTTCCAGTGGAACCAAGCGTCTCACAGGCTGAGGGAGGAGCACAAACTCCCACTACTCCCGCTCTGGAGCAGATGGCTCCCCAGAATCAGGCTCCAGCGGCCCCGCCAGTTGGGGTAGTTCAGCCAGTTGTTGCGGCACAGACCGGTGATAGGCCTGCCATGTCTTTTGAGGCCTTATTGAGACTAGATAAGTTCACTAAGCTCTTTCCAGTTCACTTCAGTGGTACACCTTCTGAGGACCAATAGGTTTATCTTGAATGCTGCCATGAGATGCAGCGGAACATGGGTATAGTTGAGACAAATAGGGTTGATTTTGCTGTATTCCAGATGACGGGTTCCGCTAAGAGGTGGTGGAGAGATTACACATTGACCCGACCAGTCGGATCACCTGCACTTACCTGGGAGCAGTTCTCTCAGCTATATCTGGAGAAGTTCCTCCCTATCACACTGAGAGAGGAATTCCACAAGCAATTCGAGCGTCTACAGCAGGGCAATATGACTGTTACTCAGTATGAGTCCCGTTTTGTGGATTTGGCCCGTCATGCTCTCCTTTTACTACCCACGGAGGGAGAGAGAGTGAGGAGTTTCATTGAGGGACTCACTCACCCTATCAAACTTCAGATGGCCAAGGAGACTGAAAGTGAGATTTCTTTTCAGGCGACTGCTAATGTCGCAAGGAGGATCGAGATGGTTCTTGCACAGGAAAAAGGGCAGAGGTCCGATAAGAGTCCTCGTCAGTTCGGTGGTTACAGTGGTGTCTCGTCTGGAGGCCGGGGTAATTTTGGTAGGGGTCATCCTCCTAGACCGTTTCATCCAGCACTTCATGTATCTCTCGGTGCTTCAGGGAGTGACGGTCCTATTATGCCTTACTCTGGGCAGCCAGTATTCAGTGCACATTCAGCTCCTATAAGTGCACCACCACTCCAGAGTTACTACAGTGGTTATCCGACCCATCTGGGTCAGCTTCAACTTCAGCAGCCACAGCATCAGGATGGGTGTTATGAGTGTGGGAACATTGGTCACATCAGGAGGTATTGCCCTAAATTGGCGAGTAACAGATCTCGGCAAGATTCTCGTGCCATCATACCGGCACCGGTTGCTTCACTTCCTACTCAGTCAGCTAGAGGTAGGGGCCAGGCAGTTAGAGGTGGAGGTCAGGCCATTAGAGGTGGAGGTCAGGCCATTAGAGGTGGAGGTCAGACCGTTAGAGGTGGATGCCAGCCAGTTAGAGGCCGTCCCAGAGACGCAGTTTAGAGTGGTGGGGCCCAGCCCCGATTTTATGCTTTTCCAGCTAGGCCTGAGGCCGAGTCATCTGATGTTGTGATCACAGGTATTATTCCAGTTTTCCATAGAGATGCTTCAGTTCTATTTGATCCAGGATCTACTTATTCCTATGTGTCCTCCTATTTTGCTTCATATTTGGTTGTGCCTTGTGATTCTCTGAGTGCTTCTGTGTGTATATCTACACCGGTGGGAGACTCTGTGGTAGTAGATCATGTCCACCGTTCGTGTGTGGTTACTATTGGTAATCTTGAAACTAGTGTAGATCTTCTACTTCTTGATATGGTAGATTTTGATGTCATCTTGGGTATGGATTGGCTGTCTCCTTATCATGCTATATTGGACTGTTATGCCAAGACAGTGACCCTAGCTATGCCGGGGTTACCTCGATTAGAGTGGAAAGGATGGTCATTCTGCCAGTAGGGTTATTTCTTATATGAAAGCTCAGCATATGGTAGAGAAAGGATGTCTAGCCTATTTGGCTTATATTCGCGATCCCAGTGTGGATGTCCCTTCTATGGACTCAGTACCAGTTGTTCGTGAATTTTCAGAAGTATTTCCTACAGATCTGTCGGGGATGCCACCCGACAGAGATATTGACTTCTGTATTGATTTGGCTCCGGGCACTCAGCCCATTTCTATTCCACCATACAGTATGGCCCCGCCAGATTTGAAAGAATTGAAAGAGCAGTTACAAGACTTGCTTGATCAGGGATTCATTAGACCCAATGTCTTGCCCTGGGGTGCACCAGTATTAGTTGTAAAGAAGAAAGATGGCTCGATGCGGATGTGTATAGACTATCGGCAGTTGAACAAGGCCACTATCAAAAACAAATATCCGCTGCCAAGAATTGATGACTTATTTGATCAGCTTCAGGGTGCCAAGGTATTTTCAAAAAATTGATTTGAGATCTGGTTACCATCAATTGAAGATTAGGGCATCTGATGTCTCTAAGACAGCTTTTCAGACTCAGTATGGGCATTACGAGTTCCTAGTTATGTCATTTGGGTTGACAAATGCTCCAGCAACATTTATGGATTTGATGAATCGGGTGTTCAAGCCTTATTTGGATTCTTGTGGTTGTATTCATTGATGATATCTTGATTTACTCCAGCAGTCGAGAGGAGCATGAGCAACATCTTCGAAGTGTGCTTCACACCTTGAAGAATAATCAGTTATATGCCAAATTTTCAAAATGTGAGTTTTGGTTAGACTCAGTTGCCTTTTGGGGACATGTTGTATCGGCAGAAGGCATAAAGGTGGATCCTAAGAAGATTGAGGCTGTTCATAATTGGCCTAGACCTACTTCGGTTACAGAGATCCGGAGTTTCCTGGGTCTGGCAGGTTATTATCGTCGGTTCGTGGAAGGGTTTTCATCTATAGCAAGCACATTGACCAGACTAACCCAGAAGGGTGTTCCATTCAGATGGTCAGGCGAGTGTGAGTTGAGCTTTCAGAAGCTCAAGACCGCTTTGACTACGGCGCCAGTATTGATATTACTCACAGGCTCAAGATCGTATACGGTCTATTGTGACGCATCTCATATTGGGCTTGGTGCAGTATTAATGCAAGATGGCAAGGTAATTGCATATGCATCGCAGCAGTTGAAAGTTCATGAGAAGAATTATTCTGTTCATGAATTAGAATTGGTAGCAATTGTTCATGCGCTGAAGATTTGGAGGCATTACCTCTACGGTGTCTCGTGTGAGGTATTTACTGATCATCGTAGCCTTCAGTATCTGTTCAAACAAAAAGATCTTAATTTGAGGTAGAGAAGATGGTTGGAGTTGTTAAAAGACTATGATATCACCATTTTGTATCACCCCGGAAAGGCCAATGTAGTGGCCGATGCTTTGAGTAGAAAGGCTGTGAGTATGGGCAGTCTTGCGTATAATCCGATTGGTGAGAGGCTATTAGCTGCAGATGTTCAGATTTTGGCTAATCAGTTTGTGAGGTTAGATGTTTCAGAACCCAGTCGGGTTCTAGCTTGTACAGTCGCTCGGTCTTCTTTATATGAGCGCATCAGAGAGAGGCAGTATGATGATCCTTATTTAATTGTCCTTAAGGACACGGTGCGGCACGGTGATGCCAAACAGATTGTTGTGGGGGAAGATGGAGTTCTGCAAATGCAGGGCCGTATTTGTGTGCCTAATGTGGATGGGCTTCGTGAATTAATTCTTGAAGAGGCACACAGTTCCAGGTATTCTATTCATCCAGGTACCACTAAAATATATCAAGATTTGCGGCAACATTATTGGTGGAGGAAAATGAAAAAGGATATAGTTGCACATATATCTCGGTGTCTGAATTGTCAGCAAGTTAAGTACGAGCATCAGAGACCTGGTGGTTTGCTTCAGAAGTTAGAAATTCCTCAGTGGAAGTGGGAGCGTATCACTATAGATTTTTGTTGTTGGGCTCCCACGGACACAGAGAAAATTTGACGCAGTTTGGGTCATTGTGGACGGGTTGACCAAGTCAGCCCATTTCATTCCAGTGGCAGTTACCTATTCTTCAGAGAGGTTAGCTAAAATTTACATTCGTGAGATTGTCCGCCTTCATGGTGTGCCCGTGTCTATTATTTCAGATCGAGGTACGCAGTTTACCTCACATTTCTGGAGGGTTGTATAGCCCGAGTTAGGCACGCGGGTGGAGTTGAGTACACCATTTCATCCACAGACAGACGAACAGTCAGAGCGCATTATTCATATATTGGAAGATATACTCTGCGCTTGTGTTATAGACTTTGGAGGTTCTTGGGATCATTTCTTACCACTTGCGGAGTTTGCTTATAATAATAGCTACCAGTCGAGTATTTAGATGGCTCCATATGAGTAATTATACGGAAGGCGATGCCGATCGCCAGTTGGTTGGTTTGAACCGGGAGAGGCTCGGTTGTTGGGTACCGATTTGGTATAGGATGCCTTGGATAAGGTCAAGATTATTCAGGATCGACTTTGCACAGCTCAGTCTAGGCAAAAGAGTTATGCCGACCGTAAAGTTTGTGATATTGCATTCATGGTTGGAGAACGAATATTGCTCTGGGTTTCACTTATGAAAGGTGTAATGAGGTTCGGAAAGAAGGGCAAGTTGAGCCCTAGGTATATCGGACCCATTGAAATTCTTGAAAGGGTGGGTGAAGTAGCCTACAAGCTTGCATTACCACCTAGTTTATCAGCGGTTCATCCGGTGTTCCATGTGTCTATGCTCCGGAAATATCATGGTGATCTGTCCCATGAGTTAGATTTCAGCTCAGTTCAATTGGACAAAGATTTGACTTACGAGGAGGAGCCGTTGGCTATTCTAGCACGGCAGGTCCGACAGTTGAGGTCTAAGAGTTATCCTTCAGTTCAAGTGCAATGGAGAGGTCAGCCGGTAGAGGCATCTCCCTGGGAGTCCGAGTCGGACATGCGGAGTAAATATCCACACCTTTTCTCCAGCTCAGGTACTTTTTCTAACTCCGTTCGAGGACGAACGTTTGTTTTAGAGGTGGAGAATGTGATGACCCAAAAATATCATCTTTAAATTTAATAAGTAATTATGTGTTCTAAGACCTCAAAAAGTACCATTTATCATTCCTCAACTTGCGTGCGCAGTCCGTACATTTTTCGGAAAGTTTTTATGTGAAAAATGGATTAAAATGGAAAATAGAGCTTTAAAACTCAACTAAGTTGACTTTGGTCAACATTTTGAGCAAACAGATCTGGATCAGTGTTTTGAAAATTTCGGTAGGTCCATATCATGATTTGGGACTTGGGCGTATGTCCGGAATCGAATTCCGAGGTCCCTAGCCCGAGTTATGGAATTTTGATGAAAAATTAAAAGCTTGAAAGCTTAATGATTTCTAAGAAATTTCTGATGTTGAATTTATTGACCTCGGGTCCGTATTTTGGTTCCGGAGTCCGGTATAGGTCCACTATAACATTTATGAATTGTCTACCAAATTTGGTGAGAATCGGAGTTGATTTGACGTGATTCGGACGTCCGGTTGTAAAAATATAAGTTTTAAAGTTTTCTTGAAAACTTCCTTTGATTTGGTGTCTGATTCATAGTTCTAGGTGTTATTTTGGCGATTCGATCGCACGAGCAAGTTCGTATGATGTTTTAGAACTTTTATGCATGTTTGATTTGGATCCCCGAGGGCTCGGATGAGTTTCGGATAAGCTACCGGATGATTTTGGACTTAGGAAATATGGTTTTTCTATAGACTTCAGGCTTCTGGTGTGTTCTTTTTCGCGTTCGCGAAGGTACTCTCGCGAACGCGAAGAGTAAATTGTGCTGGCACATTTTGTGCTTTGCAGTCGCGACATAGTGACCGCGTTTGCGAAGGCTTGAGGTTCAAAGCTTCGCCTCCGCGATAGAAGCCTCGCATTCGCAAAGGGAAAGAGACTGGCCAGGAAAAATTAGCCTTCGCGTTCGCGAAGGGCATCTCGCGTTCGCGAAGGCCAAGCCAGGCATGCATCGCATTCGCGAAGAGTAAAATTTGACAGCACATAATTGTGCTTCACGAACGCGAGGCACTGACCGCGTTCGCGAAGGGTAAAAATCCCAGAAAGAGGACTTAAGTTCTGGAAATGGGGTTTCGACCCATTTTCAATTCTTTCCTATTTTTTAGCTCGGGTAAGGCGATTTTTGGTCGATTTTCACGGGAAAACATTGGGGTAAGTGTTCCTTATCCTATATTGATTATATTTCATGATTTCATACTCATTTATATCATGAATCCGTGAATTTATGGAAGAAAAATCAGATATTTATAAAATCTTCCAAAAATGAAAAATTAAGATTTGAAGGTCCATTTGATATCGGAATTGGACAAATTTGGTATGGTTGAACTCGTATCGGAATATGTGTTTGGATTTCATGATTTTTTTCGGGATTTGAGATATGGGTCTCACTGCCGAATATTTTAATGAATTTCGGATTTTTATCTGAAAAATTTATAAATTCATATGGAATTAATTCCTATGATTAGTATTGAATATGTTGAATTGTTTGTGAATAGATTTGAATCTTTCGGAGGCAAATTTAAAAGAAAAAGTTGTGGTTGAATAATTGATTGGAATTTGTAAAGCGAGGTAAGTTTCGGGGTTAACCTTGACTTGAGGGAATAGAACCCTTAAATTGTTTGTTATGTGAATTGCATATAAACGACGTATAGGCGAGGTGACGAGTGTCTATACGTCGTCAAATTAATTGTTTACCTGCTTAATTGAAAAATCATAAATTATTTTTTATCATAAATTAATTATTATAATAATTATTTCTCTCTTATTCTTTGCAAATATAAATTCTTGAATTCCTGCATTAATTGCTACATGCTATTTGAATTATGTGCCTTAATTGTTATTTGACATTTAGCATAATAAATATTAAACTGCCTATTTGCTCCCTGATTTCCATAATAATTTGCTATTTGTCATTGTTTGCTTCATAATTAAACCATAATTATTGTATGCTTGTTGTCTTATAATTTTATATTAATTGTTACATTTATTGAGAAAATTTCTTCTATAAGAATTGGTAAATAAAAATGTTTGAGGATCGGGTTGCACGTCGCAACATGATTGATTATAATGAATATATTGGAGGATCGGGTTGCACGCTGCAACAGACTTATTAATAGTCTATATTGGAGGATCGGGTTGCACGCCGCAACAGACATATTAAAAGTCAATATTGGAGGATCGGGTTGCACGCCGCAACAGACTTATTAAAAGTCAATATTGGAGGATCGGGTTGCACGCCGCAACAGACTTGATTAAAATGAATATGTTGGAGGAGCGGGTTGCACACCGCAAAAGAACTGAATGTGGATATATTGTGAGAGCAGGTTGCACGCTGCAACAGAAATAATGGAAATGATAATTGGTTATGACTGCTGAGTTGCCTTCAATTATTATAAATGAAATACCTGATTTATTCCTATTATTGTTGTTGTTACTAATATTGCGTACAGGTTAATGTAAGTGAACCGCCTTAGCCTCGTCACTACTTCGTCGAGGTTAGGCTCAGCACGTACCAGTACATGGGGTCGGTTGTACTAATACTATACTCTGCACTTCTTGTGCAGATTTTGGAATTGGTCCCAGCGGCGTACCATAGACTTGCTCGGATTTCAGCTATCAGAGGAAACTTGAGGTATAACTGCATGGCGTTCGCAGTTCTGAAGTCCCCGTCTATTATACTTTAGCTATGTGTTTATTTTTAGACAGTTTTATTTTATTTAGACCTTTATTTATATTTATTCTAGAAGCTCGTGCACTTATGACACCAATTCTGGGATGGTATTTAGACACCATTATTATTATGGATTATTACAAAATTACTTCCGCATTTGCTTCCTTGTTATTAATAAATTTAAAAATTATTTTAAAAATGGATAATGTTATTCTAACGTTGGCTTGCCTAGCAAGTGAAATGTTAGGCGCCATCACGGTTCGGAGGTAGGAATTTCGGGCCGTGACACAAATAACAATGATGACAACAATAATCAACCAGTGATATACACAGTAGGGCGACAAGAACACCATAAATATTGCGCAACAAATAATGAATACAAGTATAACCAATTAATCAAGTCCTTCCAATATAAATATTTCGCCTATATGTTTTTAAAATAGAAATCTTCAGGATATAATACTTTCAAATAAATCTCTTTTAAATCTCTTTCCTTCAAATAAATCTCTTTCGAATAAAAGTCACCCCGTGACATAGCATTTCAAAATTATAAAATATGGGTCTCATCCCGCTTTCATATTTCCATGGCACCTCGTGCCAATTTCTCTATCACAACCATACGGATAACTCGCGTGCCAAATATCATCATCATTTAACCACGGCACCTCGTGCCCACATTTCATATCACAACTGCACGAACAATTCACGTGCCAATATCATCATTATTTACTCGCAACACTTCGTGCCCACATTTCATATCATAACTGCACGGACAGTTCACGTGCCAATATCATCATTATTTACTCACGGCACCTTGTGCCCACATTTCATTTCATAATCCGCCTGGCAATAACCACAGGCTCCCAATTTCAACATAGATCAGAATATTATCAATTTATCAATAACAAGACAAATTGCACAAGGTATAAAAATAAACACAAGGAAAATTACAACATCACATGAAAATTACCAACGCAATAACCCCACATCATCACATATCTGTCACGACCCAAATTAACACTCGGCATATATAAAATAATTTTTCCAAGACCCGGAATATCACTGAGTCACAAGCTGCTATAATCTATGTAGCTCTATACAAAAGTCTGAAGATAATAAAGAAAGTCCATAGGCGAGGGAGTAGAAGGGGACTCCGAAGATCTGCGGACGCAAGCAGTAGTACCTTGAAGTCTCCTAAAATCAGCAGCACACACTAAACCCGAGGCTGATAGCTCGCACCTGGATCTGCACACGAAAATATGTGCATGGAAGGGCATTAGTACACCACAATGGTACCCAGTAAGTGCCAAACCTAACCTCGGTCGAGTAGTGACGAGGTCAGGTCAAGGCCCTACCGGAGTAAATATAATAAATTAAACAGTAAAAGATATAAGTAAAATTTATGGTAACACAGTTAAAGAGATTCTCAAAAATTTAACAGTTAAGGAAGCCCTCGGCTCAGAACAAGGTAAATACGGTGGGAAATCTCCCGTAGTTCCGAATGAATATGCAGTACATGGGGGATCTCCCGGAATACGTCAGTAGTCCCAAAGTAAATATGTTGTGCTGGGGATCTCGCAGAATACGTTTGTAGTCCCAAAGTAAATATGCAGTGCTAGGGGATCTCTCGAAATACGTCTGTAGTCCCAAATTAAATATGCAAGACAGGGGGATCTCCCGGAATACGTCCGTAGTCCCAATTTAAATATACAACGCAAGATGAAATGGCAGGTATGGCATCGAGTTATACAGTTATACTGAACACAGATAAGGAAAATAGGGATTTAACTAAGTATGGCGCACAAAATGTCAAATAGGCAGTTAAAACACGTAAGCATGATTTTCTAGTCTAAACTAAAAAATTAAACATATTAGTGCAATTTAATAAGAGAAAGAATTTATGATTTAAAAAGGATAAACAGGATTTTTGCAATAACAGCCCGTATACGTACTCATCACCTCACGTACACAGCGCTCACACACCAAATAATAACGAAATATCCTTAGGGGAAAGTCCCCAACACAAGGTTAGGCAAGCCACTTATCTCGAACCGCTCAAATCAACTCGATATCACGTTCTTTCCACGAGTATCCGATCCAAATGGCCCGAATCTATTCAAAGTAATTGCATAATGTAAATATAACTACAAGTAACTAATTTAACTAATTAATTCGAAGCTAAAACGTGAAATTAGGAAAAACACCTAAAATGTCTCCCCGGGGCCACGTCTCGGAATTGAGTAAAAATTACAAATTATGAACACCCATTCACTCACAAGTTCACTCGAACAAAAATCATCTAAATCAGACGTCAAATTCCCATTTAAATCTCAGATTTTCAATTGGGGAACCTTTCCCCCCATTTCCAAACTTCTACCCTCAATTTTCTTAATTAGACGAGGAAAACAACAATAGATTAATGTATTATGATCAAAATAGAGTTAGAATTAGTTACCCAATAGTTCTCCTTCAAAATCCCTCGAGAAATTGTCTCCCACCGAGCTCTAAATCGAATTGGTGAAAAATTAGGGATGAACCCTAGAAGCTGCCTCTTCAACCCAGCGATTTCCGCACCTGCGCTCATGGGGCCGCATCTGCGATCACGCACCTGCGGAAAATTCATCGCAGGTGCAAAGGTCACTTATCCGGGCTGGGTCCGCACCTGCGCGCTTGAGTACGCACCTGCGGATGCGCTTCTGTGCTCAATCATCTCTGCGGAACCTTTTGTCCTTCTCACCTCCGCATCTGCGACTGCCCTTCCGCAGATGCGGCTGCGCTACTGCAACTCACTCGTCGCATCTGCGACCACTGACTCCCCCGCCTAAAAGCCCACATGCGATCCAAGCCTCGCTTCTGCGAGGCTGCACCTGCGGACTCCCCACTGTAGGTGCGAAAACACCAGAACCAGCAAAAATCAGAAATTCCTCTAAGTCCAAGCTTTCACCCGTTAAGCATCCGAAACTCACCCGAAGCCCCCGAGATCTCAATCAAACATACCAACCAATCCTAAAATACCATACGAACTTAGTCGAGCCTTTAAACCATGTCGAACAACACCAAAATCATGAATTAAGCACGGATTCAAGCCTAAGAATTTAAAATTTTCCAAATGCTACAAACGACGCCGAACCACATCAAATCTAGTCCGAATGCCTCAAAATTTATACACAGGTCACAAATGACACTACAAACCTACAGCCACTTTCGGAATTCCATTCCGAGGTCTATATCAAAATTTCCACTATCGGCCGAAATCGCCAAAAAACTAACTTCCGCCAATTCAAGCCTAAATCTACTACAGACCTCCAAAACACATTCCGGACGCGCTCCTTACCCCAAAATCACTCAACGGAGCTAATAGAGTCAACGGAATTCCATTCCGAATTCGTCTTCATACAGTTCCGACTACGGTCCAAACTTTAAGGCTTAAAGTCACAACTAGGGACTAAGTGTCCCAAAACTCTCTGAATTTCATAACCAATCACTCCGGCAAGTCACAATAACAGAAATAGATATGGAGAAAACATATATTAGGGGATCGAGGCTCAAATTCTCAAAATGACCGGCCGGGTCGTTACATCCTCCCCCTCTTAAAACAATCATTTGTCCTTGACCGAGTATAAAGACATACCTGAAACTGTGAAAAGATAAGGGTACTGGCTGCGCATATCCTGCTCGGTCTCCCAAGTCGCCTCCTCGACCGGCTGACCCCTCCACTGGACCTTTACTAAAGCAATATTCTTTGACCTGAGCTTTCTGACTTACCTGTCCAAAATGGCTACTGGCTCCTCAACATAAGATAGATCTTTGTCCAACTGAACTGAGCTGAAATCCAATACATGAGTCGGATCACTGTGATACTTCCGGAGCATAAACACGTGGAATACCGGGTGAACTCCTGCTGGGATAGGAGGCAAGGCAAGCTCACAAGCAACCTCTCCATCTCGCCGCAATATCTCAAAAGGACCAATGAACCTCGGGCTCAGCTTGCCCTTTTTCCCGAACCTCATGACGCCTTTCATAGGCGATACCCGAAGCAAGACCCTCTCACCAACCATAAATGCCAAATCACGAGCCTTCCGGTCCGCATAACTCTTCTGCCTAGACTGGGTTGTGCGAAGTCTCTCCTGAGTCACCTTCACCTTATCAAGGGCATCCTGGACCAAGTTTGTACCCAACAATCGGGCCTCGCCCGACTCAAACCATCCCACTGGGGACCGATACCGCCTACCATACAAAGCCTCATACGGTGCCATCTGAGTGCTGGACTGGTAACTGTTGTTGTAAGCGAACTCTGCAAGTTGCAAGTATTGGTCCCATGACCCTCTGAACTTCATCACACAAGCACAGATCATATCCTCAAGAATCTGAATCGTACGCTCGGACTGCCCGTCCGTCTGAGGGTGAAAGGCTGTGCTCAGCTCCACCCTAGTACCCAACTCCTGCTGTACGGCTCTCCAAAACCGTGATGTGAACTGTGTACCTCTATCTAAAATGATGGATACTGGAATACCATGAATCTCAGCCAACCTCTCAGATATAAATCTCAGCCAACCTCTCAGAATAATAAGTGGTCAACACTGGAATAAAATGAGCTGACTTGGTCAGCCGATCCACGATCACCCAAATTGCATCGAACCTTCTCAAAGTCCATGGAAGTCCAACTACAAAGTCCATGGTGATCCGCTCCCACTTCTACTCTGGGATCTCTAACCTCTGAAGTAATCCACCCGGCCTCTGGTGCTCATATTTGACCTCCTGACAGTTGAGACACTTGGCCACAAACCCAACTATATCTTCTTCATCCTCCTCCACCAGTAGTACTGTCTCAAATCCTGGTACATCTTAGCGGCACCGAGATGAATAGAGTACCGCGAGCTGTGGGCCTCCTCGAGAATCAACTCCCGAAGCCCATCTACATTGGGCACACATATCCGGCCCTGCATCCTCATCACACCGTCATCACCAATAGTCACATCTCTGGCATCACCTCGCCGAACCCTGTCCTGAAGAACTAGAAGATGAGGATCATCATACTGGCACTCTCTGATACGGTCATAAAGAGAAGACCGAGCAACCACACAAGCTAATACCCGGCTAGGCTCTGAATTATCCAATCTCACCAACTGGCTGGCTAAGGCCTGAACATCCAAGTCTAAGGGCCTCTCAGCTGCCGAAAGATATGCCAAACTCCCCAAACTCTCTGCCCGGCGACTCAAGGTGTCGGCCACTACATTAGCCTTCCCCGGGTGGTACAATATAGTGATATCATAGTCTTTAAGTAGCTCCAACCACCTCCACTAACACAAATTAAGGTCCTTCTTCCTGGACAAGTACTACAAACTCCGGTGATCAGTGTAAATCTCACAGGGAACCCCGTACAAATAATGACGCCAGATCTTCAGGGCGTGAACAATAGCTGCTAACTCAATATCATAAACCAGATAATTCTTCTCATGCACCTTCAACTGTCTAGACGCGTAGGCGATCACCCTACCGTCCTGCATCAATACCGCTCCATGGACAATCCTTGAGGCATCATAATAGACAGTGTAGGACCCCGAACCTGTAGGCAATACTAATACTGAGGATGTAGTCAAAGCTGTCTTGAGCTTCTGAAAGCTCTCCTCACACTCCTCGGTCCAATTGAATGGAGCACCCTTCTGGGTCATCCTGGTCATAGGTGCTGCAATGGATGAAAATCCCCCCCACAAAGCAATGGTAATACCTCGCCAAACCAAGGAAACTGCGGATCTCCATAGCTGATGACGGTCTGGGCCAACTCTGCACTGCCTCTACCTTTTTAGGATCTACCTTGATCCCATCACAAGACACTATGTGGCCCAAGAATTCCACTGAATCAAGCCAGAATTCACACTTAGAAAATTTTGCATACAATTGCTTCTCCCTCAAAGTCTGAAGCACGATCCTCAGGTGTTGCTCATGATCTTCCCGAGACCGGGAATATACCAGGATGTCATCAATAAACACAATGACGAAGGAATCAAGATAAGGCCGGAACACACTGTGCATCAAATTCATAAAGGCTGCTAGGGCATTGGTCGGCCCAAATGACATGACAAGAAACTCATAGTGATCATATCTAATCCTAAAAGCAGTCTTCGGTATATCTGACTCCCGAATCTTCAACTGATGATAACCTGAACGTAAGTCAATCTTGGAAAAAACTCTAGCACCATGTAAGTGATTAAATAAGTCATCAATACGAGGTAATGGATATCTGTTCTTCACTGTAACCTTGTTCGACTGCGATAATCAATACACATACGCATAGAACCATCCTTCTTCTTTACAAATAAGACTGGAGCACCCCCAAGGTGATACACTAGGCCTGATGAAACCCTTATCAAG
Organism: Nicotiana tomentosiformis; assembly: GCF_000390325.3. Classification (NCBI taxonomy): domain Eukaryota; kingdom Viridiplantae; phylum Streptophyta; class Magnoliopsida; order Solanales; family Solanaceae; genus Nicotiana; species Nicotiana tomentosiformis. Next base: position 75,122,897 of record NC_090813.1, read on the forward strand.
CAACTCCTGCAACTGCTTCTTCAACTCCTTCAACTCAGGAGGAGCCATATGGTAGGGAGGAATAGAAATGGGCTGAGTGCCCGGCAACAAATCAACGCCAAAATCAATATCTCTGTCGGGGGGCATGCCCGGAAGATCAGCTGGAAAAACATCTGGAAAGTCCCTCACTACTGGAACTGACTCAACTGTAGGGGTAACAATACTGACATCTCTCACATAGGCCAAATACACATCCCACCCCTTCTCAACCATTCGATGAACCTTAAGAAATGAAATGACCCTGCGGCGAGTATACTCTAAGGTACCTCTCCACTCTAATCTCGGCAAGCCTGGCATAGCTAGCATCACGGTCTTAGCGTGACAATCAAGAATAGCATAATGAGGTGACAACCAGTCCATGCCCAAGATAACATCACAATCTACCATACTGAGTAATAACAAATCGACTCTGGTCTCAAAACCACTAAGAGCAATCAAACACGATCGATATACGCGGTCCACAACGAAAGAATCTCCCACGGGAGTAGATACATAAATAGGGGAACTCAAAGAATCCCGAGATATCCCCAAATGTGGAGCAAAATACGAAGACACATATGAATACGTAGAGCCTGGGTCAAATAATACTGATGCATCCCTATGACAGACAGGGACGATACCTGTGATGACTGAATCTGAAGCAACGGCCTCTGAACGGGCTGGAAGGGAATAGTACCTAGCCTGGCCTCCCCCTCTAGGGCGACCTCGACCTCCCCGACCTCCACCTCGGGCTGGCTGAGGAGGTGGGGTGGCAGCTGGTGCTGGGAGAATGGCCAGAGGACCTGGTGGAACACGTGGAGGCTGATAAGTCTGTGGAGGTGCACCCCTCCTGGCTCTAGGCAATCTCTAACCAGGTGACGAGTTTCACCACACTCAAAACAACCTCTCGGAGGGCGCAACGGCTGAGACTGACTCGGACCTGGCCTGCTGGACTGGCCGATAATAGCACCTCGAGTAGGAGGCATACTGGATACTGGCGGTGCATAATAGGGCTCCTGAGGTCTAGGAGGAGCTGGGACACCGCTGGCTGCTGGAAGAGCTGAATGAACAGGGCAACTCACAAAACCCCTACCATAGCGTGCTGCTGGTGCACGAGCTCCTGAATAATGACCAGTCTCTCGAGACCTCTTGGCCTCTCTCTCCTCTCTGTCCCAGGCAAACATGCCCTCCACTTTCCTGGCAATGCTCACTGTCTGCTGATAAGTGATGTCCATCTCTAATTCCCTGGCCATACTGGTCCAAATACTGGGGTGGAGTCCCTCAATGAAGCGACGAACCCTCTCTCTGACTGTAGCAACCAAAGCCGGTGCATGGCGAGCCAACTCACTGAAACGGATTGCATACTCCGACACAGTCATAGCACCATGACGCAACTACTCAAACTCTGTGCGCCACGCGTCCCTGAGGCTCTGAGAAACATACTCACGCAAGAACATCTCTGAAAACTGGGTCCAAGTGAGTGAGGCTGCCTCGTCCAGACTACTCAGCTCATAGGCACGCCACCACTGATATGCTGCTCCACTCAGCTGAAAAGCGATGATGAAACCTCACTCGTCTCCACAATGCCCATAGTGCGGAGAATGCGATGACACTCCACAAGAAAACCCAAAGCATCATCTGAAGCTAGTCCACTGAAAGTAGGTGGGTGGTACTTCTTGTACCTTTCAAGTCTGAGCTGCTCTGCCTCAGAAGCAGCTACCCTGGTCTCATGCTGAATCGGAGCCACTGGGGGCATAGGAATATACTCTGGGGCCTGATCAACATGGACCCTCTGCTCAGGAGTGAAGGCTGCGAGAGTCTGTGCCCCTCCCCCAGCCTGAGATGTAGCGGGAGCTATCGAAAATAGTCCAGCCTGAGCCAGAGTGCTCAACATGCTCAAGAATTGAGCTAAAGTCTCCTGGAGGGCTGGAGTGGCAATAAGGATCTCCGATTCTGGCCCTCCAGCTGGAACTTCTGGGGGCTCCTCTGACGTAGCTCTCGCAGGCGCTCGGGCTACACCGCATGGTCGTCCTCTACCCCGACTCCGGCCTCTGGCGGCTCTGGCAGGGGGCTCGGGTGTGCCTGATCGTCAGTCCTCCCGGTACAGGTCCTCACCATCTGTGAGAAAGAATAAAATAGAATCTTGGAATTTTTTATGTCAATAATTCGCAAGACAAGGAAATCAAAGAAATATGATTGTTCTTAACAGTTACATAGCCTCCCAAAGATAAGTACGGACGTCTCCGCACTGATCCGCGATACTCTAATAAACCGGCTTGTGACTCGAGACTCCTATGAACCTAATGCTCTGATACCAACTTGTCACGACCCAAATTAACCCTCCGTAAGGTGTCGTGATGGCACCTAGTCTTTATAACTAGGTAAGCCTAATATTACGAAAAATATAAAGAAAACACAATATTTTAAAGATAAACAACGTATTATGAATAGCCAAGAGTAGTACCACTCGGCATATACAAAATAATTTTCCCAAGACCCGGAATATTACTAAGTCACAAGCTGCTATAATCTATGTAGCTCTATACAAAAGTCTGAAGATAATAAAGAAAGTCCATAGGCGAGGGAGTAGAAGGGACTCCGAAGATCTGTGGACGCAAGCAGTAGTACCTTGAAGTCTCCTAAAATCAGCAGCACGCACTAAACCCGAGGCTGATAGCTCGCACCTGGATCTGCACACGAAAACATGTGCAGGGAAGGGCATGAGTATACCACAATGGTACCCAGTAAGTGCCAAGCCTAACCTCGGTCGAGTAGTGACGAGGTCAGGTCAAGACCCTACCGGAGTAAATATAATAAATTAAACAGTAAAAGATATAAGTAAAATTTATGGTAATACAGTTAAAGAGATTCTCAAAAATTTAACAGTTAAGGGAGCCCTCGGCTCAGAACAAGGTAAACACGGTGGGAAATCTCCCGTAGTTCCGAATGAATATGCAGTACACGGGGGATCTCCCGGAATACGTCCGTAATCCCAAAGTAAATATGCAGTGCTGGGGGGTCTCCTGGAATACGTCTGTAGTCCCAAAGTAAATATGCAGTGCTGGGGAATCTCCCAGAATACGTCCGTAGTCCCAAAGTAAATATGCAGTGCTGGCGGATCTCCCGGAATACGTCTGTAGTCCCAAAGTAAATATGCAAGACAGGAGGATCTCCCGGAATACGTCCGTAGTCCCAATTTAAATATGCAGCGCAAGATGAAATGGTAGGTATGGCATCAAGTTATACAGTTATACTGAACATAGAAAAGGAAAATAGGGATTTAACTAAGCATGGCGCACAAAATGTCAAATAGGCAGTTAAAACACGTAAGCATGATTTTCTAGTCTAAACTAAACAATTAAACATATTAGTGCAATTTAATAAGAGAAACAATTTATGATTTAAAAAGGATAAACGGGATTCTTGCAATAACAACCCATGTACGTACACGGCGCTCACACACCAAATAATATCGAAATATCCTAAGGGGAAAGTCCCCAACACAAGGTTAGGCAAGTCACTTACCTCGAACCGCTCAAATCAACTCGATATCAGGTTCTTGCCACGAGTATCCGACTCCAAATGGCCCGAATCTATTCAAAGTAATTGCATAATATAAATATAACTACAATTAACTAATTTAACTAATTAATTCGAAGCTAAAACATGAAATTAGGAAAAACACCCAAAAGTCTCCCCAGGCCCACATCTCGGAATTAGGTAAAAATTATAAATTATGAACACCCATTCACTCACGAGTTCACTCGAACAAAAATCATCTAAATCTAACGTCAAATTCCTATTCAAATCTTAGATTTTCAATTGGGGAACCTTTTCCCCCATTTCCAAACTTCTACCCTCAATTTCCTTAATTAGACGAGGAAAACAACAATAAATTAATGTATTATGATCAAAATAGAGTTAGAATTAGTTACCCAATAGTTCTCCTTCAAAATCCCTCGAGAAATCGTCTCCCACCAAGCTCTAAATCGAATTGGTGAAAAATGTGGGATGAATCCTCGAAGCTGCCTCTTCAACCCAGCGATTTTCGCACCTGCGCTCATGGGGCCTCATCTGCGGTCACGCACCTGCGGAAAAATCATCGCAAGTGCGAAGGTCACTTATCCGCGCTTGAGTCCGCACCTACGGATGCGCTTCTACGCTCAATCGTCCGCTTCTGCGGAACCTTGGGTCTTTCTCACCTCCGCATATGTGACTGCCCTTCCACAGATGTGGCTCATGCGGCTCACTCGTCGTATCTGCAACCACTGACTCCCCGGCCTAAAAGCGCACCTGCGATCCAAGCCTCGCTTCTGCGAGGCCGCACCTGCGGACTCCCCACAGCAGGTGCGAAAACACCAGAACCAACAAAAATCAGAAATTCCTCTAAGTCCAAACTTTCACCCGTTAAGCATCCGAAACACACCCGAGGCCCCCCGGACCTCAACCAAACATACCAACCAATCCTAAAACACCATACGAACTTAGTCGAGCCTTTAAACCATGTCGAACAACACCAAAATCATGAATTAAGCACGGATTCAAGCCTAAGAATTTAAAATTTTCCAAATGCTACAAACAATGCCGAACCATATCAAATCTAGTCTGAATGACCTCAAAATTTACACACAGGTCACAAATGACACTACGAACCTACATCCACTTTCAGAATTCCATTCTGAGATCGATATCAAAATTTCCACTATCGGCCGAAATCGCCAAAAAACTAACTTCCGCCAATTCAAGCCTAAATCTACTACAGACCTCCAAAACACATTCTGGACGCGCTCCTAACCCCAAAATCACTCAACGGAGCTAACCGAGTCAACGGAATTCCATTCTGGATTCGTCTTCACACAGTTTTGACTACGGTCCAAAACTCTCTGAATTTCATAACCAATCACTCCAGCAAGTCACAATAACAGAAATAGATATGGGGAAAGCAGATATTAGGGGATCAAGGCTCAAATTCTCAAAACAACCGGCCGGATCATTACAATATCATCCCTGACAATAGCCACCTTTATCTCTCCTATAGCCACCCTTATCACTCCTATAATAGCCTCCCTTATCCCTCCGCCCTGACAATATCAATAACCACCCTTATCGCTCCTCTAGCCACCCTTATCTCTCCTATAGCCACCCTTATCGCTCCGCCTAGATAATATCCCAACACACATAACAACGGTGAAATGCCACCCTTATACCCACATAATATCAACAGTGAAATGCCACCCTTATATCCTCAAAATAATAACTCAAATAACACAACAATTTACACGGAATATTATCACGGCAACATAACAAAATCAATTCATATCACAATTTGCCCAATGGCCACAACCAATTTCAAAGATATAACAAAATCAATTAATTTCACAACAAATAGCCCAAGGCTCCACACAATGTGTATAAAACCTCAAAACAATAATAGAGATGAAAAATACTCAGTATAGGGCAACGCCTTCATTAATCCAAATTCTTGATAATTATATAACGCCTAGGTTTAAACTTATTTCATTAATTATTTGCAGATGAAAAATTCATAATATAATTATTTTCAGGAAATATCAAATCACCAAACTCACGGAATTCACATAAATATACAAGAAATAACCACATCAAATTGTCATATGAAAACAAATTCAACAAACGCGAATTGAGGCATGGCAAATAGATGATTTAATAAATGCCAACAATTATCCAATTTACTACACAATATGCCTAACACTTTAACCCAATCAATTTTGCACATATAAGCCCGAGTACGTACTCGTCACCTTGTGTACACGGCTTTTCACATTTCACAAATGGCACATAAGACTCGATGCCTAAGGGATAATTCTCCCACTCAAGGTTAGGCAAGATACTTACCTTTTTAAAGTTAGGACGATATTCCAAAATTTTCCTCTTGCTTGAATTGACCTCCGGACAGCTCAATTTTATCCAAATTAATTCAATTAAGTCAATACTAATTATAGGAATTAATTCCATATGAAAATACTAATTTTCCAACAAAACTCGAAATTTAACTCAAAAATTGTCTATGGGGCCCACATCTCGGAATCCTATAAAACTCACAAAATTCGACAATCCATTCAATTACGAGTCCACCCATACCAATTTTATCAAATTCCGATAACAACTCGACCTCCAAATCTAAAATTATTGTTCTTGAAAAGTTTTGCAAAAATCTTGATTTCTTCCATTTAAATCCGAAATAAATGATGAATATAACCATGGATTTATGAAATATAATCACTTTTGGATATAGGACACTTACCCAAGTCGAAGTCGTGAAGAAATCCTCAAAATCGCCCAAGAACCGTGCTCCAAAAATCCAAAACGAAATGAAGGAAATGACCATTTTTTGGTCCTTAAGTTTCTGCCCATCCGTCACTAAAAACCCATTTTCCGTCACTAAAAGTCCACACCAGAACTTGCTTGCACCAACAATTATTTTTTTTACTAAAAAGGCTCTAACTCCATCATATGAACTCGAAATTCGATGATTCTTGTTCCTCTGAGTCACAAATAATAATAATACGAACCTAGTCGTTCAATCAAGACTCAATTAGGAGCTCATTTGCTCAATGCGATACCAATTTCGCTCGTTAAACAATTAACTCATGTTTTGAGCTAAAAACCCAATCGCGACTTGATGAAATTAAACCAAACTTTTCAGATCACCCCTATAATTCATTATCAAAATCTTGAAAGTCTCAAAATCGAATTTTTATCTCTAGAACTAAAAATGGACCTTTGGATCATTACATGCTTATGCTGAAAACATCAAACTCTTCCAAAATACTTCCCCGACAGCCTGTAGTATATCAACCATAACTTCTTGTACTCAAATCCAACTGCCAAACAGTTTAAATTTTTGCAAACTAGATACAAAGAGCTACAACTTTCATGTTTTCCTCATTGCCTAGCTCCTTATAAATTGCGAGATATAAGCTCCAAAAGTCAGCCGTGTGCAACAGAAATTTCTGGCGATGCACAGTGCTGTAGCCAAAATCTGCAGTACCATCTTCAGTCAATCGATCATAACTTTTTGTACAAATGTCCAAATTATGAATGGTTTATTATTATGGAAACTAGAATTAAAGAACTACAACTTTTATGTTTTGATAATTTCCAGATTCCTTATAAATTTTGAGATATAAGCTTCGAAAGTCAGCTCTACGCATCAGAAATTTCGCACATTGCTGTAAAAAAAAACCAACAGTTAAAAATGATCCGAAACCACTTCGAAACTCACCCGAGGCCCTCGGGAACTCAACCCAATACACCAAAAAGTCTTAAAACATCATACTAACTTATTTGAAACCTCAAATCACATAAAACAACGCTAAAACCACGAATCATACCCCAATTCAAGCTTAAGGAACTTAAGAATTTCCAACTTCTACATTCAAATCCGAAACCTACCAAATCAATTCCGATTAACCTCAAATTTTGCACACAAGTCATAAATAACATAACGGATCTATGAAAAGTTTTAGAATTGGATTCCGACTCTGATATCAAAAAGTCAACTCCCTGGTCAAACTTCCCAAAAAATCAACTTTTGCCATTTCAAGCAAAATTTCACTACGGACTTCCAAATAATTTTTCGGGCACGCTCCTACGTCCAAAATTACCATACGGAGGTATTGGAATCATGAAAACTCCATTTCGGGGTCGTTTACATATAATTCACCATCCGGTCAATTATTTCAACTTAAGCTTCCAAAACAAGAATTGTTCTTTCAATTAAATCCTGAATCATCCGGAAACCAAACTTGACCACCCTCGCAAGTCATAATACACATTTCAAAGATGCTCGAGACCTTAAGTCATCGAACGGAAAGTAAATTCTTAAAATAACAAGTCGGGTCGTTACATCCTCCCCCTCTTAAAACATACGTTCGTCCTCGAATGTGCCAAGAATTATTCTGAGGACATTAAATTTCTTGAGTGTGTTATTACATACATACTCGCGGTTGATTCTACGTCACCACAATTTAGCATGGGTCCGACAATACCATCTCAGTTGAGATTATTTCTTTTATCCTCATTTATAAACTTTAAAGCCAACTTCTTACACTCCAATTAATTTCAAAAGGCCTTATTATCACATCAACGCATGGTATTAGTTTCAATAAGCTTTAGCAACTCGTGCCTACGCACACATCAACGTATGCCCATAACAACATCTCTGGTCATAATAGTTGTTTATAATTAATTCCAGCATCCTCAATTAATCTCATATTAACTAAAATCTCATTTAAAATTTTTGCAACACTGATAGCAACACGCGAGGCGTGAAGACCTCATAATTATTTATCTGAATCAATGAGTCGCATTTAACACCACCTGAGTACTCACCTTATAGGCTAAAACGTAATGTTTACAACACGAATATGCAATAAATATGCACAGAAACATATAAAAGAATTATCAAATAAGCCTATTAGGCATGACTCCCCATTAATACTATAGTTCAAATTTAATTTCACAAAGGGAGAATTTAAACTCATAAATTTTTTACCACAAGGACCTCGTCCTTCTATAACTTCCACCGCGGCTTGTAGCCCAGTTTAAATATTTCACATCATATAAAAATGTGAGGATCTCGTCCTCAACTCTGAATCACAAGTATTTTGCACATTGTGCCAACTGAAATTTTTCGATTTCCTTTCTTTATTCTTTTTAATTAATTCCGTAAACAATTTTCACAACACATAATGAACCCCCATACCAATAGGGCATGTAACTCATAAAATTGAACTTAATTATTCCGAAATCACATCAAAACCCACTATAGTGAGTAATAGAAAGTCGCTTTTGGACTCATAGCTCTCAGTAGTGTACAAAATAAAATGATAGGCATGGGCTAATACCATCAAATCTCCCAACAGGGATAAACACATAAATAGGTTTCGGATTTACGAAGCTCACCCATAAGTGGAGCATAATAGGAGGACTCGACTCGATACTCAGAACCGAATCAAACTAAGGAAAATATTCCTTTATAACAAATTAGGATCGTACCTGTAACGACACCATCTAGTGTAGAAGCCTGAGCCATACCATATCAATTATATCATTGGGTCGAGCCTCCCCCTCTAGGGTGCCCTTTACCCGCCTGTCCTCTACCCCTAATTGACTGTGTATGTGGGGTAATAACTGGAATAGAGCTTGTAGCCTGAGTATTCTGATAAAATTTGCCTCTCCTAAATCTGGGACAATCTCTCATGATGTGCCTAGTATCACCACACTGATAACAACCCCTTTGCAGGTTTGGCTGCTCATACTGAGTTTATGCCAGATAACTAGAATAACAATTATAGGAACCATGTGTCGGTAGTGCATTAAAAGAACTTACTGGAGCACCCCGAGTATTCTGAAATTATTTACATGACCCCGCTGATAATGAAATATAGAATTATTAAGGACGCGGAAATATCGCAAGTCCCAGCATCATCCCATACAAATCTCAGCTCTTAATCATATACAAGTTTCAGAGAACTTTTCAATACCACATAAATACATCCCAGGCCAAAACTGATATAACACATGACCCTGCAATTTGATTATTGATAGTGGACTCCCCTCACTTGGCGCGAAGCCATAGGACACATTCCGATGATCCACAATACTAACCTTCATCGCTCGTACGACACCGGTCATAAGACACCTCAAACCATTTATTTTGCGCATGTCGTGACTGTTAAACTCGCTTCCTCCAGTGTCTTGGCTGCTAGTATGTATCCTTCACTAAATAGAAGTCCCATACAAACCACATAGTCTCTAATACCACTAACTATCTTCAGATCTACATCTACCTCGTGGCCCTACCACGATTGTGACAATTAGGCAACTAATTAAACCTTCTTAAGATCGTACTTATCAACTATATGTCAGAACCTGCTGCACCCCCATGTGCACAACTGAATGATCTCTCAATATTTCTGCATCCTCGATCTGGACAACATGTGGTAACAATGGTTGAGCAACCCTGGCTCCCTTATAACCCCTTTGTAGTATCACGAACTGTTTGCGCATAGTTGATACCGAGTGCGTAATTTCATACACGAGTGGATGCAAAAGAACATAAGATACATGCTTCAAGCTGAATAAATGCCGCACAATAAGGAATGAAAGAAGTTAAAAATTTTCTACTAGCTCTGTAGCCTCTCGAAGATAAGTACAGACGTCTCCGTACTGATCCGCAAGAATCTACTAAACTCATTCATGACTCGTAGAACCTATGAACCTAGAGCTCTGATACCAACTTGTCACGACCCAAAATCCCGCCACAGGTGTCATGATGGCACTTAGTCTCTAAGACTAGGTAAGCCGATTATAATAACAATTCAAGCCATTTTTTTATATATATAAACCAACAGTGGAAATAATTACAAATATAACAATCTCCCAAGACTGGTAATACTGAGTCACGAACTCTAACTGAATACATGAAATGATCTCAAGGATCGAATACTCAATACTGTTTGATTAATAATTAACAGTACAATAAAATGAAAAGACTTCAAGGGACTGCGACGACCAAGCAACTCTACCTTGAATCCTTGCGATCACACTTTAACTCTGTCCGAGTCTGATAGCTCCAATACCTGACTCTGCACAAAAATGTGCAGAAGTGTAGTATGAGTACACCACGGTCGGCACCCAGTAAGTATCAAGACTAACCTCAGTGGAGTAGTGATGAGGTACAATCGAGACACTCACTAGTCTAATAACCTGTGCAATATAGTACACAAAAATAATATGAAATAAATAACAATGATGGCAACAATAATCAACCAGTGATATACACAGTAGGGCGACAAGAACACTATAAATATTGCACAACAAAAAATGAATACAAATACAACCAATTAATCAAATCCTTCTAATATAAATCTTTTGCCTATATGTTTTTAAAATAGAAATCTTCAGGATATAATACTTTCAAATAAATCTCTTTCAAATCTCTTTCCTTCAAATAAATATCTTTCAAATAAAATTCTAACAAATAAATCTCTTTCGAATAAAAGTCACCCTGTGACACAGCATTTCAAAATTATAAAATATGGGTCTCAGCCCACTTTCATATTTTCACGGCACCTCGTGCCAATTTCTCTATCACAACCGCACGAACAACTCACGTTCCAAATATCATCATCATTTAACCACGGCACCTCGTGCCCACATTTCATATCACAATTGCACGGATAATTCACGTGCCAATATCATCATTACTTACTCACGACACTTCGTGCCCACATTTCATATCACAACTGCACGGACAGTTCACGTGCCAATATCATCATTATTTACTCACGGCACCTCGTGCCCACATTTTATTTCATAATCCGCCTGGAAACAACCACAGGCTCCCAATTTCAACATAGATCAGACTATTATCAATTTATCAATAACAAGGCAAATTGCACAAGGTATAAAAATAAACACAAGAAAAATCACAACATCACATAAAAATTACCAACGCAATAACCCGACATCATCACATATCATCCCTGACAATAGCCACCTTTATCTCTCCTATAGCCACCCTTATCAATCCTATAATAGCCTCCCTTATCCCTCCGCCCTGACAATATCAATAACCACTCTTATCGCTCCTCTAGCCACCCTTATCTCTCCTATAGCCACCCTTATCGCTCCGCCTAGACAATATCCCAACACACATAACAACGATGAAATGCCACCCTTATACCCACATAATATCAACAGTGAAATGCCACCCTTATATCCTCAAAATAATAACTCAAATAACACAACAATTTACACGGAATATTATCACGGCAACATAACAAAATCAATTCATATCACAATTTGCCCAATGGCCACAACCAATTTCAAAGATATAACAAAATTAATTAATTTCACAACAAATAGCCCAAGGCTCCACACAATGTGTATAAAACCTCAAAACAATAATAGAGATGAAAAATACTCAGTATAGGGCAACGCCTTCATTAATCCAAATTCTTGATAATTATATAACGCCTAGGTTTAAACTTATTTCATTAATTATTTGCAGATGAAAAATTCATAATATAATTATTTTCAAGAAATATCAAATCACCAAACTCACGGAATTCACATAAATATACAAGAAATAACCACATCAAATTGTCATATGAAAATAAATTCAACAAACGCGAATTGAGGCATGGCAAATAGATGATTTAATAAATGCCAACAATTATCCAATTTACTACACAATATGCCTAACACTTTAACCCAATCAATTTTGCACATATAAGCCCGAGTACGTACTCGTCACCTTGCGTACACGGCTTTTCACATTTCACAAATGGCACATAAGACTCGAAGCCTAAGGGGTAATTCCCCCACTCAAGGTTAGGCAAGATACTTACTTTTTAAAGTTAGGACGATATTCCAAAATTGCCTTCTTGCTTGAATTGACCTCCGGACAGCTCAATTTAATCCAAATTAATTCAATTCAGTCAATACTAATTATAGAAATTAATTCCATATGAAAATACTAATTTTCCAACAAAATCCGAAATTTAACTCAAACATTGTCCGTGGGGCCCACATCTCAGAATCCTATGAAACTCACAAAATTCGACAACCCATTCAATTTCGAGTCCACTCATACCAATTTTATCAAATTCCGATAACAACTCGACCTCCAAATCTAAAATTATTGTTCTTGAAAAGTTTTGCAAAAATCTTGATTTCTTCCATTTAAATCCGAAATAAATGATGAATATAACCATGGATTTATGAAATATAATCACTTTTGTATATAGGACACTTACCCAAGTCGAAGTCGTGAAGAAATCCTCAAAATCGCCCAAGAACCGTGCTCCAAAAATCCAAAACGAAATGAAGAAAATGACCATTTTTTGGTCCTTAAGTTTCTGCCCATCCGTCACTAAAAGCCCATTTTCCGTCACTAAAAGTCCATACCAGAACTTGCTTGCACTAACAATTATTGTTTTACTAAAAAGGCTCTAACTCCATCATATGAACTCGGAATTCGACGATTCTTGTTCCTATGAGTCACAAATAATAATACGAACCTAGTCGTTCAATCAAGACTCAATTCGGAGCTCATTTGCTCAATGCGATACCAATTTCGCTCGTTAAACAATTAACTCATGTTTTGAGCTAAAAACCCAATCGCGACTTGATGAAATTAGACCAAACTTTCCAGATCACTCCTATAATGTGAAAGTCTCGAAATCGAATTTTGATTTCTAAAACTAAAAATGGACCTTTGGATCATTACATGCTTATGCTGAAAACATCAAACTCTTCCAAAACTCTTCCCCGACAGCCTGTAGTGTATCAACCATAACTTCTTGTACTCAACTCCAACTGTCAAACAGTTTAAATTTCTGCAAACTAGATACAAAGGGCTACAATTTTCATGTTTTTCTCATCGCCGAACTTCTTATAAATTGCAAGATATAAGCTCCCAAAGTTAGCCATGTGCAGCAGAAATTTCTGGCGATGCACACTACTGTAGCCAAAATCTACAGTACCAGCTTCAATCAATCGATCATAACTTTTTGTACAAATATCCGAATGATGAATGGTTTATCATTCTGGAAACTAGAATCAAAGACTACAACTTTCATGCTTTGATAATTTCCAGATTCCTTATAGATTTTGAGATATAAGCTTCCAAAATCAGCTCTGCGCATCAGAAATTTCGCACATTGCTGTAAAAACAACAGCAGTTAAAAATGATCTGAAACCACTCCGTAACTTACCCGAGGCCCTCGGGACCTCAACCCAATACACCAACAAGTCCTAAAACATCATACTAACTTAGTTGAAACCTCAAATCACATAAAACAATGCTAAAATCACGAATCATACCCCAATTCAAGCTTAAGGAACTTAAGAATTTCCAACTTCTACATTCGATGCCGAAACCTACCAAATCAATTCCGATTGACCTCAAATTTTGCACACAAGTCATAAATGACATAACGGATCTATGAAAATTTTCAGAACTGGATTTCGACTCGGATATCAAAAAGTCAACTCCCTGATCAAACTTTTCAAAAATTCAACTTTTGCCATTTCAAGCAAAATTTCACTATGGACTTCCAAATAATTTTTCGGACACGCTCCTAAGTCCAAAATTACCATACGGAGCTATTGAAATCATGAAAACTCTATTTCGGGGTCGTTTACACATAATTCACCATCCGATCAATTATTTCAACTTAAGCTTTCAAAACAAGAATTGTTCTTTCAATTAAATCCTGAATCATCCGAAAACCAAACTTGACCACCCTCACAAGTCATAATACAAATTTCAAAGCTGCTCGAGACCTTAAGCCACCGAACGGAACGTAAATTCTTAAAACGACAAGTCGGGTCATTACACAACAGAACTTATTTGATGTTCTTTCAAATTAAAGAACAAAATATTCTCAAAATTTACAAGAAGATTCTAAGTAATTACTTTGAAAATTTTGAGAATATTTTGTTCTTTACTTAGAAATAGTAAGAGTGCATTGTGTTGTACCCGGCATCCTAAGCACATAATCCATCCAATTACGTACAAACAGCCCACATCAACCATAAAAGACAAGAAATCTCTCGAAAACCACCTAATACAAATAGACAACTTTTAGACTCTTTTTCTCAAAAGCACACTCATTTCCCCAAAAATAATGACTCTTAAAAGAGTAAGATTTTCAATTGGACCTCGAAATAAAGGAATGTACACAACAATTGAAACAAAATATAACTCAATACTTGTAACTATATATATCCAAAAGCATATCGAAAACAATTTTGGTTAGGAACCCTATATCGGAAAGTAAGCAAAGACGATATAGAGCAAATAGATGTCACGACCCAAAACCTAACCCATTATGATGGCGCTTATCGTGATACTAGGCAAGTCGACCTTTCCAAAATACTTTCAAAATTTAACAGAAATGAATTAAGACATTATAAATAATCGGAGTCTTTCGTAGAAACGGGGGTAAAACCCAAATAAAACATAAGTGCGGAAAAATAGCCCGACATCGGGGTGTCACTAAGTCATGAGCATCTAACAACCAATCTAGAAACATAGTCTACTACAGTTTGTGCCAAATGCCAATACAAGAGAGAAAAGATAATACAAAAGGAGAAACAAGGACTGCGGACGCCGGCAGCTACCTCGTAAGTCTCCGATAATCAGCTCTCGCACGAACTCAGTGACCGTCAGAACCGTACACACCTAGATCTGCACATGAAGTGCAGGGTGTAGCATGAGTACAATTAACTCAGCAAGTAACAAAATTAAATAAGGAACTGAGAAGCAGTGACAAACTATAATAATACAGATCATTTCAAAAGTTTTCAGTAAAGAGAGAACATGCTTTCAAATACGGTGGTATAAGTCAAATCAGTTCGAGCTCAAGTAAAACATATATGAATCTTCCAAAAATTTCACAACAACATCAGATAGCAACTGAGTGTAATAACAAATAAAAGCAAGTACAGCCTCTCAAGGCAGTAGTCACTCAACTCATCTCAACAGCTCATACCCTCGGCTCTCAGCCCTCAATACACACTCTCGATAGGTACCTGCGCTCACTGGGGGGTGTATAGACTCCGGAGGGGCTCCTTCAGCCCAAGCGCTATATTGTTGCGGCGTGCAGCCTGATCCAATATTGTTGCGGCGTGCAACCCGATCCAATATTATTGCGGCGTGCAACCCGATCCAATATTGTTGCGGCGTGCAACCCGATCCAAATATATATATAGCCTGAAAGCTTGTTGCGGCGTGCAACTAGATCCATATACCTCACAGCTCACAGCTCGGCACTCAGGCCCTATCTCAGTCACTAACTTCTCCAGCCCCTCGTGCTTAGAGAATATCATAATAACCAGGCCAAACAGAAAATACAACAAGTATCAACAAGAAATGAGAGGAAACAGAGATATAACACACAAGTAAGACTGTAACTGAGTACGAGATAGCAATTAGCAATCAATTCAACAAAGTATACAGGGTCCCAACAGTGATATCATATGGCCTAAGCATGGTTTCTAACATGAAAGGCAGTCAATTGCTCAAACACAAGGAAAAAAAGTAATAACAATGGCTATTCGACTTTACAATCTCACGGGACGGACCAAGTCACGATCTCTCACAGTGCACGCTCGCACGCCTGTCACCTAGCATGTGCGTCACCTCCAAATATTCACATTATACAAATTCTCGGGGTTTTATACCCTCAAAACCTGATTTAAGATTGTTACTTACCTCAAACCGAGCAAATCTCTACTCTGAAATGCTTTTGCCTCTCAAATCGGTCTCCAAACGTCCCGAATCTAGACACAAGTAGAACAATACAATTAATATAGGCTAAAGGGATCAATTCCACAAGAAAAGTACTAAATTATAACCAAAAATCCGAAATTGGCCCGAACCCGGCTCCCGGGCCCACGTCTCAAAATTCAAAAAAAATCACAAAACCCGAAAGCCCATTCACTGATGAGTCTAACCATACCAAATTTACTCAAATCCGATAACAAAATCCTATTCAAAACCTCAAAATCCCAACTCAAGAGTTCTTCCTCTTTTTACCCCAGTTTCTCACCCCAAATCACAAATTAGATGATAAAATTAAAGATGAAATCATGGGATTTAACCAAAACCAAGTAAGAATCACTTATCTCAATCAACTCCACGAAAATCCCTTCAAGAATTGCCCAATTCCGTAGTCTCTAGCTCAAAATATGCAAAACAAAAGGGTTTAAACCCTCGTTTTTGAAATTAATACTGCCTGCCCATATATCCTTCATCGTGATCGCGGAACATTCCTCGCAATTGTGAAGCACAACTATGCTGCCCCATATTTTTACCCTACGCAATCGTGGTCGCGGATCACTGCCTCTCATACCTACGCTATCGCATCCTGCCTCACGCGATCGTATAGAGCATTGGCCACATCTCCCCTCCTGCTCAAATCCTTCTACGCGAATGCGACCTTAGCCACGCGTTTGTGAAACACATCTTCGCACACCTATGCGATCGCGTTCCTAACTCTACGATCGCATAGAACAAACTCACCTCTGCCCCAAATAAGCTTACGCAATCGCGAATGAATCTCTGCGATCGCGTACAAGGAAACCGGAACCTGCTGAAACCAGAACTTCAGCTATCAAGCCAAGTTCAAAAATGACCCGTTAACCACCTGAAACTCACCCGAGGCCCCCGGGACCTCAACCAAACATACCAACACATCCCAAAATATCATACGAACTTAGTCGAGCCTTCGAATCACTCAAAACAATATCAAAATACCAATTACACCCGGATTCAAGCCTAAAGAACTTCTAAACTTTTAAATTCCACAAACGACGCTGAAACCTACCAAACCACGTCCAATTAACCTTAAATTTTGCACACAAGTCATATTCAACATTACGGACATATTCTAACTTCCGAAATAGGAATCCGACCCTGATATCAAAAGGTCAACCCCCCGGTCAAACTTTCCAAAATTCGACTTTCGCCATTTCAAGCCTAAATTAGCTACAGACCTCAAATTCACAGTCCGGACACGCTCCTGAGTCCAAAATCACCCAACGGAGCTAATGGAGCCAACATAACTCCATTCCGGAGTCGTCTTCACACACTTTTGACTACGATCAAAATTCTAAGACTTAGGCTTCTGAACCTGCCTATCTAAGCTTCCGACCTGCCTATCTAAGATCGCCACCGGCTCCTCAACATAAGATAAATCCTTGTCCAACTGGACTGAGCTGAAATCCAATACGTGAGACGGGTCGCCGTGATACTTTAGGAGCATAGAAACATGAAATACTGGATGAACTCCTGCTAGACTGGGAGGCAAGGCAAGCTCATAAGCAACCTCCCCAACACGTCGTAATACCTCAAATGGACCGATAAACCTCGGGCTCAGCTTTTCCTTCTTTCCGAACCTTATAACACCCTTCATGGGTGACACCCGGAGTAATACCCGCTCCCCAACCATAAATGCAACATCGCAAACCTTCCGATCTGCATAACTCTCCTGCCTGGACTGGGCTGTGCGTAGTCTATCCTGAATTACCCTAACCTTCTCCAGAGCATCCTGAACCAAGTATGTGCCCAATAATCTAGCCTCGCCCGGCTCGAACCAACCCACTGGAGACCTACACCGCCTACCATACAGAGCCTCATACGGTGCCATCTGGATGCTCGACTGGTAACTGTTGTTGTAAGCAAATTCCGCTAGAGGCAAGAACTGATCCTACGAACCCCCAAACTCCATCACACACGCATGGAGCATATACTCTAATATCTGAATAGTGCGCTCGGACTGTCTGTCCGTCCGTCTGAGGGTGAAATGTTTTGCTCAACTCCACTCGAGTACCCAACTCATGTTGTACGGCTTTCCAGAACCGTGATATAAATTGTGTACCCCGGTCAGAGATGATAGATACCGGTACGCCATAAAGCCTGACGATCTCGCGGATATACACTCGAGCCAGCTGCTCGGAAGAATAGGTAGTCATCACAGAAATGAAATGAGTTGACTTGGTCAGTCGGTCCACAATCACCCAAACTGCATCAAACTTTCGCTGAGTCCATGGAAGCCCAGAAACGAAATCCATAGTGATCCACTCCCATTTCCACTCCGGAATCTCTAACTTCTAAAGTAACCCACCTGGTCACCAATGCTCATACTTCACCTGCTGGCAATTTAGGCACCGAGCTACATACTCCACTATGTCCTTCTTCATTATCCTCCACCAGTAATGTTGTCTCAAGTCCTGATACACCTTCGCGGCACCCAGATGAATAGAATACCGCAAATTGTGAGCCTCTTAGAGAATCAAATCACGCAAACCATCTACATTGGGCATACATAGCCTGCCCTGCATCCTCAATGCACCATCATCCCCAATAGTGACCTCCTTAGCATCACCGTATTGGACCGTGTCCTTAAGGACAAGCAAATGGGGGTCCTCATACTGACGCTCCCTGATATGATCATAAAGAGAAGACCGAGAGACCACACAAGCCAATACTCGACTCGGCTCAGAAACATCCAATCTAACAAATTGACTAGCTAAGGCCTGAACATCCAATGCCAATGGCCTCTCTACTGCTGAAAGATATGCTAAGCTCCCCAAACTCTCCGCCCGGCGACTCAAGGCATCGGCTACCACATTGGCCTTCCCGGGATGGTACAAAATGGTGATATCATAGTCCTTAAGAAGCTCCAACAACCTCCGCTGACGCAAGTTAAGATCCTTCTATTTAAACAGATGATGCAAACTCCGATGATCCGTGTAAATCTCATAATGGACACCATACAAATAGTGCCGCCAATTTTTCAAGGCATGAACAATAGCTGCTAACTCAAGATCGTGGACATGATAGTTCTTCTCATGCGGCTTCAACTGGCGTGAAGCATAAGCAATCACTCTACCCTCCTACATCAGAACACACCCAATGTCGATCCGTGTGGCATCACAATACGCTGTGTAAAAACCAAAAGCTGATGGTAGAACTAGAACTGGAGCCGTGGTCAAAGCAGCCTTGAGCTTATGAAATCTCTCCTCGCACTCCTCCGACCACCTGAAAGAAGCACCCTTCTGGGTCAATCTGGTCAAGGGCGATGCAATAGATGAAAAAACCTCCACAAAACAACGGTAATAGCCCGCCAAACCAAGAAAGCTCCTAATCTCCGTGGCAGAGGACGGTCTTGGCCAACTCTGCACCGCCTCTATCTTCTTTGGATCCACCTGAATAACCTCGCTGGACACTACGTTTACCAAGAACGCCACTAAACTGAGCCAAAACTCACACTTGGAGAACTTTGCATAAAGCTTCTCCCCTTTCAATCGTTGTAATACAATCCTCAGATGATGGGCATGCTCCTCCTGGCTACGAGAGTACACCAGGATATCATCAATGAATGCAATGACGAACGAGTCCAAATACGGCTGAAACACATTGTTCATCAGATACATGAACGCTGCTAGGGCGTTGGTCAGCCCAAAAGACATCACAAGGAACTCATAATGGACATATCGGGTCCTGAAAGTTGTCTTAAGAATATCTTGGAGAACACCATCGCTCCCTGAAGCTGGTCAAACAAATCATCAATACGCGGTAAAGCATACTTGTTCTTGACTGTGACTTTGTTCAACTGTCTGTAATCAATGCATATTCTTATAGTACCATCCTTCTTTTTCACAAATAGAACTAGTGCACCCCAAGGTGATACGCTAGGCCGAATAAACCCCTTATCAAGGAGTTCCTGAAGCTGCTCCTTCAACTCAGCCGGTGCCATACGGTATGGTGGAATAGAAATGGGCCGAGTGCCCGGCACCAAATCAATACCGAAATCAATATCCCTATCGGGTGGCATGCCCGGCAGGTCTACAGGAAACACATCTGGAAAATCTCGCACCACCGGAACAGAATCAATAACAAGGGCCTCTACACTAACATCCCTCACAAAGGCCAGATAAGATAGACAACCTTTCTCAACCATTCGCTGAGCTTTCAAGTATGAAATCACTCTACTGGGAACATAGTCTATAGAGCCGCTCCACTCAACCCTCGGCAATCCCGACATCGCCAACGTCACGGTCTTAGCATGACAATCTAGAACAGCATGACATGGATACAACCAATCCATACCCAAAATCACGTTAAAATCGACCATACTGAGCAGCAAAAGATCCACTCTGGTCTCCAGACCCCCAATGGTCACCACACATGACTGATATACGTGGTCCACAATAATAGTATCACCCACAGGAGTGGATACATGAACAGATGAAACTAGAGACTCACGGGGCATATCTAGATAATGAGCGAAATACGAGGACACATATGAATAAGTGGAACCAGGGTCAAATAATACAGAGGCATCTCTATGGCAAACTGAGACAATACCGGTAATCACAGAATCCGAAGCAATGGTATCTGGTCTGGCAGGAAGAGCATAGAAATGGGCCTGGCCGCCTCCTGATCGGCCTCCTCCTCTCGAGCGACCCCTAGCTGACTGGGCTCTACCCCGGGCTGGCTAAGCAGGTGGTGGAGGGGCTGGTGCTGATGACATAGACTGGCTCCTCTACGGAGCTGGACCTCCTACTATACGGGGGCACTCTCTCCTCATGTGACCAAACTCCCTACACTCATAACAACTCCCTAGTGCTGGTGCAGGGGGCTGAAGGGAGCCCCGAGCACCGGGATAACTGGTAGAAGGACCTGGCATAGGCGAACCCTGACCCGATGAAGCACGGGACGAGCTCTGCATTGGGAGGGCACCGAGAGATGAACGACCATGTTGATAACTATGAGAACCATGGCCAGATGATGCATCATAGTGATCTGGATAAGCCGTCTGAGCATGTCTGAAAAGACGACCTCTACCATGCTGGAACTGACCCCCAGAAGGAGCACCGCTAAATCCTCCCTGTCCACGAGGCCTCTTGGTCTCCCTCTCAACCCTCTCCTAACTATGAACCATCTCAATCTGACGAGCAATGTCGACAACCTCATCAAAAGTAGCACCAGACACTCTCTCTCTGGTCATAAGCAATCACAACTGATAAGTGAGGCCATCTATAAACCTCCTGATCCTCTACCTATCTATGGGAACCAACCAGATAGCATGACGGGCCAACTCCGAGAATCGTATCTCATACTGTGTCATAGACATATCACCTTGACGAAGCTGCTCAACTGTCTGCGCAGCTCCTCTCTGCGAGACTGAGGCACGAACTTCTCCAGAAAGATAACAGAGAATTGCTGCCAGGTAAGGGGCACTGCGTCGACCGGCCTACGCCTTTCGTAAGCCTCCCACCAACTGAATGCAGCCCCGGAAAAATGAAAGGTAGTGAACGAGACCCCACTGGTCTCCAGAATACCTGTCGTACGGAGTATCCTCTAATACATGTCCAAGAAACCCTGTGCATCCTCTCCCTCTGCACCACTGAAAGATGGAGGCTAGAGTCTCCCAAACCTCTCAAAGCTACGTTGCTCATCCTCAGGCATAACAGGAACCACAAAGTCCTGAGAAGCTGCAACCGACTGGGTTGGGGGTGCCCCCGGTGTCTGGAATCCCTATACCACCCGCTCTGGTATGCTGGCAGCGGGAGTCTAGCACCTCCCCCGGCCTGAGAAGTGGATGTTGCGGCCGGAATAGAGACCGCCTGAGCAAGATTGGTACACGCGGTGAGAATCTGAGCTAAGGCCTCCTGAAGGCCTGAAATCACAATAGGCATAGGTGGTGCCTGAGCTGGTGCATCAACAACTGGAATCTGGTCCTGATCTGGAGCAACTGGTGGATCTGCAGGTACTGCCCCAGCTGATGTACGGGCTACACCTCTGCCCCTACCGCGGCCTCGGCCTCTCGCGGCCCTGGCTGGTGGTACTGGTGGTTGTCCATCATGCCCGGTAGTATGAGTCCTCACCATCTATGAGAGAATGAAACAACAAGTGTTTAGTTACTAGAATAAACAGATTCGCACGACAAGAATTCAAGAATGTGGAGTTTCCTAAGGGTTCTGCAGCCTCTCGAAGATAAGTACAGACGTCTCTGTACCGATCCGCAAGACTCTACTAAACCTGCTCATGACTCGTGAGACCTATGTAACCTAGGCTCTGATACCAACTTGTCACGACCCAAAACCTAACCCGTCGTGATGGCGCCTATCGTAATACTAGTCAAGCTGACCTTTCCAAAATACTTTTAAAATTTAACAGAAATGAATTAAGACATTTAAAATAACCGGAGTCTTTCATAGAAACGGGGTTAAACCCCAAATAAAATATAAGTGCGAAAAAATAGCCCGACAACGGGGTGTCACTGAGTCATGAGCATCTAACAACCAATCTAGAAACAGAGTCTACTACAGTCTGTGCCAAAATGCCAATACAAGAGAGAAAAGATAATACGAAAGGAGAAACAAGGACTGCGGACGCCGACATCTACCTCATAAGTCTCTGATAATCAGCTCTCGCACGAACTCAGCGACCGTCAGAATCGCATACACCTGGATCTGCACATGAAGTGCAGGGTGTAGCATGAATACAACCAACTCAGCAAGTAACAGAATTAAATAAGGAACTGAGAAGCAGTGACGAACTATAGTAATATATATCATTTCAAAAGTTTTCAGTAAAGAGAGAACATGCTTTCAAATACGGTGGTATAAGTCAAATTAGTTCGAGCTCAAGTAAAACAGATATGAATCTTTCAGAAATTTCACAACAACATCATATAGCAACTGAGTGCAATAATAAATAAAAGCAAGTAGCCTCTCAAGGCATCAGTCACTCAACTCATCTCAACAGCTCATACCCTCGGCTCTCATCCCTCAATACACACTCTCGATAGGTACTTGCGCTCACTGGGGGTGTACAGACTCCAGAGGGGCTCCTTCAGCCCAAGCGCTATATTATTGCGACGCGAAATCCGATCCAATATTGTTGCTGTGTGCAACCCGATCCAATATTATTGCGACATGCAACCCGATCCAATATTATTGCGGCGTGCAACCCGATCCAAATATATATATAGCCCGAAGGCTTGTTGCGGCGTGCAACCCGATCCATACACCTCGCAGCTCGGCACTCAGGCCCTATGTCAGTCACTAACCTCTCCAGCCCCTCGGGCTCACTGAATATCATAATAACCAACCCAAAGAGAAAATACAACAAGTATCAACAAGAAATGAGAGGACCGGCCGGACGGATCGTTACAATAGAAGTAAGAAAGAGTATGAAAAAGTACGAACCGTTGTTCTTCGGATTGCGCCCCACTGGCTCCATAGAGAAGATAAGAGAGGATCGAGCCCTGCAAAAAGATTTGTGAGAGCGGGAACTAATTGTACCATTTGAAACAAGGGGAAAAAGAGAGGGAATTTTGCATGGTTCTATAATTTTCAATCTAATATCGAAATTACCCCTAATGTGGAGTTGAAAACCTTGGAAGATGGTGGCCAATATTGTCTTTTTAATATTTTTCTTTTCTCTATTTTATCTTTTCTATTTCCTTTTAATTGTTTAAATAAAAGAAATTTTGGGAAATAGAACTAATTTAATAATAAAACATACTTAAACATAATTGAACAAATTCAAATAAAGTTATTAAAATAATCCATTTGATATTCAAATTGCTAAATATCCTTGATTAGATAAAATGTAACACATTTGTATAATTACTAACATTATTTGTTGAAATTCAAAACCCTAATATTATGAAATAAAAAAATTTTATGTCCATATATTTTGCAATTTACTTTTTCCTTTCACACATATAGACCGGTACATTTGTAAGTTGACACAGGTTATTACCAAGCCATCTCAACTGACCTCTCATTTTATTCTCAATACGTGTTACTTACATCTCTAGCGAATATGATAATTTTTTATCTTATTTAATCTTCTATAACCGCACATCCATATTAGCATTTGTATATCTACAACACTCGTCTTGTGGATATGTTAAACGTTAGCGGTCCAACGCTCTCGACCATATAACACTCTTTACCATATAACATTGTCATTCTTATAATTGTTATGTAAACTTACCGTTCACTTTGATAGCCATCCTTCCATCACATAACATTCAATAGCATTTATTCTATTTTAACATCTAATTATAATTATGAGTAACATCATCGTTTACATTCATTCTCTTGAAATAACGAGCCTAGATATCTAAATTATTTGAATTTTGGTACCGCAACTCTTTCTGGTCTTACCTCAAATTCGCTCTACTCATACCGACTAAACTTGAAGTGTATACATTTATTCTTACTTCTGCGTATCCTAAAACCCTTGCTATCTAAAATACTAGTGTTAGGACCCGCGCGATGCGCAAATAATTTGACAGAATATTAATCATATAAAATTATGATTTAATATATCATATTATTTTAATAGATATTAGTTATTATTTTATTATTTAATATAATGTATAGAAATATAACAAAATCTATACAAAATCAAAGGATACACATCATATAGTAATCAAATAAATTATTTGTTCCTTGTTTATTCTTTATTAAATTAGCAAGTACTTAGTACTATACATTTACTGATGTGACTTTTTATTAACTTATCAATTGGCTTAATATTTTGATACTACTTTTTTTTAATAGAACATAGATATATATTTTCTTACTCTAAAAACATTTTTATTTTTAAAAACTTATATACTGTTCAAAATTCTTAAATTATCTAAATTTATCAATAATTTTTTGGAGTGTTATTTATTTATTTTTTATTTTTTAATTAATTCAAAATATAAATATCATAAAATTATCTTTATCCTCCTCTTTTCATAAATTCTTTTCTACTGCAATATTTGATTAGTTTTCTCATTTTGTAGTTTCCTAAAAATTTAAATAATGTAATTTTGTTTTACTAAATTATAATTCATCAAAAGTATAAAGAGAAAAGCCTTTTATTATTTTTATAAAAAAAAAACTACCAATATTTTTATAATTATTAATTTGTGATATATATATATATATATATATATATATATATATATGTGTGTGTGTGTGTGTGTGTGTGTGTGTGTGCGCGCGCGCGCGCGCGCGCGCGCGCTTATCTTATGCATAATATCCTAATAATATCTTTATATTTTTGTTTTTTATTATGAAATTATGAGTTCTATTTATTAACAAAAAAATTACACATGAGAATTTCAATTAGTATATACATTTTTACGCTATCACTTGAAATTCTTTTTTTATAGTATTCTTCTTTTATAACTATCTGTTTATTATGATTTTAGTTATGTGTATATGTACGACTTTTGTCATCATAATTCTAATTATAAGTATTATATTTTTATATTTTCCCACAAATTTATATTTATTTATTTTCCCTTGCTTATCTAATTGTATTATCCATTGCTTAATTTTATTAAATTTCCATATGAGTTTTTAATAAATTACCAATTTAATACAATACAATGAATATAATTTTATATTACTCTTGAAATTTAACTTGACTTTATCTAGTATGACTTTTTCATTATTATTTTGATAATTAAATTTATCAATGATATTTTCGAGTATTATTTATTTACTTAATTTTTTCAAATAATGTGGATATACACATTATATCTATTCTCCTTTTTATACATTAGTTTTTGCTCTACAATATTTTGAATTTTTTTTATTTAGTGTTTATCTATAATACGAATATTATTGTATTATTTTTCTAAATTGATGGTATTGAATTAGTTCAAATGTTAAATAGAGAAGTTCTTTTAATATATGTCATAAATCTACTAATAATTGTAATAATTATATTTATATTATTTTCAATAAGAAATTAAATTGGATTCTTCTTCCTGATTGATTAAATATGAAAGTTTAATTTTTATATTAAGATTACTATATAAGAAGTTAAATTATATCTTTGTCTATTTTATTTATTTATTGAAATTATTGTTTATGTTTTTGTCTTTAGTTTTATCTTATCCATATAGCATATAGCATGACCATATGAATTATTATTCAAAAAACTTTCTCGATCTCCAAAAAACAAAGTAGCCTTATCATTTAATATATCTACATTGAAGCTATAGATTTATATATTTTTTTCCTTTTTTAATAGTTTTTCAAAAAATATATAGATATTTATTTATTTTAAATTTAAATTCAAAAAGAGTAATTAATTGTTAACCAACTTAACTAATTTTGTCCTAAAATTTGACAATTGTTAAATTTTTATTGTGATACTTGGCATCATCACAGTGATTTGCTTCTCCTATTCTATATAGATAGTCTTTTTCAAAGTTCAGATTTTTGGTTGAGACCTTAAATTGTGGAGGTTATAACTGCCATAAATTTTATTAAATTGCATTATTTTACGAACCTTCACAATATGCTGCAATTTGTGAAGGTTATAAAAAACCTCTACAATAAGACCGCCACAAAAAAAATTATACAGCGGCAATTAAAAGAAATGCCATAGAATGATCTTATGGTAGGGTTTCTTATGATCCCCACAAATAAACCTCCACAATTAGGCTTATTTCTTGTAGTGTATGCTCATTTTCATTTCTAATTATCTCTTTCCATAAGCCAATATGTATATTTCACATTTGTGAATATGAAGATGATGTGTGCAACTGTGACTTTGCTTCATTCTCTTGTCTTTTAGCCTCTATTCTTATTTTTCATAATTTCTTCTTCCTACAAGATTTGTTAGAAAATATGCGAGGATGGGATATCATTATTCATATTTTATTTTAAAAAATTTATTTTTTACATATGAAATTACATGAATGATTTATATCCATCACTCGGATAGGTTTTAAAGTGGCGATGCAGAGCACAGATAGGTTCCAAGTGGACATGCAAAGCACAATTAAGTTTCAAATGGCCGTATAGAACACGGTTCGAAGCAGCCATGTAGAGAATGGATAGTAGCCATTCTCAAGTTGCCATGTAGAGCACAAGTAGGTTTTAATTGACCGTGCAGAGCACGGGTAGGTTTCAAGAGGCCGTGTTTTATACGGGTATGTTCCAAGTGGCCATTCAGAACACGGCTAGATTCTAGGTGGCTGTGCAAAGCACGAGTAGATACCAAGTGATCGCGTAGAACACAACTAAGTTCCAAGTGTCGTGCAGAACACAGATAGATTTCAAGTGACCGTGCAGAGCATGGTAGGTTCCAAGTCGCCATGCAGAGCCAGGGTAGGTTCCTTTTTTACCAGATGCTTTTGTGAAATCAATCTGGCTCATACAATTGTTGCGCTCGAAAGTTATTCATGCATAATTTCCCACCTTGTTGAGTCATTCATATTTCGATCCATCCTATTCTTTTCTTTTTTTTTCTTTCTTAAAGAGGGATTATTGTGTTATTGAAATCCATGCAGTTGACGAGGGTACTTTGGCAACATAGAATGATCTAAATGAAGGTTCCTCAAGTACGATATGCACTAAAAGATTTCACACTTTGACCTTGACTGACTTGTCACCATTTTATATTTTTGAAAAAAAAGAATTCAATAGGCTAACTTACTCTCGAAAAACGTCCTCTGTATCACGTTAAGAGAAGAGACATAACATAAATGAATTACAGCTTAAAGTTACATTATCAGATTTTGCATTGGTTATTGCTTCAAAGACGATTATATTAGGACCCAAACTGCTCAAAGTTATGATCTATTAGCCCTATATCGTATCGTAAAAATAACACGGCTAGTCAGTTTTCGGAGTGGTAATTCAAAAATAGCCAGCGTTTGCTAAGTCATTAAAAAATAGCCAATATTTTGCTGCAACATGGACCGGTCTAGCATAATATACTGGAGATTGGTGCACATGTGTATGAACTTCCAACATATTATGCTAGAACTCCAACACACGAAAAGTTCCAGCATAATATACTGGAGATTGGAGCACATGTGTATGAACTTCCAGTATATTATGTTGGACCGGTATATTATACTGGAACTCAAGTATATTATGCTGGAATATTTTTCGGATTTTGAATAGTATTTTCGTTCAGATTTATCTTTACATGAAAAGTGGCTAAATTTCGATTACTTTTGAAAATATAATTATTTTTCAATTACTACTTGTAAATCTGGCTATTTTTTAAATTTCTGCCTATCGTATCTTATACGAGAGTCAACAACTATTGGACATGGGCTTGACTAGTTGGGCCTTACGAAACTTCACCACTTACACAAAGCATGTGTATCTTGGGCTCTCTCATTGGCCCGCCAGTAGGTATTATTGTAGTGTTTTTTTTTTTGGATGTTACGTTTTTCGAGCCATATGTGAAAACGAACCGATTTGAAACTAACTGGTTTGAAATTCTAGTCTATTTAAGTTACCGATTCTAAATTAATAATTTTTTATATATTTATCGCTTTCTTATGACAAATAATCAAAGGTATTGTGTTTGGCAAAACTCGTATTCTACCTCCTCCCCTAACACCAGCAACAACATGAATACTCGTTACATGTGAAAAGATTCTAGAGTGAAATTTGAAGTTATTATTGGAGACATTATTCGTTTTAAGGATTTGGTTATTGAAGTAGACACAACGAAGAAAAAATTATCTATTCTCGATGTTTAAGCTGAATATAGAGAGATTTGAGCTATCTTTCGACTGTTCTTTTATCAATATGGTGCTGGACTACTAGTCATAACTCATACCTACCTAGGAAGCAAATTTAGAGTAAACCAAGAATGTAATTAAGATGTAAAAGAACATAAAGAAAGTGTGTTGTAAAAAGTTTGAGTCGAACATTGCATGATTTTTATTTTAAGTTAATAAATGGAGAAACTATTGGATATTTTAAATTTTATAAAAATAGATTAAACTTAATTCAAATAATATATTTCTAATGTTAATAATCACATAGTACATATATCACGAATCAGAGGAATAAATTAGTGCTATTGATTAGGGATAACATTACTATTTAAAAGAGCATTGTTTAAGAATTAAGAGATCGGGTTTTGATAGATAAAACCAATGATGATAATAAATAAATTCTGGAAAACAAAAGATTATTTTGTAGACAACAATACCCTTATCCGCCATTTTATTCCCCAAAATGCCTGTCTGTCCCAGAAACAGGCTGATGCTACCAAACTCTCAGTTCAGGACCTTCAGCTTTCAGCTGAGGAAACCACAGAGATCGGATTCTTTTCATCCAAATCTCCAATAATATCAATGCTAAAATGAATACCCTTTTTTCAAAAAGATTCAATCTTCAAAATTTCCCTCAAATTTCACCTCAAAATTTTCTCTATCACTTTCCACCACTTCCCAAGAAAACCCCACATCACATTCATCCATTTCCAAGAAAATTTACTGCCAAGACTCTAACTTTGTGCTCTGTTACAGCTTCTGAGTCATTATCTTGTGGTGGTTGGGATGACCCAAGATTAATTAGTGACCCAATTAACCCTGGTGAGTCTAATCAGCTTCACAATTTTCTTAATTCCCTGGGAATTAATGATAAAAAATATGTCTTTGTTTACCTTTTGGGGTTTGTTTGTGCTCTAGCAATTTCAAGGGTGAAAGTTTCCTCAATTATAGTAATTCCAGGTTGTGTTATTGTATTTGCACTTGGGTTTTCAATGGGGTTTGTTAATGGGGGTAAAATGAGCTTAGATAATAATAAGAAATTGCCTCAAGATCAGATTCTTAGAGGTTTTGCTGAGAAATTCAGGAATTTGGTGAATTTTCTTAATGGTTTTGATGTGGAAATTGGTAATTTGAAGAAGGGTGTTAGGAAAGGTATTGAGTTTAATCAAATTACTGTGGATGATTTGCAAGGTTTTGAGAAGATTCTGGAATCTATGAAATTTTCTGCTCTTAATGTTAGAAAGGTTACAGAAGGTTGTATTGAAAGTTTGTCTATTGAGAGTCAAGAGATGGAAAGAAATTTTAGTCAAAAGTCAAGTAAGAAGAAGAAGGAGCCAGGTAAAAATGGCTTTGACTTCTCTCGGATTGCAGCGGGTTTGTTTCAAATGAAGCCGGATTTGAAGTCCAGTAAAATGAAAGATTATGGTGAGATTGAATTGATGGACACAAAGATGAATGACTCCAAGCAAGGGAATATCTTGACTTCTGCTACTAAAGAAAGACATTCAAGTTCACCGTTTGATATGAATCTAGACGGCATTAGTGGCACTTCACGGCACAGTTCTGATAATGACGCGATTAGGCAAGACAAAGTGGGTGGGACATTTGGGAAGGCTGGTAAAACAAATGTAATTTCTGATGAGGATGTTAATTTTTCCGAGATGGATAGTAACACAGTTAATTCAGTTTTCAATAGAGAAGAATATAGTTATCAGACAAGCAGAGTACAATTTATGAGGAACCATCGGGTATCTCATAGAACGAGTCATCCTAGTGAATTTGAATCTTGGGCATCTGATGATGGTTTAGTTGATTCTATGGATTTTAACGTCAATATGGAGCAAACTAAAACTGAAGTGTCATCTTTGCATGAACAGAACGTGGAGAATTTAGAAGGAATAAGTAGCCATTGTGGTGGAAAAGAAAATGATGAAGACACTTACAGACAATTTCTTAGTGAGGAGATGAGAAATCATGAAAAGGAACCATTTATGGATAGCGATGAGGCCTCAAATGAATGTGAATTTGGTTCCTCTCCATCTTCAGTAGGTTCCATTGATTTGCAATTTAATAAGTACCTTACTGAGGCTAATTTTCTAGTAAAAGAAGTGAAGGAATGTTTGAGGAGGCAAGCCAGTGACAGGCATGCGGAGGATGCGCTTTACAAGTCTGCCATATTACTCTCAAAAGCTATAGACATCCGACCCATGAGTTTATTGGCTGTGGGACAGTTGGGAAATACTTACCTTCTTCATGGAGAACTAAAGTTAAGGATCAGTAAAGATTTGAGAGCTTTACTAACTGATACTGTATCAGTATATAAACAGACTAAAATACGTGATGGGCTAGATGATATGGTTCCTAGGAAAGACAAACTTACATCTTATCTTGTAAATGTCTGTGAAGAGTGTGAAGAATTACTTATTAAGGCAGGAAGACAGTATAGGTTGGCCTTGTCGATTGATGGGAATGACGTGAGAGCCTTGTATAATTGGGGCATTGCTCTCTCTTTGCGTGCACAGTTGATTGCAGACATTGGACCTGTAAGCATCTTCCTTGAGATTACTAGGTTTACTTTAAGAAAATTTCGTTGTTCTGGTGGTTTGAACCCAAATATTGTGAAAAAAGGTTAAATCTCATATTTTGGACTAAGTTTAAATTAATAGCATTGCTTAGAGGCTTAGTGCTCTTTTTCCAAAGCAATCACATTGTTTGGGAACTTTTGCTACTGCTTTCATAGTCACAGACTCACAGTTCTTCTGGAAAATTTCAGGGTGCTGCACGTGATGCTGACAAGGTTTTCTTGGCTGCAATTGATAAGTTTGACGCTATGATGTCTAGAGGCACTGTATATGCACCCGATGGTATGAGAAACAGCTATTCTGTTATACTATATTTTGATGGCTTTTATGTGTACTTTTTTGATAAGTTGATCGTTTTTTGAGTGTACTAATCCATGGTCTTCTTTCTTTCTGTCTGTCTTTTTTCTTTTAAATTTAATAAGAAAAGTAGGAAAAAATATTCACCGTCACTGTTGAGAATTCTGGACTTATAATCGTTCCAACTTCCAACCATGACCATTTTTTAACTCTTCTCTTCTTCTTCCTCTCTTTCGCTGTGGAACTTAACATGCTTACAAGTAATGAAATCTATCAAAAATAAAGGAGCTTTCACTCCCCCTTCTTTCTTCTGAAGTTCCAAAATGTGTTGACTATTAACTAAAATAAGAAAGCAGGTGTATCTCAGGGCCAGCTGATTACACCATTTGACGGATATCCTGGATAAACTTATGCACACTCTTTTTTAATCTTTTCTTACAGTCTCTTTCTACTTTCTTCTTTGCTAAGCTTGAAATGGTAAAACATATGTGATATATTTGGTGAACTTGGAGTTGTAGATAACAAATGAACTAGAAAGAGCGCGTGGCAAAACAAATACCATCCCCCTCCCCACATTTGAGCTGTTAATAGTTGTTTTCATGAAGTATTGAGCTGGTCATTATATAGCTAGGCTTTAATGTACGAGTAGCATCAGCATCATTAGTGTTGTGTTATTTCCCAAGAGAAGGAGAATAGAAGAGTTCAGTTTTGGATTACTTGACATGCGGGCTTAAAACAATTTTTTCTTTGTACAGCTCTTTTCAGATGGGCCACAGCATTGCAGCACAGATCTCGCCTACGGCCTAGAACTAGTAGAGAGAAGGTGAAGTTATTGCAGCAGGCTCAAAGGTTATATCAAGACGCCCTTCATATGGACTCCGATAACCTTCAAGCACGAGAGGCCTTGTCATCCTGCATATCTGAGCTCAAGTACTGGTATAGATAGTCATATCATGAATGTTAGTTATCCTTCTTTTTCACCATTTTGATAATATTAATTCCTTGCATAAGACAAGCTTACAGATTTGGCATTACCGTGTGGTCGAGATAATGAGGAGTGAGCTATTTCTTTTCCTCAAGCCTTGCTAAATAACAAAGTTCTTACTCATCTATCAAAAGATTGACAATATCAGAAGGAAACTCTTCTTGATTAGCAAACCAGTCAATTCCTACCTGCTATACTTGGTCAATTCTATTTTAAGTCCTTTTAATTTACTCCAATTATATATCTAAAATTGGAAAAGGCAACTCTATCAATTAGGCTTGTAAAGTCTGCTAAAGCTTTTAATTTTTCATATATCTGCCCATGATAACTACTAGCTTCATTTTAAGGTGTATTCTACATATTTAGTAGTGCTATTAGCAGTTTTATTTAAACGTTTTTATGGCTATTTTTTCGAATTGTGCATAATTCTTTTCGCTTTTCCTTTATCTCATTGATCATCACTAACATCACTAGTGATATCACTAGAGGTTGATAACTAAATGCAACTACTTGCTAAATTGGAAAACCAAAACTAACTTATGTTTATATATCGTCAAGGATTCGAATCAAACTGGGAAACTTGTAGTAGTATTTTGTTTTGGATTGTCTGAGAGAAAAGGAATTTCCTTTGAGTAAAGCCAGCACACACCCACACACAAAGACAGAGCCCTGAAAACATGTTTTTTGGTCTTGGCTTCACTTCTTGATGTTAGTTATAAAAGCTGGCATTTCATCATCAAGCTGGCTTAAGCACTTGGATGTCTTATTGTCCAAAACAAAATGTAACTGAAATTGGAATTATTTGGTGACTTGACATCATTCAGAATGTGCTGAAGGTGGTGATTGTTCGTCCTTGTCTATTGTTGGAAAGGAGTTTGCTTTTGTATTTCGTTTTGCTTATATTGTTAATTTTGCCCGATTCATTCATAACTTGAGAAAGTAAGATTTTTATTGAAATACAATTAAACCACTTTATATAGTAGTTAGCAAATGCTTTGAAATTTGCTTTGCAGGTTGAGACTTTTCACTTAGATTTTCTCTTACAATCGAATGATCGTAATGTGTTCAATTTGAATTTTTATCTGTTAACATCTGTATTCATTTCTTCGTGAGAAACTTAATAAATTGTTATCAATTATGTAAACAACCTGCTGTCTTTTTGTTCCTCCTAAATCATCTTACTCGGATATAACGAATAATAAAACAATTCATATATTTACATTTCGTGTTAATCTCCAAATTTCTTCTTTATTATTCTCACGCACGTTATTGATTTAGACTTCTGGTAGGAGCCGACGATCATTTAGTGAATTGTGTATTACTAAGTTTAACCTTATTAAACTAACCACCTATCCAAACTATGCTTGCTCACATTCAGTATAGCTTAAGAAAATAATTCTACATTTGATGGTTTTAGCATTACAAAATTGTAGTGCAGAACATTCTTCTTGACATCCATTTATTTTGAAAATTTTGGCTGTTTAGCACTAAGGAATTGTTGTGACATAAAATTTAGTAAAAACTTACCGTTTACACTAAGCCGACAAAAATATGGATTCTTTTCTTAATCATGATTAACTAATACATGTTTTCACTTTATTTAATCAGTTAACTATGGTATGTTCAATTAGTACGATGTAAATACCGGGTGCGGGGTAAGTATTTACCCATAAAATTCCTCTTGCTGGACTTGATTATGATCAAATTAGCTGTGTAATTCAACAGCACTATATTCCAGAAAAATACCTTGTTTCCCTTGCCAGAAAGTAGGTATTCAGACAAAGGCAATTCTTTAGTCTCTCGATTCTTGAAATATGATTATTTCTGTCAAAAATATGTACGACTTTCTGGATAATTGATTGAAAAACTTCAGTCCACACAAAACTCAGATATTTTTTCTTTTATATGAGCAAAATATCATAGACTGACACTGATAGATTTTTCCCAAAAAGGAAAAAAGAGACAAATGATAGCAGTTCAAACAAAATATTTTCAATCACCACCAATAAGCCTTCTGTTCATTAAAGCAAAATTTATGCAAAACATAGTCCCATTTAAAAGAAATTTAACACAACTGATATGGCAATATGTTGTTGTTATTGCTTTGATGTATTCTCCCTTCCTGGTTTACGCCTCGCATTAGCAATACTCCTGAAAACTTCCAGAATTCCTTTAAATGTTACAACTCCAATCAAATTATTATCCGCATCCATGACCCAAATGGAATTAGCACGATGTGCAAGAGCTTGAATCATTACAGCCACCAACGAACTCCATGGATAACAAGTAATCGCCTCGGACCTTCTAGCTGAAGAAAATCGTCCCAGCACAGTATTTCTGCTCGAGCCTGATTCATCGTCTGATGAACAACTCGAAGCAGAAGATGATGATGAAGACAGTGAAAACTCTTCATCTATTAGTTCCACCATTGCCTCGAGTTTCTTATCTTGAAGCCTCGTCTTGACCAACTCGACCAAATCCTCTGCAGGACCACCATAGTCAATGTATGCCATAAGATCACCAGCTGAAAGAGTCGCGATTGCAGCTGCAACAGTTTCATCACAATAGGCCAGAGTGAAAGGGGAGATTTCACCAATCAACCGGTTGTCTTCATCAACAACTGCAACTGAACTTTGCTCAATATGCGCGAGAGTAATGGCATCCAAGGAAGAGATTGCAGGATCGTGGTAGCGAACAGTCATGATGTCGTGATTTATGATGTTGAGTGAATCGATCGAAAATGTGGGCATAGGAGAGAAGACTCCAATGGAGTTGAGAAGGAACCGGACAATGTCTTCCTGTGTTAGCCAGCAGTATTCAACTCCGTTATGATTTGTGGGAAGCAGTGAGGACGCTTTACTCAAAAGCCTTTTCCTCGAAGGCGTGCTCCTGTAGTTTTGAATCGGTATAACCAGGTTCTGGGCGCCTTCAAGAATGTAATCTATTGCTTCCAGCAAGCTGAAACCAAATAAGAAAGACACATGAGAAGTCTGCCAATAATATCAATCAATCAATTAACTATGTCTCCATCTCAAACCAGTCAGGACCCTATGTTGCTCGGATCCTAAAAATGTATGAGCTCCACACATATATCAAAAATACGTAGAATAAATATCTAGCAAAGCATCAATTGTATCTAGCAACTAGGATCCGAGCAACATAGTTGGGGACTTGGGGCCAAAAATACGTAGAATAAATATCTAGCAAAGCATCAATTGTATGAGCTCCACACATATATCAAAAGCCTCAAAAGATGGTTAGTAATGTGCCAAAGGTTATTCACATAAACAGAAAACTAAATCAGAAAAGGGCAAAAAGAGAATTAAACAAATCATCACCATTTGATGCTGAAAAAGTAGAGATACATTATGCCCGAAAAGACAAGTCAACTGATTAAAAAATTGGATCTTGACTCTCGAGTTACAAAAAGGTTCCTTTTTGTTTCAGCATATTCTTTAGCAGTACCCACACATATATTATCTTTTAATAATAATTCATTCTACATTTCCGCTTTCCTCAAATGTCATTAATTATACGTTTCAAGAATCTAAGAATTCATATCAATTAGCCAATTAATTAAAAAAATAAAAAAATCACAAACCTTGAATTGGGATCCAAATGCCTAACAATGGAATCCCCTTTAGGCAAAATCTGAGCCACAGGAGTCTCAAGAGCCTTAGAAGGATTAACCAAATTGTCTTCTTTAGAAAGAAAGCAAATCACATCTACCATAGAGATCTTCCCTACACAGCGGCACACAGATTCAGCCCCAGCGTCACCTTCTTCTAGAACCTTCTTGGGATGGTCACAGCTCCAAACGCTTACATGGGTCTCGCCGGATTTTTTCAACGCCGTTAACGCCTCCGATACGGTGGCTTTTGCCGGAATAGGCTTTAATGCCGGCTTACCAAGGCACAGGTCTGATACCTCCCGATTCAGAAAACTTACTGCCATACAAATGCGGGATTTTTCAGGAGTGCTGAAAATAGAGAAGGAGACGTTGGCCGGAGAGTTTTCCGGAAAATAGCAATGGAAGACTTGGTGGTGGTGGGTGAATGAATATTAGACTGAAGATAGAAGGGAGGATTGAGGTATTTATAGGTGGTGAATACTGGCAATAGCCGGTCAGAGGTTACCTATTCTCCACTCGTTTATTTTATATTATTTTTATTTTTATTTTTATTTTCTTTTTACTTTTTAGCAGCCAGGAGGTCAGTATATCACGAGAAGAAGGTTCTAGGGATATTGAAACTGAATAGTAGTAACATATTTGATTTTGTATAATTTATCACACAAGTATATGACTCGTCTATAAAAAATCAATAAAAAATAACATAAGATATTATATAATATCAAGAAATCTTTGAAGCGTTATATTTTCTCTTTCTTTTTCTCGAAAAACTAAAATATGGATCGCATTTGCACATCAAACTGACCTTGAAAATAGATTTGTGGTTTGATCTGGAACTAGTTGGTGTTAAAGTTAAAACTATAAAATAATTAATTTGTTTGGTAGTAAATATAATAAAGTTCGACCCAAATCGAACTAACAACATGTTTGGCCAAACCGTAAAAATCAGCTTATTTTGAGAAGTATTTTTTTTTATATGTGTTTTTCTCAAAAATACTTTTGGTGAGAAACAGTTTGTGTTGGGCTAATTAATTTGAAAAACACTTCTGAGCAGCAATTAGTGTTTGGCCAAACTTTTAAAAACTATTTCTAAGTATATTTTTCTCAAAAGTACTTTTCAAAATAGTGCTTTTTGAGAGAAGCCATTTTTTCTACTTCTTCAAAACTGTTTATGCTTCTAATTAAAAGTACTTTTTTTAAAAAAAAAAACTTGGTCAAACACTTCAATTTTAAACAAAAAATATTTATTTTTTAAAAAAAAATAACTTTGAAAAAACTTGACCAAACAGGCTATAGACCAATCACATGTGTACTACATATTATACGTTTCATATAGGGAAATTGTCCAAAAAGTTGATGAAATAGTCATAGAATGATATATAATTTCGTCATTTGGAAATATATTTTTTATGTAAGGATTATTTATAAAATTGTCACCATCTTTTATAGTATGGAGTAATTACTCTAGAAAAATAGTTTGAGGTAGATATCTTTCATATCAAGATAATGGGCCCGGGTGGATCCAAGTGATTTATGGGTCTGATTTAATGTTTAGCTTTTTTTCATGGACAGCTCTGTCTTTGAATTGAAATCACATTAATTTAGATGTTAATTTTGGTATATAGCATAACGTAAGATGCATCTAATGGGTAGGCCGAACACTAAACTGTGACCAAATTGGTCAAAAAGCAATTAAAGGGCAGAAACTGAAACTTAATTCAATTAATTGGAGGATATTTATTGTCCGTGCCAATCTCCCTACCACTGACACTTGTCAAACCAGCAATGCAATTACTATTAGAAAAGAAAAGGCCAAAGTATTATCGTAATGGTAGGTACGAGTGATAAATTGTAATGAACCCAATTTCTCAATACAACCACAGTTTGTATATTATAATCACTAAACTAATTATAGTTGAAATAAGAAATAATAACGGAATTAAAGAAACAATAGAAGAGTAAGCAGAAGGGAATGAGAAGAGATACAGAAATAGAAAAGGGTGTGCGTACGCATGGTTTTTTTCATAAGCAGTGTCACAATTTGAAGAAATGAACAAATAAATAACTTATTGTAGTTGTAAGCGATGTCATTTACTAAATTTATTCCTAATATTTTTATTTTTTTATATATAACTAGTAAAAAAAATCGGCTAAATGATGTCTCGTGACACCGCATAGGACAAAGGATATAAGCCCCTAGGGGTAAGAAGACAGACTCAAGAGGAAGGGGAAGGAACTTCACAATACAATGTCATACCTTCCTTTACTAACCTAATGCTATTTAAGCATTTTCTAACCCGGGTCCCACACATAACTTGCCAAATTTCTCAATAGGTCCTCCAAGATATTATTTTCATTCATAACATAAATGCTGCTCGTTAATGTTGTAATTAGGTTTGTTTGAGTTAAATAAGACTTTCTTCACAAGTTTACGTTGTTGTTAGTTCAACTCAGGGGCGGCCCGTCCATAAAGCGGTTAAATCAAATACTTTAGGCCCTATATTTATGGGGGACCTGTTTTTTAGTTATATATAAATTTATATATATATATATATATATATATATATATATATATATATATATATATATATATATATTGTCACGACCCAAAATCTAACCATGATCGTGATGGCGCCTATCGTTATACAAGGCAAGCATGTTTCCCAAAATATTACTACCAATTTTAATTTTAAGAATTTAACAAAAATATTTCCAATATTTGAATTTTACATAAACTAAACTAACTCTAAATATAATATAGAAAATACGGAAACGAGCCCCAAACATCGGGGTGTCACTAAGTCATGAGCGTCTAAATCTATGAACTAAGAAATAAAAATGTCTAACTGTACAGTCCAAAAGAAGAAATGATAAAAGGAGTAACAAGGTCCTGCGGACGCTAGCAGCTACCTTGCAGTCTCCAACGATAGCCGGCCTGAACTCAACGATCGCCGTGCTCTAACTCACCTGGATCTGCACATAAAGTGCAGGGTGTAGTGTGAGTACAACCGACTTAGTAATAACAGAAATAACTAAGGAACTGAGTAGTAGTAACGAGCTAAGTAAAGCAATTCAATTATTTCTTTATCACAATTTAAAATAAACAGGTAAATTCCATCAACTCAATAAATGCTACAAAGAAATTAACAGGTAAAGTGCAGCAACAGCAAAAGCAATGAAACCTCACAGCAATGTCACTCCATCACTCAGCACTCGGCTCTCGGCACTCGCACTCGGCACTCAACACTCAATAGATAACTGCGCTCACTAGGGGTGTGTACAGACTCCGGAGGGGCTCCCAAAGCCCAAGCACTAAGCACGGACAACTCACGTGTTGCACGGACAACTCACGTGCCATAATATATCAAATCCCTAGATCCGCACGGTCAACTCACGTGCTACACGGATAACTCACGCGCTATGGTGTCAATACCTGGATCCGCACGGACAACTCACGTGTTGCACGGACAACTCACGTGCCTCAATCAAATACCTCACAACAGGCCATCGGCCTCACTCAGTCATGTACCTCTCTACCCTCACCATCATCAACAAATAAGGGAAATACAGCACACATCAAGTATCACAGCATATCAGCAAAATAACAGGGACTGAGGTAAACATGTACAATAATATCTACGACTGAGTGCAAATAATGTGAGCATGAATAAAGCCTAAGCATGATCTCTAACATGAAGGCAAACAAGTTTAACAACAAATAAACACATAACCACATATAATAGCCATTAGGCCTCACAGCCTCACGGGATGGACCAAGTCGCAATCCCTCGTAGTGCACACCCACACGCCTATCACCTAGCATGGGTATCACTTCTAAACAATCACGTGATGTTAAATCTCCGGGTTTATACCCTCAAATCCAGAGTTAAACTGTTACTTACCTTAACAGCGTAAAATCCTACTCCGGGATGCCCTCGTCTCTGGACTCGGTCTCTAAAACCTCTGAATCTAACCAAAATCAGAATACTACTATCAACATAGGCTAAAGAATCGAATTCCACAATAAAAACTACATAAATAGGCCAAAAAACCGAAATCGGCCAAAACCCGACCCCCGGGCTCATGTCTCGAAACCAATCAAAAATGGAAGAATAACAAACCTCGTCCTCACCTGAGTCTAACCATATAAAATTCGTCAAAATCGGACTCCGTTTGGTCCCTCAAATCCTCACTTAAATTTCTCCAAAACTCAAACCCTAACTCCTTCAATTTCACCCTAAACCCCTACTAATTTCATGGCTAATCGGTGGAAAAATATCATAAACGCGTATAAATAAACCCAAGCATCTTACCTCGCTGATGTCTCGTGATTCTCTCTTGAAAAACATTGCCCTAGATCAAAACCTCGTTCAACAATGGAGGGAAAAGGGCAAAATTTCGCGAAGTGAGATATATATAGGTTCTGCCCAGGGGTTCCGCACCTGCGACCCCATATGCGCATCTACGCTTCCGCATCTGCGGATAATTTCTGCTTCTGCAAATTTTCATTAACTCTCCAGGCTTCGCTTCTGTGGTCACCTTACCGCACTTGCGGTCATCGCAGATGCGGAGACCAAGCCGCACCCGCGGTTCCTCTGCGCACCTGCGCCTCAAGCCCGCACCTGCGAAGCTCGCACCTGCGCATCCTGTGTAGCCCAGCACTGCCCACTCCTGTGGAGTCCCCTTGCGTACCAGCGACCTTGCACCTGCGACTACTCCTTCAGCAGGTGCGGAAATAGCAGTAGCAGCAGCTTCAGCTGCATTTTCCAACTTTGACAAATCCGTTAACAACCCGGAATCACCCCGAGGCCCTCGAAACCTCAACCAAAAATACCAACAAGTCATATACCACTACCCGAACTTATTCAAACCTTCGGATCGCCCAAAACAACACCAAAACACCAATTCAACCTCGGATTCAAGCCTAAGAACTTCTAAACTTCCAAAATTCGCCAACGACGCCGAAACCTAACAAACCACGTTTGAATGACCTCAAATTTTGCACACACGTCACAAATGACACTAAGAACCTATTCCAACTTCCGGAATTCCATTCCGACCCCGATACCTAATTTTCCACTGCCGACCAAAATCGCCAAATTTCTAACTTTAACCAATTCAAACCTAATTCTACCACGGACCTCCAAATTACATTCCGGACATACTCCTAAATCTAAAATCACTCAACGAAGCTAACCGAATCATAAAAATCCAAGTACGAACTCGTTTACTCATAAGTCAACTTTCAGTTGACTTTTCTAACTTAGCTTTCTAACTAAGAGACTAAGTGTCTCAGTTTACTCAAAAATTACTCTGAACCCAAACCTACCAACTCGATACAACTCAACACAGCTGAAAAACACATAAATAAGCATAAATGGGGAAAACAGGGCTACAACTCTCGGAACGACAGGCCGGGTCGTTACATCCTAAATCTACAAACATTCGTCCTCGAACGAGTCTAATAGAAGAACATACCTGAAATCACATCATCTGAAGCAATAGCGTCTGGCCTGGCTGGGAGGGCATAGAAACGGGCATAACCACCCCGTGATCTGCCTCCCCCTCTCGACCGCCCCTAGCTGGCTAAACTCCATCCCTAGCTGGATGGGCGGGTGGTGGAGGAACTGGTACTAGTGCCGTCGGCCCAGTACTCCGTTGTGGAGTCCCACCCAACAGCCTAGGGGAATATCTCGCAATATGACCAAAATCCCCGCACTCGAAACAACCCCTCCTCTGACGAAACTGCTGCTCCTGATGCCCAAAAGAATTATCCGATGATACCTGAGCGTGCGGGGCATAATGAGAACCCTGCGCTGGAAATGCACTGAATGATGACTGACTCTGCTGAAACTGACCTCCCTAAGGAGCATCACTGAAACCACCCTGACCACGAGGTCTCTTAGCCTCCCTCTCAGCCCTCTCCTGACCTCGAACCATCTTAATCTGTCGAGAAATGTAGACAACCTCATCAAAGGTAGCCCCAGATACTCTCTCCCTGGTCATAAGCAATCGAAGCTGAAAACTGAGGCCATCTATAAACCTCCTGATCCTCTCTCGGTCTGTGGGAACCAACCAGGCCGCATGACGAGCTAACTCGGAAAACCGCATCTCATACTGTGTAACAGACATCTCACCCTGGCAAAGCTGCTCATACTGCCTGCGCAGCTCCTCTCTGCGGGACTCAGGTACAAACTTCTCCAGAAAGAGAACGGAGAACTGCTACCGAGTAAAGGGCGCTGCGCCAACAGGCCTACGCCTCCCGTAAGTCTCCCACCATCTGAGTGCAGCCCTAGAAAACTGAAAGGTAGTGAATGAGACCTCACAAGTCTCTAGAATACCAGCAGTATGGAGTATCCTCTTACA
Source organism: Nicotiana tomentosiformis (assembly GCF_000390325.3). Lineage (NCBI taxonomy): Eukaryota > Viridiplantae > Streptophyta > Magnoliopsida > Solanales > Solanaceae > Nicotiana > Nicotiana tomentosiformis. The sequence goes on from NC_090813.1 coordinate 75,165,890, forward strand.
CCTGTCCAAGAAGTCCTGAGTGTCCTCTCTCTCTGTGCCACTGAAAGGTGGCGGCTGGAGTCTCCCAAACCTCTCCAACCTACGCTGATCATCCTCAGGCATAGCAGGAACCACATAATCCTGTGCAACTGTAACCGGCTAAGCTGGTGGTGCCTCCGGTGTCTGAAGTCCACGAACAACCTGCTCGGGTGTGCGAGCGACGGGAGTCTGAGTGCCTGAGAAGTGGTTGCGACCGTCGACATAGAGACCGCCTGAGCAAGGCCAGTACACGTTGTCATAATCTGAGCTAGGGCCTCCTGAAGGCTTGGAATCACAATAGGCACAGGTGGTGCCTGAGCTGGTCCCGCCGGAACCTCTACCTCCGGGACCTAGTTCTAAGCGGGGACAACTGGGGGATCTGTAGGTGCTGCCCCAGCTGCTGCACTGGCAGTGACTCTGCCCCTACCATGGCCTCTACCGCGGCCTCTCGCGGCCCGAACCGGTGGTTGTCCCTCTTGACCGGTAGCACGAGTCCTCACCATCTGTGAGAGAATGAATAACAGATGTTTAGTTACTAGAATACACAGGACGCACAACAAGAATCCAAGAATGTGAAATTTTCCTAAAGGTTCTGCAGCCTCTAGAAGATAAGTACAGACGTCTCCATACCGATCCGAAAGACTCTACGAAACTCGCTCATGACTCATGAGACCTATGTAACCTAGGCCCTGATACCAACTTGTCATGACCCAAAATCTAACCATCGTCATGATGGCGCCTATCGTGATACAAGGCAAGCTTGTTTCCCAAAATATTACTACCAATTTTAATTTTAAGAATTTAACAAAAATATTTCCAATATTTGAATTTTTCATAAACTAAACCAACTCTAAATATAATATAAAAAATACGGAAACGAGCCCCAAACATCGGGGTGTCACTAAGTCATGAGCATCTAAATCTATGAACTAAGAAATAAAACTGTCTAACTGTCAATACAGTCCAAAAGAAGAAATGATAAAAGGAGTAACAAGGTCCTGCGGACGCTAGCAGCTACCTTGCAGTCTCCAACGATAGCCGGCCTGAACTTAACGATCGCCGCGCTCTAACTCACCTGGATCTGCACATAAAGTGCAGGGTGTAGTGTGAGTACAACCGACTTAGTAGTAACAGAAATAACTAAGGAACTGAGTAGTAGTAACGAGCTAGGTAAAACAATTCAATTATTTCTTTATCACAATTTAAAATAAACAGAAATAAACAGGTAAATTCCATCAACTCAATAAATGCTACAAAGAAATTAACAGGTAAAGTGCAGCAACAGCAAAAGCAATGAAACCTCACAGCAATGTCACTCCATCACTCAGCACTCGGCTCTCGGCACTCGCACTCGGCACTCAACACTCAATAGATAACTGCGCTCACTAGGGGTGTGTACAGACTCCGGAGGGGCTCCCAAAGCCCAAGCACTAAGCACGGACAACTCACGTGCTGCACGGACAACTCACGTGCCATAATATATCAAATCCCTAGATCCGCACGGTCAACTCACGTGCTACACGGATAACTCACGCGCTATGGTGTCAATACCTGGATCCGCACGGACAACTCACGTGTTGCACGGACAACTCACGTGCCTCAATCAAATACCTCACAACAGGCCATCGGCCTCACTCAGTCATGTACCTCTCTACCCTCACCATCATCAACAAATAAGGGAAATACAGCACACATCAAGTATCACAGCATATCAGTAAAATAATAGGGATTGAGATAAACATGTACAATAATATCTATGACAGAGTGCAAATAATGTGAGCATGAATAAAGCCTAAGCATGATCTCTAACATGAAGGCAAACAAGTTCAACAACAAATAAACACATAACCACAAATAATAGCCATTAGGCCTCACAGCCTCACGGGACGGACCAAGTCTCAATACCTCGTGGTGCACACCCACACGCCTGTCACCTAGCATGGGTATCACTTCTAAACAATCACATGATGTCAAATCTCCGGGTTTATACCCTCAAAGCTAAAGTTAAAATTGTTACTTACCTTAACAGCATAAAATCCTACTTTGGATGCCCTCGTCTCTGGACTCGGTCTCCAAAAGCTCTGAATCTAACTAAAATCAGAATACTACTATCAACATAGGCTAAAGAATCGAATTCCACAATAAAAACTACATAAATAGGCCAAAATTCGAAATCGGCCAAAACTCGACCCCCGGGCCCACATCTCAAAACTAGTCAAAAATGGCAGAATAACAAACCTCGTCCTCACCCGAGTCTAACCATATAAAATTCGTCATAATCGGACTCTGTTTGGTCCCTCAAATCCTCACTTAAAACTCTCTAAAACTTATACCCTAACTCCCTCAATTTCACCCTAAATCCCTACTAATTTCATGACTAATCGGTGAAAAAATATCATAAACGCGTGTACATAAATCCAAGCGACTTACCTCACTAATGTCTCGTGATTCTCCCTTGAAAAACACTGCCCTAACTCAAAAACCCGTTCAACAATGGAGGAAAAAGGGCAAAAATTCGCGAAGTGTGATATATATAGGTTCTGCCCTGGGGTTCCGCACCTGCGACCCCATATGCGCATATGCGCTTCCGCATCTGCGGATAATTTCCGCTTCTGCGGATTTTTATTAACTCGCCAGGCTTCGCTTCTGCAGTCACCTTACCGCACATGCGGTCATCGCAGATGCGGAGACCAAGTCGCACTTGCGGTTCCTCTATGCACCTGTGCCTCAAGCCCGCACCTGCGAAGCTCGCACCTGCGCATCCTGCGTAGCCCAGCACTGCCCGCTCTTGCGGACTCCCCTTGCTCACCACTGACCTCGCACCTGCGACTCCTCCTTCCGCAGGTGCGGAATTAGCAGTAGCAGCAGCTTCAGTTGCATTTTCCAACTTTGACAAATCTGTTAACCACCCGGAATCACCCTGAGGCCCTTGGGACCTCAAACAAAAATACCAACAAGTCATATACCACTATCCGAACTTAGTCGAACCTTCAGAATGTCCAAAACAACACCAAAACACCAATTCAATCTCGGATTCAAGCCTAAGAACTTCTAAACTTCCAAAATTCGCCAACGACGTCGAAATCTATCAAACCACGTCCGAATGACCTCAAATTTTGCACACACGTCACAAATGATACTACAAACCTACTCCAATTTCCGAAATTTCATTCCGACCCCGATACCTAATTTTCCATTGCCGATCAAAATCGCCAAATTTCTAACTTTCGTCAATTCAAGCCTAATTCTACCACGGACCTCCAAATTACATTCCGGACACACTCCTAAATCTAAAATCACTCAACGAAGCTAACCGAATCATAAAAATCCAAGTCATGATTAAAGTCTTACGACAAGCATACTCGAGCAAAAAATTTAATTTGATATCAAGTTATCCGTTCTTGGATCAGGTTCTATCATTCTATATTTTTATTATTGTCTCATCTAAAATTTAATATTTGCTATTTAGTGTATTTTTAGATTATTTATTAGAAGATAAGCATGTCAAATAGAAAGTGTGAATCTGGTTATGAAAAACTCAAGAAAAGAAGAAAAATTCAAAATCTAATACAATCTCAAAAAGGTGCTCTTGATAAAATTTTATTGAATAATAAAAATCTTGAATCAGAAAATTTGGGAGAGTGTTCTCTAGATGAGCAAGTTAGTAATTCGGTTGAGTTAGATAATTCTAAAATTAATAATATTCAAGTAGAAAAAGAACAAGTAAGTGACAAGTCGAAAGTAGATCCTCAAAAAAATCAAGAGCTTATGAATGAAATAGATAATTCAACTCCTATAAATATATATGATCCTAGTCAATGGACTAATATAGATACAAAGTTGAGAGATCTATTAGTAGAAAAGGGACCGATTAGAATAATTGACACAAATTTTTCGAATGATAATTTTTCAAGATATTTTTCTACAACACATTATATTCAAAAATTGGCGAATGGTGAAAGACATGATAGAAGATGGTTAGTTTATTCTAAAGACTTAGATAAAGTATTTTATTTTTGTTGTAAGTTGTTTAGTTCGAATTCCGGAACTTGTAGTAGTAAACTAGCTAGTGAAGGTAGTAATGAATGGAGAAATATTAGTACTAAGCTCAAAACTCATGAAACAACAAATGAACATACTATTAACATGGCTGCATGGATTGATTTAAAAATAAGACTGCAAAAAGATAAAACAATCGATAAAGATATTCAAGAACAAATCAATAGAAATAGAGAGCATTAGAAAAATATATTGTCAAGAATTATTGCCGTGATCAAAACTCTTGGAAAAAATAATTTAGCATTTAGAGGAAAGAATGAAAATATATATCAAGAGAATAATGGAAATTTTTTAAGTTTAATTGAAATGATTGCAGAATTTGACCCCGTCATGCAGGAACATATTTGACGAATTAAGCATGATGAAATTCATAGTCATTACCTTGGGCATAGAATACAAAATGAATTGATAAACTTTTTGACAAGTGAAATTAAGAATAAAATTATAGAAAAAATTATATAAGCAAAATATTTCTCGATCATACTTGATTGTACTCCAGATACAAGTCATCAAGAACAAATGTCTTTTATACTGCGGAGTGTGGATATTTCAGCAACTCCAATAAAGATTAATGAATATTTTTTAAAAATTTTAAGAGTAGATGATACAAGCGGAAAAGGTTTTTTTGAAGTTATTATAGATGAAATAAAAAATATTGGACTTGATATTGATAATTTAAGAAGGCAAGGATATGATAATGGGTCCAATATGAAGGGAAAACATCAAGGAGTGCAAAAAAGACTTCTTGATGTAAATCCTAGATCATTTTACACACCATGTGGTTGTCATAATCTAAATTTGTTACTTTGTGATATGGCTAATTCTTGTACAAAAATTATATTATTTTTTGGAGCGGTACAACGTATATATTAACTATTTTCAGCTTCTACTAAGCGATGGAAAGTATTAAAGGATAGTGTACCAAGTCTAACTCTTAAATCATTGTCACAAATTCGTTGGGAAAGTCGTATTGAAAGTATTAAAGCAATAAGATTTCAAACTCCACAAATAAAAGATGCTTTATTAAAATTAGTAGAAATTAGTGATGATCCAAAAACTAAAAGTGAAGCTAATTGCTTAGTAAAATATGAACTCGAAAATTTTGAATTTTTATTGGGTATGACTATTTGGTATGATATATTATTTGTTGTTAATTCAGTTAGCAAAAGTATGCAGTCAAAAGACATGCATATTGATGTTGCCATGGATCAATTAAAAGGTTTGATTTCTTTTTTAAAAAATATACAGAATAAGGATTTGTAACTGCTATGATTTCTGTCAAGAAAATTGCATTTGAAATGAATATCGAACCCGAATTTCGTAAGAAACGTGTAATATCTAGGAAGAAAAAATTTGATGAGAATGTTGATAATAAAATCTCAAAGTCTCTTGAAGAGTCCTTTAGAGTTGATTACTTTTTATACATAGTAGACAAGGCTATTTTTTTACTTCAAAATAGATTTGAATAATTTGAAGCATATAAAAATATTTTTTATTTTCTATCTAGTGGTAAAAAAGAGGTTGTGAGTTCGAGTCACCTCAAGAGCAAAGTGTGGAGTTCTTGGAGAGAGGGAGCCGAGGGTCTATCGGAAACAGCCTCTCTACCCAGGGTAGAGGTAAGGTCTGCGTACAAACTAGCCTCCCCTAGACCCCACTAGTGAGATTATACTAGATTGTTATTGTTGTTGTTGTATCTAGTGGTAAAAAACTAAGATCACTAAATGATGAAAATTTAAAAACACATTGCCTTAATCTTGATTTTTTCTTAAAACATAATAATCAATCCGATATCGATGGTTTAGATTTATTTTCTGAGTTGAAAGTATTAAGGGAAATAGTACAAGTAGAAGATAATAGTTTAATCGTTATACTCAATTAAATAAGGAGACTTGATTCTTTTCCAAATGTCTATATTGCTTTTAAAATAATATTAACAATTCCTGTTACCGTTACTTCAACTAAAAGAAGCTTTTCAAAATTAAAATTGATAAAATCTTACCTAAGATCAACAATGTCTCAAGAGAGATTAAATGGGTTAGCTATATTGTCAATTGAGAAAGGCTTATTAGGAGAAATTGATTATAAGAAAATGATTAGTAATTTTGCATCTAAAAAAACTAGAAAAATTGACTTCAAATAATTAAAAAAAAATTAAAATATTAAGGCCCCTCATTAAAGTTTGGCTTTAGGCCCCAAAATACGTCGGACCGCCACTGGTTCAACTATGTGATAATTCGACTCGTATTGTTAATTTGTTATTATTATTCATAAAATAGTGAGCTAATAAGTATTAGAAAAGGAGGTTTAGGTGAATCGTTTAGTTGTAAAACACCGTGTAAATAATATACTAAATATAAACCTTTTGTATATATGGGTTTTTAAAATCCCTTGATGTAAAAAGGGTCCGCTGGCTAAATATGCCACACTCTCCGAAGAAAACAAATTCGTTGAATGAGGGAAACTTTAAACGTAATGCTAAAGAAGGTTCAAAAATTATTTTAAATTATACGATCAAAATTTAATTTCTTCTATTTTTTATATTCCTTGTTCAAATTTATGGTTTCGACAATTGCGGCACCTTACCTACTAATGCTTTAGTTGGGTCATATATATTTTCGGTTATCATGCATTATAAAGAAAAAGAAAAGGGAAAATAAAAGTGGCATCTAGACTTTAAGAAAATTGGAGAAATGTTTTAGAAGTATTAGAAGTATTTTCCAAAAATTGTTTGGAAGTAACTTCTTTAGAAATTTGATTTAACACTTAAAAGATTTCGTAAAATCCCAATCTGTTCGGAGTTTTTAGTGTTGCTAGAGTTATCGTAATTACAAAAACATAGAAAACTTCCATTATTAGAATTTTCTTCAAATATTGAATATATAATCGACCCAACTAATTTAAGATTGAGACGATTTTTATTGTTCTTGTCATTCTATTTCTCAATAATATTATCTCAGAAATGAATTACGTGGAATAAGAAGAGGTAGAAGCAAAGATTTGGCTTTAATTTGTTACCACAAATCCACTTTCATATAAATTCTTACCTGTGTAAAGCCTTTCAAAATTATGGAGCGGTATTTATTACAAATATTTGTAAAGCCTTTCCTAAGTTTTCTATTGTCAAACACTTGTTTCTAATCGTACGTGCTACGGTCAAGTACTAACAATGTCATCAAGCTGTACCAAAAGACATTATAATAATTTGTCAAACACTTTGCCTCATTCTATAAAATTGATTATATTTTTAATTAGGGATGATTCAGAAGTACCTTTTCATGTATTCAACCAACAATTATTGACTTCCTGAAACTTTGTAGAAAAATTTTACCCTAGGATTGCCAATCAATGCCTTTTCTTAAATTAATAGCAGGACGACAAGAAGACCACTAAAGTCTACAGTAATATCAGCCCGAACATGACTTTTTAATTTTAACCTTTAGAAGGTCAATGCCAGACGCTCATGTTTCTCTACTACTATACTACAAAGTTCAGAAGGGTTTTCTAAAAGAAATATTTTATTTTCAAATATTTTGATAGATTTTGATTTGCGTGTTTTTGGCAGGATTTGAACTTTATGAGTTCGAGATTATAATCCTTTTAAGTTACTGAATTCTAAATTAATAATTTGTATATATTCATTGGATTTCTTAATACAAATATAATATTTGAACAAAAACTGTTGGGTTCGACCGAACCCCCAAACAATACTGTGGGGCTCCGCCCCTGACTCGCTTCCTTTATCTTAACTAAAGTTTAATTTATTTTTTCTATCCAAAACTCCTAGGCGAGCTAATGATAAGATTGATTTTTTGTTAGACGTTCAAGGAGAAGGAGAAGATTGCCCAATGGTGCTTTTACTGAAGCATGATCACCTATGGCCAATACCTTCTCGCATTTTGTGCAAAAAACCTGTTACGATTTATTATCGGTACACAAGTTGCAACTATTAAAAGGACAAAAGCAAAAAAGCTCTACTCAACCGATAAAATAGATACACTTCATTTTCAATCAAGAGGTTGTGAGTTCGAGTCATCCAAGATGAGGAGTTCTTGGAGAGAGGGTACCGAAAGTCTATCAGAAACAGTCTCTCTACCTCAAGATAAGGACAAGGTCTGCGTACACACTACCCTCCTCAAACCCCACTAGTAGAATTATACTGAGTTATTGTTGTTGTTTCATTTGGGTGGGGGATTATTTCTTACATTGGTCGGGAACTTCTAATTGTATTAGATATTACACAAGTTTTGCATAATGTAAAAGTGTCACTGACTATTCCTTTGATAATGATATGATCCAAAAACCCTATTTTGTCGCAATTTAAACCTGTGACCTGTACCTAACTTTGCTGAGATAAAAGAGGGAAGCATAAGACAAATTGATAAAAGAGCTCATTCCAGCCACATAATTGGACAGACGACTAACTTTCACTAGATTCTTTTATAGCTACTAAGAATATAGCATTAAAGGACAAATTGCAGCAATACTAGTAAACGTTTGAATTATTCTTTTCTCCTTTCTTACCTGGTATTCGTTATTCACTTTGAGATCGGCCTGACTAATTCGAATTTGTGTTGCGAATAGCTCATTAAAAGGAAACCGCTCTTTATCAGAAACCTTTTCATTCTCTAGCTCAAACTCGAAATCTCTGATTAAAGATGAAAGAATCTTATTTATCCCACCATAACCTTTGATGATTAAGTCAAATTATCATACTTATATTTCAAAAGGAGAACACTAGTACTTTATATTCAAAATGTGTGGAGCAAAGAATTTTACGAAGAGAACTCCCAAGGAATGGGAACTTTGTCCATTTCGATAGCAATACAAAGTAGCAAGCTGGCCTTTCAATGACATGCTACTGTGGAATCTTAAATTTCATTTTTAGTGGGTGAAAATAAATTCGTTGGGGATTCAACTTGTGGAACTATCTCAAGGACAAGTCAATCCATATGCTGATAGAAATTGAACTAAGGATAATTGAGAATATGCTGCACACGATGATATTTTTCCTTAGGGCTTGGTGGACTTTAGACTAAGTAACAATACAGCATTTTATTGAAAGCAACTTCATATATATATATATATATATATATATATATATATATATGTAGCCCATGACGGAGAGCGGACCGATGAGGGTGGATCAAGCAGAACTGACAGGCTTTTACGTTGGCAAGTTTCAAAGAAGTGTGTATTCCCTTAGGCGAATCTTACATCGGAATTTGGACGATGAGCTTTATAAGGCACAATACAATTCACATGATACACGTACGTTTAGGGCTTGAAATGACGACATTACTCAAAATTAAAGACGAATCCGTACACACCTAGGCCTGAAGCGAACAATTCATGTCATAGACTTGGATCGTGACAAAGATGGCTATCTGACTATTGGGCATTAGAGCGAGTTTTTCATTTATAAAGTAAGGTCATTTATTACTTTTTTTTTGTTGGCTTTGTAATTCGTGTGCCCTGTTAGAATTTAAGCCAGTCAAAAACTATAAAGGAACTAATTGGAAGAATGAGCCTTGACAAACAAATTCTTCCCTCCACCTAAAGTAAACACAAACAAGGCTCTTTTCAAACTTTCACCTCTAGCATTTTTTTTATTCAATTTTTTGAAGAAAATAAGGAGATGATTGAGAGTACAACCATGGTTGCTAATTGCAGTTTCTCGATTAAGAAGATTATCTGATCTAATATTCTCTTTGTTTTAAATTTAAAATTAATTAGAAAGCTATCAACGAAGTTAAGATGCTCTAGAAACGTCCATGGAATCAAAGGATTACAAAGTTCATTGTAATTAGATCAAAATAAAAATATAATAGAAAATAGAAAAAGGTGCCATAAATTTTAGGTAGGTAGAAGTATTTACCTTAAAATAGGGTTAAAAACTATAGGTCCTACCGGGAGTCGAACCCAGGTCGCTGGATTCAAAGTCCAGAGTGCTAACCACTACACCATAGAACCAAGACGCTTTGGATGACATCGCTCTTTTAAAATAAAAATTATAATGAAAGTGTGTCATGATAATATCGTAAAGGCATTTGGTACCATTCCGTTATTGTTTTATATGACTACAAATTTCATGAATTTGAATTTCATTTTAAAATTAAACAGTGATTAATGTTTTTGTATGTCCAATTAGTTTTTACTTTAATATTTTCTTCCACAACTACAAAATATAATATAAAGGTTAAATTTAAAAAAAAAAAGTTAAACTCTACATCCAATCAAATGTTGACTTCATTTTCTGTCTCTTAAACGATTCTCAATGGATGATGGACATGTTAACTAAGGTGTACAAAATTTTGTACCTTACCACTATAACAATAATCATCATTATTTTCTCTTAAACAACGATAGAAGACTATTTTATTCCGCAAATATAATTTGCATTTTCAAAACGCACTTATAAGAGTATGCACTAGTGGTGTATAAAGTGAATATAGAACCATGAAGTCTTACTTTTAAATCCCAACAAAAATAAAATTGCTAGTAGGTGATTTCTATTCATAGCATTGATAGACAAAACTACTGGATACAACGATGAAAAATAACAATATCATTTGGATTTTTGGTTCTTTACAAATTTATTTTTAGTTTTATGATCCTGTCTTTTTTTTTTTACATATAAAAGATTTACTTTTACATGTAAGAAAACTGTCTTTTACACATAAGAAATCTAAAAAGATTATTTTCTTAAATTTAAAATTATAAAGGGGCATGATACACAAATAGCCCCTATGAAATTAACGGTAGTCTGCAAGTTAGCCGCGGTTCTAAAACTCAGTAGTTTCAAAACAAGGCGGTGCCTACTGCTTACTAGCGGGGCTACTTGATGTTTAAAATTTTAAGAACTAAAACCTGTTAAAGAAGTGATTATTCAAATAAGTGGACGTGATTACTCAAACATATCTTAATGCTAATCATCTAGTCTCCACGGCCACATCATTGCCTAAATCTATGGTTGGAGCTAAATTATCTTATCACTTGTCCTACTTCGAAAAGACAAATTTACCTCACCACTAACAAAAAGACAAAAGATAAAAACACAAATAAAAAAAAAAAAGTAGAGGACTTTGAATTTGACTTGAATATAATGTTTGACAAATTTATTTTATTTTATTTTAAATTATCACGAGGGATTTTTTTTCTTTTGGGAATTCTAAAATCGTTGGTTATGTTTCTTAAACTAGTTGGTACATGTAACCTAATTTATAATGTTTATCATATAAAAGGAACACAAATGTCACGGAATAATCAAAACACAATTAAGGATCTTATAGTACACATATTATGATCACTGATTAAACATTATTTTTAATAATCATTGATGGACACCTAGGTGGGAATATTGTATTGACTATTGATGAGCAAGGGATGATTTACAGTAGAGATGTAAGGCGTGAACCTAACAATAATAATTATTATTATTAGAAAAATATATACTTTTTATCGCTCCAAAAAATAATAGCCAATCAAATGTATATATTTTATATATATGTATATTATATACATATAATATAAATATTTTATACGTTTTTTGGCTAGCAAATACAATTAATTTTGGCATGCCGACCAATTTTGTATATTACCCTTACAATTATAATTATAATAAAAACATAGAAGATTTAATAGAATTTAAAAATCTTATAAACAAATGCACTAAGTTAAGAGATTTTTTGCTCAAATTCCATTAAACTATAAGGATACCGTTTGTGTTTATTTTATAATCGCATTATCTTAACTTATTAAAGCAAATATATGCAAGCACTTCTATCTCCAGCCTAAAAAAGGGATTACTTCTTTGAATGATAGCTACGTGCGTATTATCCTATTTCATGAAAATTACGTATTTGATCCAAAATTCTTCAAAAGATAAAAAGTGCTCATCGGAAAATAAAAAAGAAAGAAAGAGACAATAAAGTGCTTCAAGCAGCATAATTATTTTATTGTATTGTTTTCTTCTATAAAAGTTGGAACTCGATGAGTTGTTGGGCTGGAATAGTGGCCCACGCTGACGGAGATGGATCTAAGAAATGAAACCCATGTGCACAAATGCCCAAAACCGAAGAATTATCGGGTTATCCACGTAATGGATGACGTATGCCATATGGGTAATAGAATATGTCCGTATCTTTCTCGAAGGGACATAGTAAAAACTACTCCCTCAAGTCCACTATAATTAAAAAATTTTTTAGCTATTTTTACATATATTAAGGTCCAGAAAATGAGAGTAGCATAAATGAAAATGTTCAGATGGATGTGCGTACACACTAGGATGGATAAGATTAGGAATTAGGATATTCGGGAGAGTGTGAGCGTGGCTTCCTTGGACGACAAGATGCGGGAAGCGAGGCTTAAATGGTTTGGGCACGTGCGAAGGAGGAGCCTAGATGCCCCGATTAGGAGGTGTGAGCGGTTGGCTCTGCCAGGTACGAGAAGAGGTAGAGGGCGGCCTAAAAAGTATTGGGGCAAGGTGATCAGGTAGGACATGTTGGGTCTTCAGATTTCCCAGGACATGAATCTTGATAGGAAGGTGTGGAGGTCGAGCATTACGGTTGTAGGTTAGGGGATAGCCGAGCGTTTTTCCTCGTTGTGCCGGCTAGACTGATAGTGTTTTGTCTAGGACTGCTAGCGATTTTTGTTGGTGTTTCACACTTTTTTTTTTTTTCCCTTTCCATTTGCTTGTTATCTTTTACGAAGCTGATACTGTTTTTCTAGTTTCTGTTGTTGTTACAAATTTATTGTCTCTGAGTCGAGGGTCTCCCGGAAACAGCCTCTCTATCCCTCAGGAATAGGGGTAAGGTCTATGTACACTCTACTCTCCGAGACCCCACTAGTGGGATTCTACAGGGTTGTTACTGTTGTTGTTGTCACATATATTAAGGAATCGATCTTTTAACATTAATTAATAATAAAATTGATCATATTAACTTTAATTTATTCATTGAAAATACAAGTACACTAAATACTTGTAGGCTCTTTACTGTAAGAGTAATTTTGAAAAGAAAAAAAAATTTAATATCTTAAAAATTAAATATTATGGAACACAAAAAAAAATTAATTAAAATAAATCGAAAAAAATAATTATGTTCCTCGTGCTCCGTTATAGTAAGAGCCCCAAATCTAGAGCCGGTATCAAAACAACTATGGAAGTCACAATTGGCAACATTAACCCGTCCCAATTTTTTGTTGATCATTTGATATTCGAAATTCGCCAATGCAATTAATTCGGGAGATTCATGCCTCTGGTAAAATATAAAAAGCCCATGACCCCGTGTGACTTCCGCGTTCGGTCTATCGGATTTGACACAAAAGGATTTTGGGAATCTGGAAGGAGTATGGTGGTTGGAGGAGCTGCCGGATAAGACCAAAAAATAATGTTGAAAATTTTGTCAATAATTGCTAGGAGCATAAGTATATAAAAATAATTGCTTTATAGGTAACACGTCATCGTTCATAGATTCGTACATTTCGATTGTACGACAAGGATGGTTGTTACAACAGAAGCCATGCACGTATAATTCATGTCATTTATGGCGGTGTGTTATAAATTATATCAATAGTCAATACCAATTATTTTATTATTATTCTATTTGGGGTTTGATAGCTCTTGTTTCTCATTGGATCTTCTCCAATAGAATTCTTTAAATTTAAAGCTAAATGTCTTTAAATATTATGAAGCAAAACAGGAAATTATCCAAAAAATGATTTAAGTTTAGTAAATGGATGGAATGAGACAGTAAGAGTTACGTGTTTACCCGTAAAACGATACAGTTGAATTTATTTGTGGTTTCTACACAAGTGAATTAATTTGATCCAAGATATAATAAAATATAAAATACTTAGCCTTAGAACGTAGATGGAACGACAGAGCTGATAAGTCCGGGAACAAGGTTTTCGAGCGCAACAATGATGAGATCAAAAACGAAAAAATAAAATTGTATTAAAATGCTGTATATAATGTAGTGTAAGTTAGCCAGAAAATTCGTGTCCTTAACAATGATAAATTGAGCTCTCTATTTATAGCTATGTCTAGGGAAGGAAGTCATAGGATCATGCCCTTCTTTAATGTCAATTATGAGGGCCATTGATGAAGATGTAACGTTAGACATAAATGCCAAATTTCTTGTAACGGGTCATCATCCTTAATGCTGCAAAATATTATGTATTAAATGTTACCGGGCGCAAAATATTTAATACTCTTTTTATGATCGTTATTCCTTCCGGTGACAATCGGAATAGCTATGTTCGGTGGACATCCACATCTTGTGTTCCACGTGTCCTTCCTTTAAGCGGCTACGTGTCACGCTCGTATTTTTCCCTATACAGATAGTCCCCCTGCTTTCCGGTGACACAATCTTGAGTTATCGGAAAGTTGGTAGAAAATACCTTTTTGGTGGGAATTACTGTAATTCCCTTTGAAGTTTTCTGATAGTTGATTATACACGTCTCTCCGCATTTAATTCCCTAAACACGCGTCATCCCACGATTCAGCACAGCTTTTGCCGATTAACGAGGTAATCATGGCCATGAATTTAGTCGCCAAAATTTTACTTATACGCATCATCATCCTCTTATGTACTTCATAATTTCTCAAACTTCAAACTCGCATCTCTATTCCCCAACCTTTCTCTGATCTTCTTCAAACCAGATATTTTCATTCCTTCTATTCCAATGGCTTCCTCTTCAGAACGTGCTAGCTCTTTAAAGGACAAGAACAAAATCGAGGATTTCGTTCCTCCAACAGTGGGTTCCATCATCTCAAGAAGGCTTAGTACTTCGAAGGATTTTAAAGATAAATTTCCTACTGCTAACCCTCGCACATGGGCTGTTAGTAGGTACCTTTCTTCTATTCGTCCTTCCAGTATTCCTGCTGTGAATTAGGAGGACTGTCGCTGCCATGAGTTAGATATTATTGCTCCTAATTTATCGGAGTGAGTGACCCTTCCCAGGGAGGGTTTTACATATTTTTTCACGTATCCCTTTACTTTGGGTGCGTTTTCTTTGAACGGAGAGCTCGATCCCGTGATTGCGAAATTTTGCCTTCGCTACCAAGTGTGCTTGGCACAGGTGAGCCCTTTAGTATGCAGGACGGTTGCATGCCTTTGTCGCCTGTGTCAGGAAACTGGGGAAGAGATATCATTAGCTCGTATGATGAACCTTTTTCCCCCCAAGATTTTTCGGGGAGGTATGACAAATCTCTGTAAACGTGGCTACCATGCTTTGTTGACTAGCATGGATGATGACACCGATCGTGGGTGGATGGAACAGTTTGTTGTAGTTTCCACCAGTGACATTATTCCAACAACGTCTTTATCCTTCCCGGTTGCTTGGAACCGTTTTCGTAAGTTCCCTTTAATACACTTTCTCTTACTAAATATTCTTTCATGCATGTATTGATCCTTCAACCTTTGTATGTTACAACGACTCGATGGACCCCACCGGTGGTAGAAGGCTTGGACCGGTGGGTTCAGAAGATCTTGGACATCACAACGCCTGAAATTCGTTTGTGGAAAGAGTTGTCCCTTAAATACGGGTGGAAGGCCAAAAATCATGGTAACTTTATTTTACCTTGTTTCTATTTTTTTTTTGTGAAGAACTTGGTTGAACCCTTCTGACTTGTTCATGAAATTAGGTCTACCTGCGGACTCAGTTGATATCCACGAGGAAGATGTTTTGGCTGAGCCTGCTGATGCGGCGAGGTTGCTTCAGGAGACACTTACTCGAACAGTCATCTCCGGGCCTGCTTCGGGCGCAAATGTTTCTTCACGGAGTCCCCGTCCAGAAAACAAGCAACCAAAGAGAAGATGTTCCTATGCGGCTGGGGAAAATAATAAAAGGGCAAAGGTTGATGTCCCCGAGTCATCTCCGGTGGCGATGATGACTGGTCCTCCTTCCAGGGCGGTCATAGATACTGTGATGATCGATGATGATGAAAAGACTAGTGATGAGGGAGCTTCTTTACATAGAAGGATACGATCCTCATCATCTCAACATGATGCTCGACCTGTTGAGACAATTACACCAACTGACGATGATGTCTCAACACTTTGGAAAGAATCTAATTTAGTTGAATATGCTAACTCCCGCTTCCGGGCCCCAATTGCTGTAACCGGTATCACGGGTCTGAGTACCGGGTCCGTGCCATCTTTGGTTGGCGAGCACCTAACATCCAGCACTACATTTGATGTAGCTGCTTCTCACTCTTCAACTCCATCAGCTTCATCTCCACCTTCACCACTACCAGCAACTGCTACACCATTTCCATCTTCATTTACTCTTCCAACAGCGGTTGCTATATCATCTCTATCGGTCACACCTGACCATGAAGAAAGTGTCCTTCATCCACAGTCCCCAGTTCATGGGAATTTGGGGAAAATTTATGCTGCCCCTTCTGAAGATCCACAAAGGAGGAGGAACATTACTCTTTCGGTCTTTACTAGGTGCAACCTGCTATCCCGGCAGGTGGAGCTTGCTAATTACCTGAAGCCTTTGGCTTCAGAAAAAGACTACGAAAAGATTCAAACACTCTCGGGGGGTGGGGGTGGGGTGTTTGTTGAACAATGTTATGCACAACGCTGCAGCGGTACGTTCATTTCTCCTTTTGTTATTTCTTCTACTTTTGAACAAATGTACTCTAAGTTTTACCTCAATCTTGTTTTGTAGGCCAACTTTCCTACTTCTGAGGTCCTTCAAAGGCTGATTCGTGAGAAGGAAAAACTTACTTCTGAACGGGATAAGCTTTTGGAGGAACGGGACCAGACTGTTCTCCGCCTCTCGGAACTGGAAACCAATGCTACCGATGCCGTTGTTTTGGAGGCCCGTTTGCAGCATAGCGAGCAAGAAGTGGTAACCCTTAGCCATGAAATTGGGCCGCTGAGGGTTAGATTTGATGAAGCCAAAGCTAAATGGGCAGAAGTCCAGAACGTCGTTCTTGTTGTAACCGACCGTGAGGCTGCCTCCGCTGAAAGAGTGATTAATTTAGAAGCAACATTAAACTCCAAAAGTGAAGAGTTTGTTGCTGTGGTGGCGAAACATGCCCAGCTAGAAGAGAAGTACAGGAAAACTATCGAGCATAATAGACTTTTAGTTCAACTGTCCGTGAGCTCGATGTCAGTCTCAAATCTACTAGGTCCGCCCGGGAAAACCTTAACGCCAAAATTACTCAACTCAAAGAAGAACTCAAGCACCGAGCGGCTTCCCTTATTGTTGAAAAAATTTATTCCATGTATAGCATGAGGAGAAAAACCTTGGAAGAGGCCAAGACTTGTATCATCGACATTGATGCTGAAATTGCTAAGGCCTGAGAGCTTGAGTTGGCTGCAAAAAATGGACTCCTGGCGTAGTCTGATGCCCCAGGTTCTTCTGATTCTGGTTTCGAGTTTTCGAA
Organism: Nicotiana tomentosiformis; assembly: GCF_000390325.3. NCBI lineage: Eukaryota > Viridiplantae > Streptophyta > Magnoliopsida > Solanales > Solanaceae > Nicotiana > Nicotiana tomentosiformis. Next base: position 75,183,366 of record NC_090813.1, read on the forward strand.
AACTGAAGAAGGATCGGAAGGCGATGATGCCGAAGACCAAGCTGGGGAAAATATTGAGCCATCGGTGGGACCATCTATGAATCCCGGGGATGCGGACACTTCTCTTCCTCCTAATTTCGGAGACGTTGCAGTTTAGCTTTTTGTTTCTTTTTCTATTTTGTACCTTTATCATTTTTTCGCGTCCTTGTAAATAAAAATATATTTTTTGCTCAAGTATCATTTGAGTCTTACTCTCGTTTGAATATTCATGCAAGTCTTTAACTTTCGTACTTGCTCAAGTATTCTGCGCATGTTGTTCGCACTTTATTATGTGTAATCTCGGATGCTTTTTCTTCGAAGCATTTTGGTTCCGAGTATTATCCCTTTTTAGTGAGGGCTTCCATGAGTATTTGTACAAGTTTGCTTTTTGCGTCTTTTTCATATATGGCTTCGGGTGTATTTTTCCCCAATGACATTCTAGATTTCGGTATTGATTCTTCCAGAACCAACCCTTTAACGAGAGGGTTTTTATAAGAGAGGGCCCTCTTATGTTTACGGTGCTCTTGAAGAGGACGTCTCTTGTTCATTACGGCACTAACATTTGAAGTACTTGTTTAACTTTCAAATGGCAAAATTAACTCATTGTTCAGACAAGAAACAAGATAAAAACAAAAGGATTTATTTTTAATTTAATTCCTTCTATTTTCAAAAGTACATAAGCATTTTGCTATGCAGAAAAGAAATTTCCATGAATTGTGGCTATCTTGTACAACATATTTCTACGGGGCTGGCTGCACAGTCCCCGGTCCCGATGATGTATTTTGTTCCCGGATTTTCGTTCCCTGGTTGATGTGGCATTCAGTGTTGTCGTATTCTAATATCATTCCCCCCATGTAAAAATGCGAAGAATGCGAGTTGGAACACTGGAAGTCTTATATCTTCAAAGATTCCACCAATAAATTGCTAGGTAATCTTTCACTCGACAACATATCTTTTTTCCCCTTCGTAACTTATGCTATCGAGCGAAAGAATACCTAACATTCCTTTAGTGGTTTGTGCTCGTGAACGATCGGGTAACCTCTATTCGATAGCAAACTTAACTTTCCAGTGGGAATTTTTGATCGAACCAAAGATTACTTAATCGCCCCCGAGTAAAGCCTTTGCCATCAGAGATCTTATTGCTGATGTCTTCGTAGTATGCTTTCCGTTGCTGCCTCGTTAAAAACCTTGCTAGAAAAATCGAATTGGGATAAAAACTGAACGAAGGAAAAAAGAGTGCAGCACATACTATCCGTTTGATTGTTGTTTGTCAGCGGTAATATCTTTTGAGGTGAGCCACGTTTCAGTTGATGGGCAACTTGTCTCCGTTTTGGTTCTCCAACTCGCATGATCATTTCCCAATGATAGCTGAAACCCGGTAAGGGCCTTCCCATGTTGGGCCTAACTTGCCCGCGTTGAGTTCTCGGGTGTTTTGAGTTACCTTCCTCAAGACCAAATCTCCTACTTTGAAATAACGGAGGTTGGCTCTTCGATTATAATATCGCTCAATTCTCTCCTTTTGAGTCGCCATTCTGATATGCGCCAAGTCCTTGCGTTCCTCCAGCAGCTCCAAGTTGATTAGCATTACTTTGTTGTTCGATTCTTTGTTCACCTGGAAATACCTTAAGGTTGGTTCGCCTACTTCCACCGATATCAAAGCTTCTGCGCCGTACACAAGGGAAAAAAGAGTTTCTCCCGTGCTTGACTTGGTCGTTGTTCGGTAGGCCCATAGAACCCCAGGTAATTCTTCGGGCCAATTGTCCTTTGCTGCTTCCAACCTTTTTTTTAGATCATGTATAATCACTTTGTTTGTTGACTCTACTTGACCATTCGCGCTCGAGTGATAAGGTGAAGAAGTAATCCTCTTTATCTTCAAATCTTCAAGGAACTTTGTAACTTTTGCGCCGATAAATTGTGGCCCATTGTCGCATGCAATCTTTTTTGGTATTCCAAACCTGCAAATTATGTTTTCTCACAGGAAGCCGACCACTTTGCGTTCTCCGATTTCTGATAAGGACCTGCTTCCACCCGTTTAGAAAAATAGTCAGTCAAAATTAAAAGAAACCTTACCTTTCCAGGAGCCGGTGATAGTGGTCCGACAATGTCCATCCCCCATTTCATGAACGACCACGGGGATAGAACCGAATATATGGGTTCTTCCAGTTGATGTACTAGTGGTGCATATCGTTGGCACTTGTCACATTTTCGTACGAAAGTCTTTGGCATCTTGTTCCATACGGGGCCAATAATATCCTGCCCGAACTAATTTTAGCACCAAAGAATCTACACCTGAATGGTTGTCGCATATCCCTTCGTGAACTTCTCTCATGACATAATTAGCTTATTATGCTCCTAAGCATCGGGCCAACGCGCCTTGAAAGGATTTTCTGTACAATTGGCCTTTCTTGAAGCTATAACGTACAACTTTGGCGCGTAACGCTTTTGATGTTTTGGGATCTTCGGGCAACTTTCCTTGCTCGACATAATCGATTATTTCGTTTCTCCAGTCCCAGACCAAACTAGTCGAATTCACCTCATTGCATATGTGTCCAAGACTGAGTTCATCAGTTGTACTACCGTTCCTGATTTCGATCCCTGACTTCTGTTAATGAGCCCAAATTTGCCAATGTATCTGCTTCCGCGTTATCTTTCCTCGGAATATGATTAATTGACCACTCTCGGAATCGTTCCAATAAAGCATGAACTTTTACCACGTATTGCTGCATACGTTCTTCTTTGGTGTCACAAATCTCGTAGACTTGATTCACCACCAACTGCGAATCACATTTGATTTTGATGATTTCGGAGTCAAGCCCCCAGGCCAATTCGAGCTTTGCAGTCAAAGCTTCATATTATGCTTCATTGTTAGTTAAAGTAATCGTTCTGATGGCTTGCCTTAAGGTTTCCCCCGAAGGCGTGCTCAAGACTATTACAAGCTCAGACCATTTTACGTTTGAAGCTTCGTCCGTAAATAAGGTCCAAACTCCTGATGTCGATTCTGACACCATTATTACCTCATTGGCCGCCAGAGGCAATAGTCCCGGATTGAAATCGACCACGAAGTCAGCCAAGACTTGCAACTTAATTGTAGTCCTCAGTTTATATTCTATATCGAACTCGCTCATTTCGACGGCCCATTTGGCCAATCTACCTGAGAGCTCGGGTTTATGGAGGATATTCCTCAGAGGGAAAGTAGTCACCACAACTATTGGGTGGCATTGAAAGTAGGGCCTCAGTTTCCAAGCGGCGACTACGAGACCTAAGGCCAACTTTTCCAGATGTGGGTAGCGAGTTTCTGCTCCCGTTAAAATTTTACTAACGTAATAACTGGGAGATTGCGTACCTTCGTCCTCCCGGACTAAAATTGCACTTATCGCAACTTCTGAAACCGCGAGGTAGACTAGCAATATTTTACCTTCTTTTGGTTTTGAGAGCAACAGAGGGATTGGCAAATATTTCTTCAACTCCTTTAGGGCTTGATGACACTCCGGTGTCCATTTGAAATTGTTTTTCTTTTTGAGTAGTGTGAAGAAGCGATGAAATTTTTCCCATGAATGGGTAATGAACGTGCTCAAAGCTGTCAATCTCCCTGTAAGCCTTTGGACTTCTTTTACGTTAGACAATAGGTCCCGGATGTCCTCTATGGCCTTGATCTTGTCGGGATTTACCTCAATTCCCCTTTGTAAGACTAGGAATCCTAGGAACTTACTCGAACTAACCCCAAACGCACACTTCTCGGAGTTAAATTTCATATTGTTCTCTCAGGATGTCGAATGTTTCTTGCAAATGCTTCAGGTGGTCACTTGCATTCAAATACGTAACGAGCATATCGTCTATATATACTTCCATAGTCTTTCCTATTTGTTTTTCGAACATCTTTTTTACATGCCGTTGATAAGTGGCTCCGGCGTTCTTTAACCCGAAGGGCATCACATTGTAATAATATATGCCAAAATTCGTTATAAATGAAGTCTTTTCCTGATCTTATGGGTTCATCTTGATTTGATTGTACCCAGAATAAGCATCGAGGAAACTCATTAACTCGTGCCTGGCCGTGGCATCAATTATTTGATCGGTATTTGGCAATGAGAATGAGTCTTTCAGGCACGCCTTATTAAGATTCTTATAATCTACGCATATGTGAAATTTATTATTTTTCTTAGGAACTACTACTACATTAGCTAGCCAGTCCGGATATCTTACCTATCGGCTTGAACCAATCTTAAGTAAATGGGTTACCTCTTCTTTGACGAATTTGTTCCTTGCTTCGGCAATAGGGCGCTTTTTCTGCCTTACCGGAGGTATGTTGGGATCCAAGCTTAACTTGTGCACGGCTATCTTCGTCGAAATTCCTGTCATATCCTCGTGCGATCATGCAAAATAATTAGCGTTAATTTTAAGGAATTCGAGAATAGCAGACTTGAGCTCTGGGTGCAGTCCTGTTCCTAAATAGAATTTCCTTTCTGAACAACATAACTTGCGCTAGTTTTTCTGTCGTGGACTTCATCGCGTCCGTCTCTTCTGGTATTTGAAAATACCTTGGTACCTGATATTATCCGACTCTTCTGTCCCCAGGCTAACTTCATCTGGTTCGGGGGCAGATTCCAGTTCCGGTAATTGCTATGCCGCACGTTCATTTCCTTTGCTACTAGAGACCGAAATTGCATTCATCTCCCTTGCTGTCGGTTGATCACCCTTTATCTGTTTGATCTCCTCGGGTGTCGGAAACTTTAACAATTGGTGATATGTTGAAGGCACAACTTTTATCTCGTTCAGCCATGGTCTTCACGAGATGATGTTATACCCCATGTCTCCACCTACCACTTCGAAGAGAGTTGTCTTCATTACTCTCTCAGCGTTCGTGAGCATCAAAATTTCTCCCCGGATTGTCACGCTTGCGAGGTTGAATCCGGCAAGGAGTTTCATTATCGGGATAATGCTTCCAGTGAGTTTAGCTTGCTCCAATACTCTCCATAGTACCATATTAGCTGAACTTCATGGATCCACTAAAACACATTTAATTTTAAAATCTAACACATTTAATGAAATTACCAATGCGTCATTGTGCGGTAGTAGTAATCCGTCTGCATCTTCGTCCGTAAACGTGATATCGTCTTCCCGGAGCCTTTTACTATGAGTTATCGATACTTTTGTCTTATTTGCTGCTGAAAAGGTGACCCCATTAATCTCATTTCCTCCGAAGATCATGTTGATCGTTTGGCGTGGGGTTTTTTCTCCTACTTTCGAGGTTTTCGCGTCGCCCCTGTTCCGACCATAATTGTTTTTAGCTCGGTCGCTCAAGAATTCTTTGAGGTGACCATTCTTTAACAGTGTTGTCACTTCTTCCCAGAGATGTCGGTAGCCCCCAGTCCGGTGGCTGTTAAGTGCCATGGTATTCACATCATAAATTGGGATCCCTCTGGCTGGGATCAGATATCATAGGTCTTGGGAATCATGCCTCTTTAATATTTCTCATGGATGATACCAACTCCACCATACTAACATCGAAGTTATACTCCGACAACTTTGGGTAAGAAGAATCTCGTGACCCCGGGATTTCTCTATCCTGTAGCGATCTGTTATTCCGGCCACGATCGATCCTTCTATTAATGGTGAACTTGTCTGTTATCCGAAAGCTCTTACCACGACCTTCTGTCCGCTCGTAGGGCAAAACCCGGCCCCTCGAAGTCTGTCTATCCGTGTCAATATTATATTTCATTTTTACTCTGTTCTTCTCTCGTTCTTTGGCCGATGATGGAAAGCCAACCTGATCGTCTTAGATCCTTATTTTCGACTCGTACCAGTTGTGGACATCCGCCCAAGTCATCGCTTGAAACTCGAGCATATTTTTTTTTAACTTTCGGGAATCGTCCAAACTTTTCGGATTTAAACCTTTGGTTAATGCTTGAGCTGCCCATTCACCCGGGACTGTCGGTAGTAACATCCTTTCTTTCTGGAACCGGTAATGAACTCTCGTAATAACTTGAATTCTCCCTGCGCGATCCTGAATATGTCGGCCTTCCGAGCTTGTACCTTTCTGGCACCGGCGTAAGCCTTGATGAAAGAATCCGCGAGCATCTCAAAGGAATCTATGGAATGCTTGGGCAATAATGAATACCACGTTAAAGCTCCCCTCGTGAGAGTCTCACCAAATTATTTCCTTTCACCGATGTTGTGTAAGTGGTAATGTGCTCCTGTGGATCTAAAGTTCCTTCATACTTTGGCATTTCGGGCATTTTGAACCGCTACGGGATTAATTCCGGGGCTGCGCTCGGTTTATACGGTAATTGAATATACTTCTTCGAGTTTGGACCTTTTAGTACTGGTGGTGCGCCCGAGATTTGATCCATGCGGACGTTTACTTCCATCATAAACTGCAAAAGTTCATCCTTAAACGGATTGTTCTCGTTGTTGAGTACTCCCCCCAGCTCCGTCAGAGCCAACTTCGCCCCTAGAAGTGTTATTATCAACTCTATGCGTCGTCTCGTTCGCTGGAACATCAGGAGGAACTGGATCTCGCCTATTTGCATTATTTGAGGCACCCGATAGCGCCTGCTTTAGTTCCGTCATAACCTGATCCTGCCGCGTGAGGTGGCCTAGAATGATTACATGTTGCTCTTGCAGGCCCCTTACTGCATCCGCTACATGCTCCTCGTAAGCATCATCGAGAGTTGCCTCTCGAACCTATCGAGGGTACCGCTTATCATGTACCGGTATGGCATTGTTCCCCTCATTTGCGAGTGTCATTGATTGAATCCTCAAAATGAGGTTGTTCCTCTTGAATTTCGGGGTTGCGTGTGCAGTTAATAGTATTATCTGCCATTTTTTGTGATTGTTTGCTAGGACAAAGTAATCAAAACACGTTCGTAAAAAAAGGCAAGGATCAATTTAATCCCACGGCTGTCTAGGCCCCACAGTGGGCGCCAAACTATTTACCCGTAAAACGATACAGTTGTATTTGTTCGTGATTTCTAGACAAGTGAATTAATTTGATCCAAAAGATAATGAAATAACTGATGAAATATAAAATACTTAGCCTTAGAATGTAGATGGAATGACAGAGCTGATGAGTCCGGGAACAGTGTGTCCGGGCGCAACAATGATGAGATCAAAAGCGAAAAAATAAAATTGTATTAAAATGCTGTATAAAATGTAGTATAAGTTAGCCGAAAATTCGTGTCCTTTACAATGATAACTAAGTTTTCTATTTATAACTATGTCTAGGGAAGGAAGTCTTAGTATCCTGCATTTCTTTAATGTCAATTATGAGGGCCATTGATGAAGATGTAACAATAGACATAAATGCCAAATTTCTTATAACGAGCCATCATCCTTAATGCTGCAAAATATTATGTATTAAATGTTATCGGGTGCAAAGCAGTTAATACTCCTTTATGATAGTTATTCTTTCCGGTGACAAGCGGAATAGCTATGTTCGGTGGCCATCCCCATAATGTGTTTCACGTGTCCTTCCTTTAAGCGACCACGTGTCACGCTCGTATTTTTCCCTATACATTACGTGGCTTGACATTAATTTTAGGAATTTCTCGAATTACAGATTAATATGCTATATATATATATATATATATATATATATATATATATATATATATATATATATATATATATATATACACATTATTTGATTATTTTTAATTTAAACAGTTAGATGGACGACTAATTAAGTTAGTTTTTGGCAGTTATCCCGGGAACCTCGAGGGAAATTCAGCCCACTAAGTGGAGTACATTTAGCCCATGAACCTTGAGAGGAATCGGCCCACTAGATGAAGTATATTTATACCCTAACTGCATTCGCTACATGCTCCTCATCAGCATCATCAGGAGTTGCCTCCCGAACCTGTCGAGGGTACCGTCTGTCATGTACCGATGTGGCCTCGTTCCCCTCATTGCGAGTGTCATTGATTGAATCCTCGAAATGAGGTTGTTCCCCTTGAATTTCGGGGTTGCGTGTGCCATTAATAGTGTTATCTGCCATTTTTTGCTAGGACAAAGTAATCAAAACATGTTAGCAAAAAAGATAAGGATCAATTTAATCGCACGACTGTATAGGTCCCACGGTGGGCGCCAAACTGTTTACCCGTAAAATGGTACAGTTGAATTTGTTCGTGGTTTCTAGACAAGTGAATTAATTTGATCCAAAAGATAATGAAATAACTGATGAAATATAAAATACTTAGCGTTAAAATGTAAATGGAACGACAGAGTTGATGAATCCGGGAACAGGGTTTTCGGGCGCAACAATGATGAGATCAAAAGCGAGGAAATAAAATTTTATTAAAATGCTCTATAGAATGTAGTGTAAGTTAGCCAGAAAATCCGTGTATTTTACAATGATAACTGAGCTCTCTATTTATAGCTTTGTCTAGGGAAGGAAATATTAGGATTATGCCCTTCTTTAATGTCAATAATGAGGACCATTGATGAAGATGTAACGTTAGACATAAATGCCAAATTCATTGTAACGGGTCATCATCCTTAATGCTGCAAAATATTATGTATTAAATATTATCGGGCGCAAAGCATTTAATACTCCTTTTATGATCGTTATTCCTTCCGGTGACAAGCGAAATAGCTATGTTCGGTGGCCATCCCCATCTTGTGTTCCACGTGTCCTTCCTTTAATCGGCCACATGTCACGCTTGTATTTTTCCCTATACATTACGTGCCTTGACATTAATTTTAGGAATTTCTCGAATTAGAGGCGAATACAGCAACAACAACAACCACCCAATATAATCCCACAAGTGGGGTCTGGGAAGGGTAGGATGTACGCAGCCTTACCCCTACCCTGGAAGGACATAGAGACTGTTTTCGATAGAACCTCGGCTAAAAAAGGTGAAAGAAGCCTTGATAGCAAGTAATAGCAAGACAATAATTAAAAAACTAAATCGAAGATAGCAACAGAGAATATGAAAGAGGTACCGATAACTAAATCGAATATACTACATAATTATTGTTTACTATTTTCTATATATATATATATATATATTATCATTTGATTATTTTTAATTTAAACAGTTAGATGGACGGCTAAATAAGTTAGTTTTTGGCAGTTATCCCGGGAACCTCGAGGGAAATTCAGCCCACAAAGTGGAGTACATTTAGCCCATGAACCTTGAGAGGAATCGGCCCACTAGATGGAGTACATTTATACCCGAAGTTCAAAATCAGAATCGTAACAATTGTAACTTCTCTTCAATTCTCTTCTCCAACAAAATCAAAGAACTAGGGATAGGGTTTGGTGATCAAAGATTCAAAACTAACGATTATGCCTCGTTATGAGAGCAAAAATGATGATCGCAGAAGATCGTCTCCGTATTCTTACAAAGATCGAAAGCCGCATCATCACGAGGTTCATTTTTTCTCTTAATTTTTGCTGGCCATAGGATTAATCGGCTCAAATTGCTCTAAATTAGCTCGACTAATTTGATTCAAGCTTTTTAAAATTAAGAAACTGTACTAATTTATTTAACGAAGTGACATCGGATGTATAAACAAATTTCTAATGGACTGTAATTTCGGATGTGAGCTGAAGCAATTTAATCAGAGATAAAAGGATTGAAATTTTTAATTGCAAGGAGCAATTAGTTGAATAAAACTTGAAGCTCCACGAGGCCATTTTAAGGTATTTTGGAGATAATCTTAGAGAAACAACAAATGAGATAAATTTGAATTTGTAACCAAATTAGTAGGATGAGACACAGTTCGTGTGAACAGGACTATTGTAATTACTTTGTCGCACTGGCTGAATTTTTACCTCATGGTTGTGGCTAAAGGGAAAATGCAATCCCAAGTTGTTTGAAATTATCATTTTAAGAACTTTCAAGAATGAAAAAGCAAAAAGGTATGAGCCCATTAGTTTTATGCTTTCCTGTTTCTAGCAAAAGTAGAAAGTAGCACTGAAGGGTGTGGCCTTGAAGTTGGAATGAACCATGGGAGACCAAAGTTGACTAAAAAAGTTTGGTTATTTCCTGTCAATCTGTCTATGCCTTGGTGTAAAGAGTTACCCGGTATATGTGCTGGTGGGAAGTAGGAGGTACTCGATGGATTAGTTGAGGTGGCGTAACTTGACCCGGGGGCTACAGTTTAAGATAATTAAAAAAAAAGAGAGGTAAAAATCTTAATCCCTGTGCATGTAACAGTTCCATACTGGTTCTCTAGTATGGCAATTAAAGTACTTGGCTAAACATATGTTGGAACCATTTAGAATGCTGTTGGATATCACTCAAGTATTATGAAGCTTGAAATGGCATAGTTCAGAAGTTCAACGGAATAATGATGTTTAATCACCGAAAAATGCTTGTTATATTCATATAATTTGATTGAATTTCAAGCCCTCACACAGAAAGTAAGCTGTCTTTTTTCTTGTTCATCCCCTAGGGGGGAAGCTTTTGATTGCCAAAATTTGATCAGTAAAACCATTTTAGTCTATATGTGATCCCGTGAACTCTTTAAGCATATATTTCGCTGCTTGTTGCTTTGGGCTAATTTCAGAATATTGTCTAATTGAACTTTTGCAGAGCCAATCTAATGGGTCTCGGCACGATAGATTGAGGGATAAATATTCCAGAGATCAAGACCGTCATCGTGGGGAATACAAGGATAAAAGCAGTAGGGGCTACAGAAGAAATGATGACAATGATGATTACAGCCATTCCAGGAATCATAAATTTGACAGGTCATTTTAGAAAGAATGTTTGTACGCATAAGCTTTGAGATCTTTCCATTCGCTTACTGGTTCTTTTTTAGGAATAAAGTCTGTTCATTTGAGTTGTTATGTCATACTTCCGTCATGGTGCATTCTGCTCTATTAAATTTTGAAAAGTTATAGATGCATGCAATGGGAAGAATAGTTAGAGGTATTAGCTAACTCATAGGATCTGTTGTTTTTGGAAACAAACAATTAACCTATATAGTGCTTCTGGAATCAGTTGGTTTCAGGAAAATCAAGGCAATCCAATGGGCTCTCAGTTGGACGTCCTTGTACAGCTGTAATGTTGGCATTAGACAAGATAATTCTTTGTTTGGTTTCACCACCAAAAAAAAAAAAATAATTTGGTTCGTTTTTTTTTTTTTAACTCTTTTGATAAGTAAAAAGTTCATCAATGAGCAAAACTATCAGTAAGGTAGTTATGGACGCTACAATAGGATGTATTAATTTCAAAATCTTTCAACTTTTTAACAAGCTAATGGAATCTATACAATGTCCTCTTCGCATGCATATTATAAATTCACTGAAAAGCTAAAGAGTTACGAACTAAGCATCTACTTTCAAGACATAAACAGCTGTAGCTCTGCCTTTGAAACATCTTTGATTCCTTCTTTTCATACCACCAGACACACAGAAGCTGGAATGGCTCTCTACAATCCGCTCCAACACCCAACAAGTTCTTTGACAGTCTTTGGCATCACATACTTTACCCCCAAAATGTGCTTAAAACAATTCCACAATTGGACAGCTAGGGTAAAGTGCCAAAAGAAAGAAAAAGGAAAATGCTTACTGATTCTGATCTCTCTTTGTACTAAAGGATTAAAGAGAAACGCAAAGCCAAATTGTACCTGTAACTTTTTGCTTGATGATGAATCATATATATGGCTTGCATGACTGTTGTTTACGAATTAAAAGTAGTATCTTGGATAGATCGTTATTTTGTTATTTGGTCATTTCTTCACTATTGTGATTTTATAGGCGCCAACATCGTGAAGGTAGAGAAAAGGGTGAGACACGTAGATCCCGTTCAAGGTCAAAGGATCGTTCTTATGGGAAAGCTAGATCAAGATCAAATTCTCCTTTACCTCCAAAGAGGTTCCCTTATAATTTTTGTTAATAATATGAATTTCCACCGATTCCACGTTAATAACTCCATAATATATTGTACTTATGGTTTGATATTTTTTTAAAATCAAATTACTGCAAGATTTCAATTAGTCTCATTATCATGTGGTTTTACTTTAAATTTTTGCAAATATTTGTTTATCTTTGGATGATTCATATGTCTTTCTCAATGCTCTATTTCATTTTCCACGAGGGGTTCTTTTGTTCTCGTTCTTTTAAAACATGAATATATTTTACTCAAAATCATAGAGAAAGTCTTGATTCACTCTTTTGTTCTCTTCAAGGCATCCATAAAATTGAAGAGTGCCATAAACTATGTTTTCCTTTTTGACAGCAAGCGGACAAGTGGCTTTGATATGGCTCCATCAGTAGCAACAGCTTTTTCTAGTGGGGAAGGTTAGCATTTAGAACTTAAATTGCACAGATAATTATAGCTCTCTCCTACCTAAAATGATGTCAGTCTACATTTAGAGATTTATGGTTATGTTCAATATGATAAGCTTTAATTTGTTTTCGTGCTGATAATTTCTACTTGGAACTGAGAATCATTGTTGTGTTGTTTGCTGTTGTGTTGGTTCTTTGTTTGTGATTTTGTTACATATGGCTAAGAAGGCAATATTGGACTTTATGTCCCACCATGCTACTCATGGGCGTGAGGGCTGTAGATTTAATTCAAGGAGGAATCAGTGCTTCGGTTAGCTGGAACTTTTCCATCATCAACAGCAACTGTTGTAATTTGGTAGGCTCGCAATTGTTATCCAGGAACCTGCAGTGGTGGAATATAATTCTTGTTTTATTGTCTGAATGGTATACAATATATAGGTAAGGGATAGGTGCTTTTCCTTTTATGCTCTCTGGTGAATAACTACTACCATGATCCCTTTGACTCAAAAGCTAAAATGTTTTCTAAAAAATGTTTTATGTAATCTGTTGAATTCAGCATTTAAATCTGTTGTCTGTCGGCTGCATAATTTGTCAGATTTTACATTTTGATTTTCATCACTTTCGCTTCTCTTTTTACTTATTCCTTGTTATGTAGAGCAAATTCTGGGTTCTTCCAATGCCCCTCAATCAATTCCTGGAATGTTAAAAAACGTATATCCAACTGATACAATTCAGGTACCACTAATTTAATTTGTAGGATTTATTTTTTGTTTGTATTTATTTTTTGCTTACTTAGATGTAAGTTTTCCCTATAGATCCATTTAGTTATTTCTCTGACTAAGGCGTGTTCAACAGATTAATCAGTTGGGTTCTTTCCCTTTCTTGCCAGTTCAAGCCATGAGTCAGCAAGTAAATATGTTTTGCTGAAGCTCCATCCTCTTCTGTATTTACAACAAGTATTTCACCTTTTCCCTATTTTGCTCATAGGCTACAAGACATGCACGACGCGTCTATGTTGGTGGCCTCCCACCACTGGCTAATGAACAGGTAAGGCAAATATTGGTTTAATGGTCCATTTCCGTCATCTTTCATCCACATTGTACCTAGGGTCCTGGCTTCTCTTTGAAATATGGTTGTCATGACTTAATGGCGGATGCTATACTTTACCTTCTTTCTTTTTTAGATTTCAAGCTTGCACACTGTACAGACTGAATTATATAACATCGGTTTTAAGATTGAATATGGCTTTATGATAAAAGGGCTGCTAATTTGGAATTGAGTTGTAGCTGACTGATTTATTGAGGGCATAGCCTGTGTGAATGCATCCATTAATGTTGTCTTCTTTCTTTATGAAAGATTTGCCCCCCCCCCCCCCAAAAAAAAAAACAATAACAAACCCAATAGTTTCCCACAAGTGGGGTCTGGAGAGGGTAAGATGTACGCAACCTTACCCCTACCTCTGGAAGGGCATAGAGGTTTCCGATAGACCCTCGGCTAGAATTCCGCCTTTAAACAAACTGACATTCTAACTCAATTATAAGACTATAACGAGGCCAAATATGTCCCTGTCCTGTACTCGTAAGAGTGAGTTGAAATAGAGAGCTCCACGCCTCAAATATGGTGTCCCATGTAAGAAAAATTTATTTTATGGTAGTATCTTATTTTAGGACTTTTGTCGGATCGAGTTTTGCTTCACTTCAGATTTCTTATTTTTTCTTCTTTTGCTGCATCTGAAACAGACAATCTCGGCATTTTTTAGTCATGTTATGAGTGCAGTTGGTGGAAATTCTGCTGGTCCAGGTGCGTTCAAATTTCAAACGTATACTTTTATACATTTCCACTGTCACACCCCTTGTGAGTATAACCTATTCCTGAATTTCAGGCGATGCAGTTGTCAATGTGTACATTAATCATGAAAAGAAGTTTGCATTTGTGGAGATGAGAACAGTTGAAGAAGCCAGTAATGCAATGGCATTAGATGGAGTTGTTTTTGAGGCATGTATAACTATAGCCTTTTCTTTCTCTATGGAGTGTTAATTTTGGGGATTCATGTATTCTAATCTCTCTTTTGGCTCAATGAGAAGTGTCTTAAAGTTCTACTCGTTTTATATATTTTTAATTTGGGTTGAAAGAGTTAGGTGGCTGGACTGCAGGAGCGTAAAGAAAGAGCAACGAAAACCTTCAGGACTTAATTTTATTTTTATGTCTTATGGCTGGAAATATACGTAATACATATTAATTGAAAAAAAATAAAGGATTCAATTTTTATTGTTCTTCTTCTCTCTTCTTATTTTTTGTTGTGAGTGGGGGTTCTGTTATCATACATGAGATGGAAGCCTTCCTCCTGGTTCTTCATGAATAGAACCGTACCTGTGATTCTGTATAATGAGATTCTTCTATTTCCTATAGTGCTCAATAATTCGAGGATCTTCATAAATCTTCTTATTGAGGGTAATCTAAGATGCTTAATGGTTTTGATAGGTGAAGAAAGAGAAATGAGAACCCAAGGGGCTTGAGATAATTTATATCTATGGTTGTAAAGATTTGTTCTAACTTATTAACTGAAAAAATGATTCACTCTTTATTGCTTTTCCTCTTTCTTCTTATTTTTTGTTTTGTGTGTGTGGATTTCTATTATAATACATGAGATAGAAAAGCAGTCCACCTGATTCTTCATGAATAGAACCGTATCTGCCATATCCATCTATCCCTATAGTGCTCAATAATTCGGGGATCTTCATAAATGTTCTGCATGGATGTTTGTTCTGCATGGATGTTCAAGTGAAATAGTTTAGAAGACACCTATTGGCTTTAAAGGAAGTTTATAATCTTCTTGTCGGCATTAGCTCTCCATAATAATAGTACTTGTTCCACTGAACATATCCTCTGCAGACAAATGAAAGTCAGATCTTCGAAATATTCTTCCCCACTGACAATGACATGTATAAATTAATACTATTCTTCTTGGTTTGCTACCCATGCCTTTAATTCTTTGTTTTGCCAGGTGAATTTTGTTGGTTTAACTATTTGTTATTCTTTATGCTTTACTGTAAACAGGGTGTTTCTGTCAGGGTTCGAAGGCCTACTGATTACAATCCTTCTTTGGCTGCTGCACTTGGTCCTGGTCATCCAAGCCCTCACCTTAACTTAACTGCTGCTGGGCTTATGCCTGGGTAAGTTGAACTCGCTGTCTATTTTCCTTTACTGTTGTTGCTGCAGAAAATGGTGCCTCTGTCCTAAATTGCTCTGGAAATTGTTAGTACTTGATTGCTATGAGAAAGGTAAGCCAATTATAAGACCTACATTGTTATGCGGGAATGAATGTTTGACAGCCAAAGTTCAACATATCCACAAGATGAGTGTTGCTGAGATGTGCTTGCTAAGATGGATGTGCGGTCATACAAGATTAGAAATGACCACATTCGGCAGAAGGTGCAATTAGCACACATCGAGAATCAAATGAGGCAAGGGCGCTTGAGATGGTTTGGTCATGTGTTGTGTCTGTGTCTAACTTTAGATGCACATGCAAAACCATGGTGAGTGAAGGTGTTGAAAGGGGACGAGGTAGCCCTAAAATCATGAAGGAAGTAGTCTCGAAACACCTAAAATCATTTGGAGTCCATGGAAACCTAGCCTAAAGGTAGAGTATAATGGAGGAAAAAGACCTATAATAGGTGATACCTATTAGCTGGGACTATGCCTTAGTCACATTAGTATGTTCACATTAGTTTTTTAGGTTTCTTATAGTGATTTATATGCCAGTGGAAAATATAGAGAACTTTGTTATCATTATCATTATCATTATCATTATTATTGTTATTATTATTATCATTATTATTGTTATTATTATTATTATTATTATTATTATTATTATTATTATTATTATTATTTATTATCATTATTATTATATTTATTACTATATGGGTCTCATGGTCGGTGAAGATTCATATAGCCGACCTTAAATAGCTTGAGTTTAGGCGTAGTAGTTGTTATTGGTTGGCATGAGACATTTCAAATATGTAATCTCGGTCTGATTTGTATAGATTGAGATGTCCCTATCTGGGATTTTGTATTTTCCCAATCAGTCAATTTCTTCAGTTTAATTCCAAACGGTCATATGGATCCTCTGTGTTGGGAATCTCTAAATCTAGATTTTGTATTTTGTGTCCCGCAATTTTTTTTCAATGAACTTTAAAGATAAATTGCTATTGTAGACATCAGGAAAAGGTACGTATGTACATGGAAAGTACAAGTGTGATTTTTAAAAAAATACATGGATAAATAGACTGTATAAAAGGTGATACCTCTTTGTGGAAAATGAGACTTAACTTGAAGCATTTTCCTTGTAATTAATGAGCGTACCAGTATATTTTGGAGAGTAATTCAGTGTGTTGAACCTCTTCTTGATTGGTGAAAGCCAGGTGAATTTGGAGAATTTAGATGTTTGGACTGGTTTCATGTGCACATATCATGAGATGCTCCTACTGGATAGGAGTATCTTATTTCAAAACAATGAACAAAATATGTAACCTTAATTTTTAAAACTGTTCCCTGTTAGTTTTTAATTTCTGTTTTCCTGTCCCTTTTTTTGGTTGGGGGGGGGGGGGGGGGTTGAGAAGTGGATTGGAGATGAGAATGTACATATGCATGTCAAGCACGTTTACACTGAGAAAATTGGTGGTGCTTACATTCTCCTCCGCCTGTTAGTGTAACAGTTACAATGCTTTGTTGCCTTCTCTTTTGGGCGGCTATTTTTGTGTATGATCTCTGCTCTAACAAATTATGATATGTATTTTCTCCTCTTTATTTCTTTCTTAGCCTGCACAGCTGTATCCTTATTGTTTGTCTTCATGTGCATATGTTTCTCATCATTTGCCAGAGCAACTGGGGACGCGGAGGAACCTGATCGTATTTTTGTTGGTGGATTGCCATACCTCTTTACTGAAGTGCAGATAAAAGAACTACTGGAGTCTTTTGGGTACAAAAATCTTATTAGATGGCTATTGTCACTAAGTTTCAGAATATTATGTCTGGAGCTCTGATGTATTGAATTTTTCTATTGTAGACCTTTGCGCAGATTTGAGGTGGTGAAGGATAGAGAGACAGGAAACTCTAAAGGTTATGGTTTCTGCACATATCAGGTAATTAAGCTGATATCTAAGTTTATTCTTGCCTTATACTTTTGGGATGTAGAAAATGTTCCATGACTTCCATCTCGTTCCCTTTCCAAATTCCTTTTTCGAGCCGATCAATTAGCTGTTTTCCTTCTGTGGATCTTCATTTTTTTTGTTTAATAATTATCATTCCATAAATTGATATTTTACTCGTTATCCTTCAATTAATGTAATCCCATGCCCTTTACAGTTTACACTGAATGTTTGCTATATTGAAGTCTTGGCTTTATAGTTTATGTGCATTTCAGGATCCATTTTTTGTTCTTGTAGTAGCAGGATTGCATACTCTTTTCTCTCAGTTACTTGATCCTATGGTTTGAGATCGAGAGCTTGCTGATCGATGTCTTGGGTCCCCTTTCAGGCTCAAATTTGTTTTTTTGTTGTTGATACTTCAAAGCAATTGCTTAATACTGCACCAAACATTGTCGATATATGACAAGGGAGCACAGAGGACCACTAAAAATCAACCTAATACTGGATCACCTACTTTATCTAGACATACAATAAAGAAATAACCTTGAATCCTGTTCGTCTCTATATGGATTTTTCACTTCTTCCTACTTCCCTAAGTCCATTTAGCCCAAGTGAATTATCTTAAGAAACAATTTCCCACCAGCAAACTTCTCCTGCTTATCAGCTAATGCGATATACTCAGTTTCTCAATCGTCAGTATTACTTCCTCCACAGCTGCCTCCATTTCAGTTCCACATTATGGGCTCTCATAGATACCTGTGCTGATCCTACAGCCCAACTCAGCTTCTTCACTGCAGCATATTAGCTGTTTGCAGATAATTTACCTAATATCTCTCCATTGTTCCTATGCTGATTATTCTCTTAACCCTCTGTCAATAGTTCACTGAAGTTGTCAATCTCGTTAGTTACAAATGAAGTCCTCCCGATGTATTTAGATTTCCAAGCATAGGTAGAATTTTGTAATTCTCCTTGCCAGCAATAATTCTCCTTGCCAGCACTTCTCTCTCCGTCCAGCATCTTCCTATTTTGATAAGCAGGGATAAGGTTTCATCCTCATGCCAGTTAAGTGAAATGCTAACAAATATACCAAATTTGCAGATGTTTCACCGAGTCCACACTGAATTGTCCTCCTCTGTTTCTTCTACGTCTCGTCTTTTCACCTCCTTTGGATGAAATCCCCATTGCTTCTTGATAATGCTGAAGAAGGTTTTACCTTATATTGGGTAGTAACCAACTATTACTTGCTTCAGGATCCATTAGTTACAGACATTGCTTGTGCTGCGTTAAACGGCTTAAAGATGGGTGACAAGACATTGACGGTTCGACGTGCTAACTCTAGGTATGTTTTTATCCAGCGTTTATGAAATCCAGTGACTGAAGACTGGAAATTTGTGAGGCATGCAATATTTCTTTTGGAATTTTTTCTAATTCCTGCATCTCTTCTGTGTTTGTGTTTTAGTGGGATGGGTTCGTCATGACTTCTTTGTCGTACATCTAATTCTGTTTAGTATCAAAAGCATGTTCTCACCATTATGATAACAGATTAAATTTTCTAAACTGAACTCTTCTGATTGTTTACATTTGGTGTCATCATCCAGATCTACATTGTATATTAACAGATTATGTTTTCGAGGTTCATGTATAAGAGATGACCTTCCTCTGAGAAGATATGCAGAAGTACATTATGCGACCCAAGAAACGTGTGGTTTCTACCCATTTAGATAGTCTGAGAATTTTGTAATTTCGATTTTGTTAGTCCTTGGGAACAGTGTAGCTACTGATAGTTCACAGTCAGAGTACTGAGTAGGTTGAATTGTTCAGTAATCAGTCATGTGCTTTCAGAAACAAGTGTCTTGCATGCTTGCTTCGTTGGCTCAAAAAGTAGAATTTGTAAACTGCCTTGGGCTTGACTTATGTTCAAGCAGAAAATTTTACTTTTGAATGATGATTAACTTCCCTCCGTACATGGTCTATGCCTTCCATATGTTATTTTGTTGAAGGGGACTGGGAATTCATGGCATGTCTTTCATGTTTTGTTGCTGGAACCGCACTTGCAGTAAGGAAAGGGCTATTCTATATTTAACCGCTCGATGGTAATTTTATTATTTTCTTTTATATGACTTTTTCCAATCATGTTTAACAGCAGCGGGCAGGTGAAATCTGAACAGGAGTGTATATTAGCTCAGGCAAGGCAACATATAGCTATGCAGGTTGAATGTTATCTACAGTATTAACTTATTATTCTTAATACTCTTCTGAGCCTTGGAGCATCTGTAAAGTTGTCTCCGTGTGACCTATAGGTCACGGGGTCGAGCCGTGGAAGCAGCCATTAGGATAGGCTATCTACACCACACCCCTTGGCGTGCGGTCCTTCCCCCGGACCCTGTGTGAATGCGGGATGCTTTGTGCACCGCGCTGCCCTTTTAGTCTAAATACTCCTCTGACCCAAATGCTTCAACCTTTTTAACTTCCCGAGTTTTGAGCTCGTGAACTTTGACTAATATTTTGATATCAGCAAATTGAGATTTGTAGAGCTTCTGGTGAAATTTCTGAATGTCTAAATTTTAATTCGATCTAATAAATAAAACTGATCCAATCTAACTCTTAAAATTGGTCAAATAAGTGATCGGGACAGAGTGAGCATTTTTCTCGACTTCTGATCGCTCAAGGACTATGCTGCTTGCTTGCAGAAAATGGCTTTTGAAGCTGGTGGTATGACTATTCCTGGTACTGAGATAGGGACTGTTATGACTGCTGAAATTCCAACCAAGGTGTTATGCTTAACTGAGGTATTTACACGTCTTAGAGATAAGGATATTCGTTATATAACTTATATTTAAAGGTAATGATAAAAATATCGAAGTAATTCTGATAGGTTATCTTCCTCTGTATGTATTGAAGGTAATTACCCCTCAAGAATTGTTTGATGACGTAGAGTATGGAGAAATTTTGGAAGACATGAAAGAAGAAGGCCGAAAATTTGGTGACTACAGCTTCTCATTCATTGACATATCTTTTGTTCTCTTTTTATTTATTTATAAGAATATGTTGTTTATGTTTCAATCTGTTTGCCGTATTCACATAGAAAATGCTTCTATTCAGAAAAGATGATTGAACAGGAGCCACTTTCAGATTGATTAATTATGGGCAATTTTAAATAACTGCAACAGTACACAGGGAGTTGCTTGCCTGTGGACTCTTCTTTTTGATACCTTGGAACAACAAAAAAGTTATCGTATGATGGTTGATGCCTTACCTCCATATATAATTGAATAAAGAAGAAATTTGAAGATTTGAATGAAGAAGAAATTAGAAGAAAAAGATATCCATACCAGAAGAGGGCTATATTTTTGGTTGTTTTGCTCATTTGTACAGAAAACCCAGCACTACCTTTGTGCTGTTTATGAATACAATTATTGCCACTTCAAAAAAATAAAAAAGAAGAAGAAGAGAACTTCTGTTCTATGAGAAGTTCTTGCTATTAAAACTTCTTTGAATGGATGATAAAAGATTCGTAAAAGATTCAATTAATTAAAATTCCTAATGTATTGTATTTTTATTATCTTGAGTTTTCCCTCTCATGTGTGCCCTTCAATTTGTAGGATCAAGTATTGCTGAATCATTAAAGGATTTTGTTTGTCTGAATTATAGGTGACTTGATTGATGTTGTTATACCTCGGCCAGAACCTGATCATCAAATTATCGAAGGTCATGGGAAGGTAATAATGTTGTCATTTTTGTGTCCAAGCTTTAGGAATTGACTCAATGTTATTTCGAGCATTTGTCTTTGTTTTGTGCTCTACAAATACTTCATATTGTTGTACAACTGAGCAATAAAACCTGTACAAGTTTGCTGCCATGAAAAGCAGAAAAGCCCATGGTTATTTCCTGGTTGAAAATGGGAAAATAAGGTGTTCTGTTACTTGCAGTCGTCCCTTCTTTTCTTCTGTACTTGTTTGGTTCTAGATCTGAGATAATCATTATAGAATTTCTACGCTACTCAATTTGTGAAGGAGAAAATGATGCATACGCAAGTTGTAGGCTTTCTTTCTTCTTCTCTCCTACAGATATTGGTAAATGAAGGTAGTGTAGACTCTGAAAATGTTGAAAGTATGTGTTTGTGTTTTTTGCTGCACGGAGAAGACTCATTATTTAATCCACATTAAGCACACACAATGTAGCATTATCGTCGAGGATAACTCTACCGATATGGGATATCTTGAAAGTTCACCAGATATGGGTGTGTTAGCCATGAGAGCAATTGTCGAGGATAACCAACTGCAGTGATAAGAGACTGTCGATCTTGAATTTCATTTGTTTCACATGGGTTTTGTGTTCCAAATTGCAGGTATTTCTCGAGTACTCGGACATTACTGGTTGTAGCAATGCAAAGGCTGCGCTTGGTGGCAGGAAATTTGGAGGAAATACAGTTATTGCTATTTATTATCCTGAAGACAAATACTATGACAAGGATTATGCCGCTTAGGTTTCTGAAAGTTTTCCATGTTGATAGTCTTTGTATATGTTTAGTGCTTGTAATTGTCAGTTTACTGCAGTCTGGGCTGTTCGATAATGGTCAATTAGGAGAAGTTTTTCACTTCCCCGTTCAAACTACTGAAATTACTAGATTTTTAATTCTATTTAAGTTATTTACTTTATCTCCAGCACCTTGTAATGCTGTGTATTAAGGGGTAGTTAGGCAACAAATGGGGCGGGCTGGTTAGTGGGCTGGGATATTCCGGGTTTTGTTGGATCTGTCTGGGTTCGGGCTTATCAGGTCTAGATCAGACCAGATTAATATTTTTTTAAGTGTATTATGTTTTCTTGTTCAATGTAATTGATACTTAAGTGTTTGCAAACTCTTAAATAATAAAATAAGTATTGTAAAGCATAAAATTAAACTTTTAAAGTTTAAAGTTTGAAATTTGAATTTTAAAATTGAAATCAAGTGGCTACATAAAATTATTTAATATGATCAATATGTAAGGATCAAACTTCAAAGGCTTTCATTTCATATTTTTATTGCATAATAATACTTCAAATTAACTTGTCTAATAAAACTAACACATTAAGCTTAAATAAGTCTAACAAATTCAAAATAACACAAATTGTCTAAAATCAACTTAAATACGAATTTCTGTAGGACGCTCAAGACAACCCTTGATATGCCTCCTTAAACCAGCTGTGCCCTCCCACTTTCGACGAACATTAAAGATTCGGCCATAGTTTTTGCACTCTACTTTGTAAATTTTTTTATTTTCTTCTACCACGTCAAAGTGTTCCCAAACATGTGAGCGCACTCTAGAAGCACGAGGCATGATTTAACTTGAACTTAATAAAAACGGTAACCACATATCACTTGATAATTTTATAGTGACTATCGTAAATAATTGATAAAATTTGAAATATTAATTAATTGAGAATTTGGGAGCAATAAGCAATTCAATAATCAAGAGGGAATTGAGAGAGAACTAGAGTAGAAGAAGAGAGCAAGTTGTGAGAAAAAATAAAAAAGAGGGGGGTATTTATAGTTTTTAAAAGGCTAAAAATATAATTTATCAATTATTAGGGGTGAATGTGCTATTTTAGTAGGGGTGAATGGGCTAAAAGTGCAAATTTTTATTTTATTTTGATAGCCGGCAACGGTGAGAATTTTAAAAAAAAAATTATAACTTAAACCAGGCTCGGTTAAAACCCTTGAAGGGGTTACCGGGCTAGCCAGGTTCCAGTGCACCGGTAGCCAAAAAAGGCCCGTGAACCGGATCGAACCGGGTTGTTAGTAGGGCGGTCCGACCCGATTAACACATTTAGTAGCAAGTTCTATTGGCTTAAACTCATGTAACTGAACCTTGTAAATCGTTTTAGCATATTCAATCATCATATATCACATCATAGATTGGTGCATATAGATGTTCACACATGATCAATCTTTTCTTGTCACTTCTCATTTTATCTTTTGTGTGCTACTTGCACCTTGTGTCACATAAGATCATTTTTAATTTTATATATTTGTGCATCCATCTAGTTCTACCATACTTATCTTGTGGTTTGTAAGTTTTAGAGGCTCAATCTTTTCTATGTAAAAAAGTAAGCTATAAGAAAGAGCAAGTGAAAATGACCAAGCACATAGATTAAGCCGAATTTGCAGCTAGAGACTGATCTTTGTGTGATACCGTTGAACCAATTATTTAATACTATGTACCCCATATCAATGAATAAATATTTTTTTTAAAATTACATAAATAATAGATGAATATTGATCCCATTTAGCTAACTCAATAAATAAAGAAATCTATCTATATAAAAATCCTTAAATGCTTTATTCTTATTCTTAAGACTTATGTGGGAATATTTTATGAAATTTGTTATTATTTCTGTGACCTAATACTAAAAACAAGCAAGTAATGTATAAATATTATTATCAAGATTCTTTAAAGATTTGTCAAATAAAATCTATTTAATTTTTTTTAAATCTCTTTAGAGATTTTGCAATGAAGAGGTTGTCCCTATAGCTCAAGAAAAATTAATAATTATAGTGTACAATCTAAAAATAACTAATAATGAGTTAATATTTTACAATAACTAACTTAGAAACATTAAAAAAACATCGAGAGTTGTCATTTATTGGAATAAATAAAAAAAATAAAAAAAATTCTTTTAAAATTTATCTTCTACTATCTTATCCTTATTGTTTCAAGTTTGTATTTTTACCAACTTAACTCCAATTAATTTTTCCCTATTGTCTAATTGTTTTGAGCGCCAATCCTCTCCTTTATAAGAAAAGATTTATACAACCCTAAGGGGTCTTTTTAGTTCGCAAAAAGTTATAATGGGACTATAATGCCAAATTTATAATAAAGAGATTAAATAATAACGAAAATATTTATTAGACATACTTTCAATTGATAAATATTAGGTTCATTGAATTAAAATTTAATATATGGCGTTTAATATAAACAACGTGTTTGATTTTTTCATATATAAACTTGGATTTATTTTCAACTTTAACCTTAGTCTTCTTAAAAGATTTTGGAATAAGCGCTTTGGAGAAGGATATTTTGGTCATCTGATTATTTTATCCTAGGATAGCTAATTCCCAAATTATTATCCCACATTGAATGTAGAATAAAAATATAATTAAGATTGTGGTATAACTATTCTCGCAATTTCTTATACCGAAATATCTAACCAAACATAAAATCGAATAATCTCATATTTTTGTCAAATTTTAATATTTGTTATAAATATATTATATTATGGATGTTCATTTAGTACTCCATTGTAAATAAGTTTCCTGAAGAAACTTATCTATATGAGACTCCGCCGTAAATATGTTTATCTATTTAGTACTCTATTGGAAATAAGCCTCCTGAAGAAACTTATCCTTTCGGTACTCCGTTATGGATAAACATCACCTCCGGTAGAAGATTATCTATATCTGGTACAATGAGCTTATCCTTTCGTTACTCCATTATGGATAAACATCACCCCCAGAAGAAGATTATCTATATCTGGTATAATGAGCTTATCCTTTCAATATTCCGTTATGAATAGACATCACACCCAGTAAAAGAATATCTATATCTGGTACAATGAGCTTATCCTTTCGGTACTCCATTATGGATAAATATTATCCCCGGTAGAAGATTATCTATATCTGGTACAGTAGCAACTTACAAGCAGCTTACACAACAACTTTCTTTCTTCTATAAGAGGAGATTTCAGTTTATTATGTACATAAGTTTGAAATTTGAATAATATATCACTTTCTTTCTATACTTATCTTTACTTTACAATCTTTATTTTATAACACGTTATCAACACGAGATTCTGCCATCTCGAGCAAATACTTTAAAAATATTAGAGGTACAAACTTTTTTTTCTTCTAAATAATGTCAAATCTTTCTAAACTTGAATTAGTAGCCCTGGATATATCAGGCAAAAACTACATGTCTTGGGTGCTTGATGCTAAAATTCATCTTGAATCGATGAGTCTGGCAGACACCATCAAGGACAAAAATCAAGCATCAAACCAAGATCGCGCCAAAGCAATGATATTCTTACGCCATCACCTTGATGAAGATTTGAAAATGGAATATCTCACTATTAAAGATCTAGTCATACTGTGGAATAATTTGAAAGATACATATGACCACTTGAAGATGATCTTTTTTCCACAAGCACATTATGATTGGACTCATCTAAGGCTACACGATTTTAAATCTATCAGTGAGTATAATTATGCTATGTTCAGAATTATTTCCCAATTCAAATTATGTGGTGATAATATTACTGATCATGATATGTTGGAGAAAACTTTCACCATTTTTCATGCCTCGAATATGCTCCTGCAGCAGCAATATCGAGAGATATGATTCAAAAAGTATTCTGAACTTATCTCACATCTTCTTGTAGCCGAGCAACATAACGGGATATTAATGAAAAACCATGAAAGCCAACCTACTGGTTTTTGTCCATTCCCTGAAGTGAATGAGACGAACTTCTACCAAGTTAAGCGTGGAAGAGGTCGTGGCCCCAGTCGTGGTCATGGCCGTGGGGAAGAAACTCTAATCATGATAATAATAATGTACCAAAGAACCCTCCTCCCTACCGGCAGTGGAAAAGGAAGGAACAAAAGCATGAAGTGGTGCAAGCAACAAAGGCAGAAAATGTATGCTATAGATGTGGAGGAAAAGGGCACTGGTCACATACCTGTCATACGCCAAAGCACATGGTTGAGCTTTATTAAGCCTCCCTGAAGAAGACAGAGAAAAATGCCGAAGCAAATTTTATTTCTGAAGATAATTTAGACTTCATGCATTTGGATGTAGCTGATTACTTTGTACTCCCGGAAAGAGAAACAAGTCATGTGATCGGTGATTAATCTGTAGACATGTAAATTTTTATAATTTTTGTTGTTTGTAGTAGATAGTATGGTTGTGTAATTGTTGTACATAAATAAAAAGTTATGCTTTAATAATGATGTTTACTATCATATTTATTTTATTTATGTCATTTTGAAGAATATGGATAATCCTCAAATTATGTTTGGATCAAAGACCAATCATGAAGATATTTGTGTAATTGATAGTGGAATAACTTATGCCATATCCAAAAATCAGAAATACTTTTCTTATTTGCATAAGGAAAAAGTAAATGTTTTAACAATTTCTGGTAATATAAGTTTGATTGAAGGCTCCGGAAGAGCCACTATATTTCTGTCTATGGGAACAAAACTTATTATAGACAATGCATTGTTCTCCTCCAAGTCCCGAAGAAACTTATTGAGTTTTATAGATATCCGCCGAAATGGGTATCATGTTGAGACGATAGATGAAATGAATATGGAATATCTTTGTATTACAAAGAATGTTTCTGGACAGAAGTGTATTGTAAAAAAGTTACCAACTTTATCTTCTGGCTTATACTATTCAAAGATTAGTACAGTTGAAGCACACTCTATCGTAAACCAGAAGTTTACTGATTCAAATATTTTTGTGCTTTGGCATGGCCGTTTGGGCCATCCTGGATCAATAATGATGAGACGAATTACTGAAAATTCGAGTGGGCATCCATTAAAGAACCTGAAGATTCTTACAAATAATGAATTTTCTTGTGATGCTTGTTATCAAGGCAAAATGATCACTAGACCATCACCAATGAAGGTTGGAATTGAATCTCCTGCCTTTTTAGAACGTATACATGGGGATATATGTGGACCTATTCACCCACCAAGTGGGTTGTTTAGATATTTTATGGTCCTAATAGATGCATCTTCAAGACTGTCTCATGTGTGCCTACTATCATCTCGCAACCTGGCGTTTGCAAAGCTATTAGCCCAAATAATTCGATTAAGGTCACAATTCTCAAATTATCCTATAAAGGCTATTCGCCTTGATAATGCTGGAGAATTCTCATCTCAAGCTTTTGATGATTACTGTCTATCAGTTGGGATAAAAGTTGAATATCCTGTAGCTTATGTTCATACTCAAAATGGCCTTGTAGAGTCATTTATTAAACGCCTGCAATTGATATCAAGACCACTACTTATGAAAACAAAATTGCCCAATACTGTTTGGGGTCATGCTATCTTGTATGCAGCATCACTTATCCGTCTCAGACCGACATATTATAATAAATATTCTCCATCACAATTAGTTTTTGGTCAAGAACCAAATATTGCCCATCTACAAATTTTTGGATGTGCTATATATGTGCCAGTAGCACCACCACAACAAAGTAATATGGACTCGCAGAGAAGGTTAGGAATATATATTGGGTTTGAATCACCCTCTATTATTCGCTATCTTGAACCATTGACGAAAGATTTATTTACTGCTCGATTTGCAGATTGTCGGTTTGATGAAATAAATTTTCCACAATTAGGGGAAAGAGAAAAAGGAAATCAAAATAGAAATTATGTGAAAAGTTTTATCATTATCCCATTTTGATTCACGTACCCCTATATGTAATCAGGAGGTCTAGAAGATCATCCATTTATAAAATATAGAAAATCAAACGCCAGACGCGTTTACTGATTTGAAAAGGATAACTAAATCACATATCCCTACAGAGAATGTGCCTATCCGAATTTATGTCCCAGCAGGATCATCTACTAGCATGAGAGCTAGTGAACCTAAAACACGCCTGAAGCGTGGTAGGCCTTTGGGTTCTAAGGATCGAAATCCTTGAAAAAGAAAATCAACAAATGATCAAAATGATACTATGATCGGATTCCCTGAAGAGACCCAAGATCGGATTAGTTCTGAGATTCCTTAAGAAATCAATGAACCCGAGACTCAAGTGAGTGAGAAGCTTTTAATAAGTTCTACTTGTGAATGGATTAATTTAAATCGATCTGAACTAGTGGTGGATAATATTTTTGCATATAATGTTGCACTTAACATTATGCAAGATAGTGAGGATCTTGAACCCCGATCTGTCGAAGAATGTCGACAAAGATCTGATTGGCCAAAATGGCAAGAGGCAATTCAATTAGAATTGAACGCACTTGTTAAAAGAGAGGTCTTTGGATTAGTAGTCCAAACATCCGTTGGTATAAAACCAGTTGGTCATAAATGGGTATTTGTGCGAAAACAGAATGATAAAAATAAAGTTGAAAGATACAAGGCTCGCCTTGTCGCACAAGGATTCTCACAGCGACCTGTAGTCGATTTTGATGAACATATTCACCTGTTATGGATGCCATATCATTTCGATATCTCATCAGTTTAGCACTACTTGAAAAGCTTGAAATACATCTAATGGATGTAGTTACAGCTTATATGTACGGTTCACTTGATAATGAAATTTATATGAAAATCCCCGAAGGATTTAAAATGCCTGAAGCAAATTCAAAATCTCGAAAAATATATTCAATCAGATTACAAAGATCTTTGTATGGTTTAAAGCAATCTGGGCGTATGTGGTATAATCGCCTGAGTGAATATTTGCTGAAAGAGGGTTACATAAATGATGTTATTTGTCTATGTATTTTTATAAAGAAAATGACATTAGAATTTGTTATACTTGTTGTTTATGTTGATGACATAAATTTTGTTGGAACTCCAGAAGAGCTCCAAAAGGCAATTGAATATCTTAAGAAAGAATTTGAGATGAAAGATCTTGAAAAGACAACTTTTTCTTGGTCTACAAATTGAACATTTAGCAGACGGGATCTTTATCCATCAATCTACCTATACATAAAGGGTCTTAAAACGCTTTTACCTGGATAAAGCGCACCCATTGAGTTCACCAATGGTTGTTCGATCACTTGAAGTGAATAAAGATTTTTTCCGACCTCCAGAAGAGGATGAAGAACTCCTTGGTCCTGAAATACCTTATCTTAGTGCAATTGGTGCACTTATGTATCTTGCTAATGCTACAAGACCTGACATAGTATTTTCTGATAATTTACTAGCAAGATATAGCTCTTTTCCTACACGGAGATATTGAAACAGGATTAAGCATATATTACGATATTTAAAGGGAACACTTGATATGAGTTTATTTTATTCTAACAAAGGTAGTGCAGATCTTGTTGGTTATGCAGATGCAATTTATTTATCTGATCCACATAAACCTCGATCTCAAACCGGGTACGTGTTTACATGTGGAGGTACTGTCATATCATGACGCTCCACAAAATAATCTATTGTTGCTACTTCTTCAAATCATGCTGAGATAATAGCTATTCATGAAGTAAGTAGGGAATGCGTATGGTTGAGATCAATGATTCATTTTATTCAAGGAAAATGTACTTTGGAATGTGATAAAAGATCCACAATTTTAGACGAAGACAATGCTGCATGCATAACCCAATTAAAATGAGGATTTATAAAATGAGATAGAACGAAACACATTTCACAAAAATTATTCTACACACATGATCTTCAGAAAAATGGTGACATTGATGTGCAACAAATCCGTTCAAGTAACAATCCGGCAGATTTATTCACTAAATCTTTGCCAACTTCAACTTTTGAGAAGATAGTATACAAGATTGGAATGCGGAGACTCAAATATTTGAAACAAGATTTTTATCAGGGGGAGTAAAATACGCGCTATTCTCTTTTTTCATTACTAAGGTTTTTCCCACAGGGTTTTCCTTATAAGGTTTTTAATGAGACAACTAGTTATGCGTATTACTAAATATGTGTACTATTTTTCCTTCACTAGAATTTTTTCCCATGGTTTTTTTCCTAGTAAGGTTTTAATGAGGCACATTATCTTTTAAATGAACATCCAAGGGGGAGTGTTATAAATATATTATATTATGGGTGTTCATTTAGTACTCCGTTATAAATAAGCTTCCTGAAGAAGCTTATCTATATGAGACTCTGCCGTAAATATGTTTATCTATTTAGTACTCTATTAAAAATAAGCCTCCTGAAGAAGCTTATCCTTTCAGTACTCCGTTATGGATAAACATCACCTCCGGTAGAAGATTATCTATATCTGGTATAATGAGCTTATCCTTTCGGTACTACGTTATGGATAAACATCACTCCCGGTAGAAGATTATCATATCTGGTACAATGAGCTTATCCTTTCGGTACTCAATTATGGATAAACATCACCCCCAGTAGAAGATTATCTATATCTGGTACAATGAGCTTATCCTTTCGATACTCCGTTATGGATAAACATCACTGTAGAAGATTTTCTATATATGGTACAACGAGCTTATCCTTTCGGTACTCCGTTATAGATAAATATTACCCCCGGTAGAAGATTATTTATATATGATACAGTAGCAACTTACAAGCAGCTTCCTTTCTTCAATAAATAGAGGGAATTTTAGTTCATTATGTACATAAATTTGAAATTTGAATAATATATCAGTTTTTCTCTATGCTTGTCTTTACTTTACTGTCTTTATTTTATAACAATATTTTCTTAGTTATATTTTCTAATTATTGAGTGTAATTTTCAAAATATTATCCATAAAATCAATGAAGAAAATACTTAATTATTTATTCTAATAATGAGTGTAATTTTAAATATTATACCAAAAATAATGAAGAAAAAATATTATTTGAATATGAAGGGAATTCAAATATTATATGGAAGTGTATTATCCATTATTATTTATACTACTATTAAATGTTATAAAAAGAAACTACAGAATCAAAATATGTGTACTTCACTTCAAAGTTACACCATTATCGTCGGGAACTAAAATTTTCATCATCCAAGACAATTTTAATGATGCTATGTAGTCGGATTGTTTTACTTTATTAGAGAATCTTTAACATGTTTTCCTCTTCCCGCATTATTCTTATTAAATCCTAAATTTTAGGACTTGATACATACTTCAAATAAAGATGATTTAATAAATAAAGTTTTAATAATTATTAAAGTCCTAAATATTAGGACAATAACTTAAATTACTATTTTGTCCAATGTATAATCTATTTTTAAATAGTCAAAAAATACAAATGATATTTCGCTAAAAATTTTTGTACTTTTAATATAGTATATAAATATAGATAGATTAATAGATGCCAAATTAAATTCGTTTTAATAAATCTCTTTATTTCCTTCCATTTGAAACAATATTAAAACTATTAAAAGAGCAAAACAAAATAAAATTAAATTCAACAACGTGTAGGAATGTCAGAACTCAGAAGGGAAACATAGTAAAGTTTTATCCGATTAGACCAAAAAGGAGGATTCGCTGACTAGGATCTGTGTCACTCTCAATTCTTGGTTATGGTAATAGATAAGCTTTGACCAATTCTCCTATTCCTCGTATATTAAATTTACTCACCTCAAATTAAACAACATCAACGTATCCGGTTAGGTTAGTTCAAGCGGGGTTTGGGGTGATTAATGTACACGTAAAAAGAAAAATAGAACCAATAACTAAATCCAGAAAAATAAACAAAAGATTAACAAAAGAAAAAAATGAAAAATTTCTTTTAATTATTCATTCTTAGGCGCTAATCTCGAACACAACCAATGACCTCACTGGTCTATTTCATAAGATCAACGTAACTTTCTATGTTATCAACCCCAAATTAAGAGAGAAAAATAAAGGATTTATTTAATCCAAGAAAAATAATCAGTCTCCCATTTGTCCATTTGATTAGATTAACATAACTTCCTATATTATCCACCTCAAGTTAAAAGATAAAAAGAACAGATTTTGTTAATCCAAGAATTGTTAGGCACTAAAATCCTCAAAGACAATCAATGGTCCCACTTATCCATTTCATCAAAGAATAACAATAACTTTCTCCCCATCTCAAGATTATTAATGGATTATGTTGACACCTGTCTCCTCCAACCCCCTAACCTATAAATACTCATCAAATCACTAACAAAGCATATCATCTTTTATACCAAAGTATATCATCTTTGTGTGCTTTCTCAATACCATTTGCTTTTATTCTTGATTTTGTTTGAGCAAAAAGAAAACAAAAAATGTTGGCAATTTTCAAGAAAAGTGTGGTTGATCCACCAAAGGAGCTGCAAAGTCCAGCCTCTTTGCAAATATCAAACAAGGCTGCATCACCTGAAGAGACAATGAAGAATTTCTTAGCTTCAAATTCCAACGATGGGTTTTCCATTAGATTCATGGATAAGGCATTCTTGGCCTATTCCAAACCTCCACCTTCATCAAATCCTCAACAAAGGTATTATATTCCTTCTTGAGATTTGGCTATAGTATCTATAAAGAAGATCATAAAGATTCAATTTTTCACTAGTCATAAGAGAAACATAAAGTGAGGTGCAAAATGTCATTTTACAGCTTCTTTTTGGTAATAATGTGACAAAGGTGTGAACTTTTTTGTTTTTTCAGGTTGTTCTGTGGGTTGAATGACATATACTGCATATTCTTGGGAAGTTTGAACAATTTATGGGCACTAAACAAGCAGTATGGGCTATCAAAGGGAGCCAATGAGGCAATGCTTGTGAGTGAAGCATATCGAACACTTCGGGACAGAGGTCCATTCCCAGCTCATGAGGTTCTCAAGGGTCTTGAGGGAAGCTTTGGCTTTGTGATCTATGATCACAAAGCTTCTAATGTCTTTGTTGCCCTTGTAAGTTCTTTCTTAATTCAAAAAGTTTATTCCCCTATCTACATACATTTTTTAATTATAAATGTGGTATTGGGGTTAGTTTGGGCGTACCTTAATTATTTGTCTTAGTTAGATAATGTAATAGATTACAGCGTTTTTTGCATCTCCTAGGATATGAATCTTGGTCTTCCATGATTTTCTATAAATGTTTGTAAATACTAGCTTCTTAAGTGATTAGAGATGGGATGATGGTGGTGATATCAATCTTGGAAAGGAAGCAAATACAATAGATCATTTATTCTATTCTATTTAGACATAATGTATTTTTTGTTTTTTTCATTTAACTCAATATCATAAATGGTGTCTATGTATAGGGTGCTGATGAAACAATGAAGTTGTTCTGGGGAATAGCATCTGATGGATCTGTCATGATCTCTGACAATGTGGATCATATCAAAGCAAGCTGTCTCAAATCATTTGCTCCCTTCCCAACTGGTATGTAGTTCATATTTAGAACATATTTAAAGACAATGGCTTTATTCTTTTACAAGTGTTGCGCTTGCCACAAGCAGGGGCAAGTCTAGAAGCCCAGACTACGGGTTCGGCCGAACCCAATAATTTTTGTTCAAACAATGTATTTGTGTTAAGAAATTTATTAAATATCTATAAATATTAAATTTAGAACCCAGTTTTTATCATTTGAAGTCATCGTTCTAAAATCAAGAACTCACAAAGTTGAAATCTTGGTTCCGCCTCTCCCACAAGACTGAAAATTTCTCTTTTTAAATGAGAAAGCACATGAGTTGTCCAAACAAAATTTGATTTTTGATGAGATGGACTTTTTTGGCAGGGTGCATGTACCACAGTGAAAGTGGATTAAAGAGCTTTGAGCATCCAAGTTACAAGATGAAACCAATGCCAAGAGTGGATAGTGAAGGAGCAATGTGTGGAGCTTACTTCAAAGTTGATGTCTACTCAAAGGTGAATAGCATGCCAAGAGTTGGAAGTTCTGCCAACTGGGCTACTTGGGGCCAGCAGGCTTAGATAATCTCATTTTAACTAACTACAATATAAAGAAGAAAGAAGAGAAGTACTTTATCTTTGTCTTCATTCCTGTTGTTATTTTCTGATTTCCCATTGTATTTTTCAATAAGCTTCCTGCATCTTCTATAAAGGCCTCAGCTTTGTAAATTTCACTTGAGGTTCCAACATGAGAAGATTGTTGAGTTTCCCTTTCTGTTTGTTTGTTCAGTTTAAAGTGTTCAAAAAGTAATGAGCAATTAGCACATCTTTTAAGTTGTTTGTAATGACAATCAAGATGCAATGACCATGTAGTTATTTCCTTCACCATATTTGTGCTAAACCTGTTTTAGTTTCTGTGTATATTAGCCCCACCCTCAAACCATTTCAGACACCTATAAAACTATCAAAAGATAGATAGATGGCTAGTCACTAACATGAGTGAAAAATTTGAATTTGAAGCTTACAAGGGAGGATGCAAAGAGAGCAGAACAGGTCATCTCATCTATGTCACCAGATGAATTGGAAAGAATGGTGAGATGGGCAGCAAGGATTCAAACAGGGATACAACTTCTCAAGATTACCAAAGATTTTGTCATGGAAAATCCTGGCATGAGCTTGGCAATTTTTGTGCCCATTTTAGCAGTATTCCTTCACCTGCTTGGCTACATCTGAGATTTTTCTCCTCTTCTTTTCATTTTTTGGGGCATGTTAGAAAAAATCATTCTTTTTTTATCAGTAAATAAATTCTATTTAGAAACAGCACTAAGATAGTGCTGGTGGATATGTACAATATAGCATTACAAGAAACTCATACTCCTTAACTACTCTTGCTAGGACTTGAAAAGATCTATCAGTTTCAGCATCATAAAACATTTCTTTTCTACACCAAAAAGCTAACAAAGGAACAGCTTTGAAATTAAACCTTGAGCTATACTGTAGTTCACTTCAAAACATCTTTGGTTTCTCTCATTCCAAATCATCTACCAGACAAAAGCTGTGATAGTGTCTACATCACCTTTGAACTGTTACCTTTTTTCGCTTTAAGCATCCGGTATTCAAAACCCACTAACCTTATTAATCCGGACTCGTGCTGGTAGGCCTACGAAGGGAGTAAATCGCTCCCCGCCAAGAAGTTTTCCATTCCCATGTCTGAACTGTTACCAAGTCCTCTGCTTCCCCATGCAGTAATAGCTCCTTATCAGTCTTTGGCATGACCTTTCAAGTAAAAATGCAAAGAAACATTTCATATATGTAATGCAACTGAATAGAGGAGAAATAGATGATTTGTATCTTCTGCATTTCTACATGTGAATCAGTTTTTGTTAGTCTAGGATACCTCTGCATTCCAAGTACTTAATTTGAATGTCACCTTCCTTTGACAAATAGGCTTATGACCATTCCCAGGAGTTTAATAAGCTAATTTCACCACAAGAGAGAATCTGCAACAGAATTTCTGCATTTTGTTCAACAATACCAAACTAAAGTCATAGTTTCTTTTTATCTCCTCTCAAAATTAACAGATCATTCAAAACCAATCTCAGAGATTATATTTATTTCTCCAGACTGACTTTCCCTTTTAACCTTTTTTTACCTTATAACAATGCATAGAGGCATTTAAGGCAACCTCCTAACAATCCTCATTCCTATTGTTATATCCTTCTTTGCTGCTTCTTCATCTTCATTAAGCCTTTCCTTTGCATACCTTTGACAATCACACAAACAAGGAATACATGAAGAAACGAAGAATTAGGAAATCGAATCATGCACGTCATCGCGGTGAACTACATGATATTGCAATCTTCAAGCCAATCTAGTGTTTCAATAGCCTCTGCAAGAGAAGTGGTATCTATTTCAATTCATTGAGAAAAGATGCTGGAACATCCAAGCTACACTAAATTGAAGAAAAAAATAAAAAAATATGTAGGTAATATACATGTGGTAAATTGTTCCTAGATATTATTGCTAACGTACCATTTATGATGTGAGAGTTGTGAATCTTCATATTGAGTCCATCATTTGCCATATAGTGCTGTTGTTCTTGCTGCATTCTTTTGGCAGAATCATTAGCTGATGATCCACATCCATACAACTCAATCAGCTCCAAAGTTGGTATATCACCAATACCAACAGAAATCTCAATTAGATTCTTGCAATTATACAGCAGGAGGCACTCAAGATTTGGGAAATTTATGTCACTGGCTTCCCAATACATTAGATCTGTTTTACCAAGAAGCAAGAATTTCAGCTTAGGAAAAAACATTTCATTTGTTTCCCATTTTGCTCCTTGGAAAGCAAATTTCTTCAGTTTGAGCACTTGAAGTTCTGGTAATGAACTAAGAACTGATATTTCTTCCCAGGGACGATGGCTCCCGCTCAAAGTTAAATTCTTGAGGGTTGATGGGAAAAAGTTCCGAAGTGGAACTCGCATTGGGTTGACAAATCTGCACTTGAGTGTCTCCAACCCCTCTATGCAGTTGAGATTGTTGAGATAATATGACATCTGCTCATCAGTCATAGACTCTTTTTCAGTTTCATGAATTCAGAGTTTTTTTAACTTGGGAATGCAAGCAAATACTTCCCTTTAACAACTACCAAAGCTTGTATAGGAAAGTGTTTGAGGTTTAATAGGACTTGGGAGCTTTTTCCATCAACTAGTGCTGATAAAGCCATAGGATCAGGCACTATGAAACCCCTCGTTAAACGGACATGCATTAGTCGTGCCATATTCCATAAATCTGCTGGTAGAGCTAGACCTTCTAGGTGAGAAGAGATAATCAGTATCTTCAAATGACAGAATTCAGAAATAGCTGAAGGCAGCTCATCATAACAGTTGAGCGTGAGATACCTCAGATTAACTAATTGTGCTATTTCCAGTGGAAAACTGAAGAACATACTCGAACCTAGGTCCAGAACTCTCAGTAGTTTGAAGCCCGGAAAACCAATAATAGACCTTAGCTGTGAAGTAGATGGAGGAAGTCCAGCTCCAATACAGTAGAGAAAGGAATAAGTAAAAGGAACAGAAGGCTTGTGCTCGGCACTGGCCACAATCTCAGAATGCAAAACGAGGCGTCTGTCGGAATATGCTTCCTCTGGCAAGACTTGAACATGATCTCTCACAACGTACAAGAACTTCTCTTTTTCAGCTTCTTTTCTTAATGAATTTCACAAGAGATCATGGATACAACATGTTTTTACTCTGCCCCTGAACCTCCTCCTAATCACCATTACCAAATTTCGACTTACTAGATCTTCTTAATACTCCTCAGCAATCTGTTCTAAGTCCTTTGGCGTTGTCCCTTCTATGAACCCTTCTGCAACCCATAACTAACCATACTGTCTTTGGGAAACGCGCACATATAAAGAAAGCAAGGCTTCAAGGGATGAGGCAAGTAGTTATAACTCAGAGCAAACAAGCTTAGGAATTGATCTGATTCTCCAGTTATAACTGAATGAGCATCATTTGAGACATTCTTCCTGTTGTCTAATGTCTTGTTGATCTTAGAGAGAAGACCAGCTACCACAACAATCGCTAGTGGAAGTCCTTGACATCTAGAGACAATACAACCCAAGGAATAGAATGCCTCTCAGGCATAAACTCTCGCACTTGCGATATTACCATAACCTCCATATTTGGTTTCAATCTTTAACAATCAAGTGACTGACATGTCACACTTATACAAATCTCCCCGTGAGGCACGCTCCCACGACCATTCCGCTTAGGTAGCAAAGTACGCACATCCATACCACCAACCGTTCTAATTCTGTAAAGTGAATCAAAAATCCGCAAGTCAATACACAAAGCCTCTTCCATAGGACACCATCCTCAGGTGACACTAAAGAAAATGCCAGCTTACTCTGAACATTTAAATTCACTCCTGCTCATCCGAGCTCGTAACATTTTATCAACACCGAATCGCAATCTTGACCTTCAACTCCCAGTTCCCATGCAGTTCCTTGCACCTATCATGCCGCTATACGAGATTACCAGAACTCATCATAACTTCTGAACTACTAGTAAAATAAACACTTCCTTGGCTAGAAAACTCTTTACTCAGCTCATTTCAGAAGAACTAACGCAACACGCAACTGAATTCTCAAACAGCAGAAAAATACAAACCTAAAGTCGTGATCTAAACCACCATAACTCTTCCGGAATCCATTCACACAATAAAGCCATTCGAATCAAATACCTCCCAAATCAACCAAGTTGTGGTGACGCTCAATCCCAAATGTACAACCATAAACTACATGTATGACTTTGCGCTGAAGAAACTGATCACTGCCGCTATCGTGATGATTCAACCATTTCCAACTGAACCACTTCTTCCAATTTACTCAGGACTTGCCCTAGAAATGATAATAGCTCATGTAACGACCCGACCAGTCATTTTGAGCTCTAGTGCGTCGTTCAACGGTTTGAGACCCTGAGCAGCTTCACTTCAGGTATTATGAGTTGTACGCGTGGTCGGAATTTAATTTCGGGAAGTTCGGAGTTGATTTGGAAAGAAAATTCTAATTTCGGAAGCTTTAAGTTGGAGGAATTGACTAAAGGGTGATTTTTGAGTAAACAACCTCGGAATCGGGATTTGAAGGTTCCAACACGTTCGTATGATGATTTTGGACTTGGGCGTATGTCCGGATCAGGTTTTGGATGACCCGGGAATATTTCGGCGCCTATTGTGGAAGTTGGCATTTTGGAAGGATTTCATAAATTTGGGTTGGAGTGCATTTCAATGCTATCGATGTCCGTTTGGGATTCTGAGTCTGGGAATAGCTTCGTATGGTGATTCTGGTATTGGGAGCATGTCCGGATGTGGATTTGGAGGTCCGTAGGTCATTTGGCAAAAAATAAAAATTTAAAAGTTTTTGGAAAGTTTGACCGAGAGTGGACCTTTTGATATCGAGGTCGGATTCCGATTCCGGAAGTTGGAGTAGGTCCGTAATATCAATTATGACTTGTGTGTAAAATTTGAGGTCAATCGGACGTGATTTGATAGGTTTCAACATCGAAGGTAGAAG
Source organism: Nicotiana tomentosiformis (assembly GCF_000390325.3). Lineage (NCBI taxonomy): Eukaryota > Viridiplantae > Streptophyta > Magnoliopsida > Solanales > Solanaceae > Nicotiana > Nicotiana tomentosiformis. The sequence goes on from NC_090813.1 coordinate 75,222,341, forward strand.
TTGAAGTTTCAAAATTCGTTAAGCTTGAATTGGAGGGTGATTCATGTTTTAAGCGTTGTTTGATGTGATTTAAAGGCTCAACTACGTTCGTAGGATGTTTCAAGACTTGTTGTCATGTTTGGTTGGGGCCTCGAGTGGATTCATGATGGTCAACGGATCAACGGATCAACTTGGAGTTTTGTTGTGTTGCTGAAGGGCCTGAGTTCTGGTGTAATTGCACATGCGGAAAAAGGGCCGCAGGTGCGATGCCGCAGAAGCGGCAAGGCAAGCGCAGAAGTGAAGTTGGCCAAAAGGCCTAGGGTCACAGAAGCGGGCACAAACGTGCAGGTGCGCGCGCGTAGATGCGCTTGAGGATCGCGGAAGCGGAAGCGCAGATGCGTTGCATGGGGCGCAGATGCGGGGACTATTGGGCAGAGCTTGAATCGCACCTGCGATGGAATTTCCGCAGGTGCAGAGCCGCATGAGTGGTTGATGAATCGTAGAAGTGGAAATCGTGGCTGGGTAGTGTTTTCTTTAAAACGAGAGTTGGGTTCAATTTCACTTCATTTTTGTCCATGGGAGCCGATTTTGGAGCAGGTTTGGAGTGCCATCTTCATCCTCTATTATGGGGTAAGTGACTTCTTCTCATTTTGGGTTAAATACATGGTTTATATATGAATTTAAACATGAAAATTGGTAGAAATTTGGGATTTAGAAGAAAAACCTAGAAATTTGGTATTTTCGGATTTTGACCACGAATTTGGGCATGAAATTAGAAATAAATTATATATTTGAGTTCGTGGGGTTATGGGTAAAGTTTGTCTTCGAAAATTTTCGAAATCTGGGCACATGGATCCGAGGGTGATTTTTATCGATTTTTCGAACGGAGTTGGAAATTATTGTAAATAGGATTATAATGAGTATTAGAGTATATATTTATGGAATTGCTCATTTATTGACTAGTTTTGGAGCGATGGACATCAGTTTGAGTTGTTGGAAAGGCTTGGGAGCCGGCTATGGAACTTCGGAGCGAGGTAAGTCTCCTTTCTAACATTATAAGAGGGAATTAACCCCATAGGTGAAATAATTCAATATGTGCTTTTATTTATGGGGGCTACGTACGCATGATGTGACGAGAGTCTGTGCGTAACTACTAATATGCTTATGTCCGGGTAGTCTAGGACCCAGATCATGTTATAATTGTGATGCTTGCATCCTACTTGTTAATTTAAATTGCTTAAATCATATCGAAACTTGGTAAAGGGACTTTAAAAGGTTAAACTCCATTCTTCTTAGCCGTAAATGAGAATTTGTATTTCTTGAATAGTTTCCTTAATAAATCTTGCATTTGGTTGTTTTAAATTGTATTTTCTCATTTGTGGAGCGGGCCAAACGCCTCGGCAGGTTAAATAGATGCATCTATGGTTTGCGCCGTTCGACCCTCGGCAGTGCACTGTTTAAATATTTATGTTGGATCGGTCCGTACGACCTCGTCATGATTTGCACATGATATATCTTTGGAATTGATAATAATTGGTATTGCTTTCATTGGCCAGAGGTCCAAAAATGTTAAATGACGAAAATAAATTTGGAAATTTCTTATTAACAAAAGAATTGTTTACTTATTTCATGATATTGGGCTTATAGCCATTTTACGTAATCCATGCTTAATTATATCATTGATATTTTATTTATAACCCATAGTAAGTGTCGAAGTCGACCCCTCGTCACTACTTCTTCGAGGTTAGGCGGGATACTTACTGGGTACGCGTTGATTTACGTACTCATACTACACTTGCTGCACATTTTTGTGCAGGTACATATATGTCTAGTGGCCTTGTGGGCGTAGAGGCGCGGTTATTGCGGGGACTTAGGTGGGCTGCATTCTATACTACGATCCGTAGCCAGCAGAGTCTCCTTCAGAGTATTTATATTTCTCCTGTCCAAATTTGTATTCCGGACAGATGTTGTATTTTATTTTACATTCCTAGTTGAGGTTCATGCATTTGTGACATCGAGTTTTGGAGTGGTTATGTGTTGTCCTGTATTGAAATTGTTAAAAATATTATTATTATTTTGTAAATTCCATCTTTTACTATTTAATTGAAGGAAATATAATTTCAGAAATATTAAAATGAGAACCAAAATAAGTATTTATTTTTGGCTTGCCTGACAGCAGTGTCCGACTCCATCACAACCTTTAATGGATTTTGGGTCGTGACAACATGGTATCAGAACACTAGGTTCACTTAGGTCACACGAGTTATGAGCAAGTCTAGTATAGTCTTGCGAATCGGTATGGAGACTTCTGTACTTATATTCGAGAGGCTACATGACTGTTAGGAGCACTTCCCTTCTTGATTCCTCATCGTGCGATTTGATTCCTTTGAGGCTTATGCCTTCATTCCCTTCCTATCCAATCTTATGCGATGTGAAGCGCTTGTTATAAATTGGGAATCGAGAAATTTTAATAGTACTACAGATGTGGTGCATGATGTTTCTCCCTGCGTATTTGATTGGGCTATTGTCGTCGCCTTGCGGAAGGTCGTTCTGTTGTTTCAGCTCGATATCAGTATTACCTAAGGTTTTGAGATTTGGCATTGATTGTTATGACGATTCGTGCGTTGCTATCGCACCGTGTTTGTGTAATGGTAGGATTCTTGTCTATGCGTCAAAGCAGTGAATGACTTGGAAGGAGGTTTACTCAGTGCATGATTCAGAGATCCAGTATTTTATTTCCGACGAAGGAAAGGCAATTAGACTATGAATGTTCAGGTTTGGGTTGACGGAGTAACGAGACTTGGTATTTCGAGCATGGTGGAATTTTCATCTGTGATGTGGTGTCGTCGCCCTGGATTAAATGTGCTAAGTTTGCCGGTGTTATGGTCTTCATCAATTTGCCTTCGGTGCAGGGTAGTGTGAAATAGTGCCGGGGAAGCGGCTGTCAGAGATCGCAGTGTGCGGTGGTTCAGGACTTAATCAGTGGCCCGGGTGTTGAGGGCTCAAGGAAGATGATCTTCGGGGAGGTTTAAAGTTGGTAGCAATCTATTGGTTCAAGTGCTGTAGAGATGGATTCGACTTGAGGCAACAACTGGGCAGCGAAGGATGAGGAAAGACATGTGGGAGGTGTCTTGTCGCGGTTAAGTTTCTAGAAGGCCAAGTGTGAGAAGCAGAAGTCGAGTAGTTGCTTAAAGGAGAGGGTTTGACCAAAGTGGGAGAGTGGCAGAGAAGTATATAGGTTCTGTGGTAGGATGACTACACGCCTTGAGAAAGTTTAGAGTGATTTGGGATTCATGGTGGACAGTGACTAAGTCTACGAACTTAATTTGAAATATTGGCTGCTATACAGAGAAGGGTTGGATACGACGGAAAGAAGTTGCATGATATGAAGAAGGATACAACATGACTTTGGATTGGAATATATTATCACACCTTTAGTTGATGTCCATGAGGAGTGAACGAACTTGTACAGCTGGTGAACGAGAACGGGCTCAAGATGGTTTATTGGTTTCGTGGTAATTGTATTCGGTGCAGTGATGTTGGAAGGTGTCGGCATGGAATTTTCACAGGTGGGTTATTTCTGGTGCGCAGGTTAACTGTTGCGTGGTGTTGATGAAGCTTCTACGAAGAATTTTACTGGCTATCCGGTAAGAGGCCGAATATGTAATTGTGGCTAGTGATTCAAAGCGTTCATGAAATGGTTAACCGGAAGATTTCGAGGAATTTGGCGGGTCGATTGTGCAAGGTCATGTCAATAAGGAAGAAGGAATCTTGGTAGGTTCCAGGGTCATGTAATGGTAGCTTCAAGTTTAAGTGGGAGAGCCCTACCACCTACGATTGGATTGCATGGTTGTCTACTTGTGAGGTTTCTGGTTATCGGCATATTGGTAGGTTGCTACGACTAAGGAAAAAGAACATCGGTGGTGATTTGAGCCAAGGATTTGAGGAACGTGTGTTATATTTTATCGGTTCATGTTCAGGTTTTGGGAAGACTTAGAGTTTATGCTTCGTGTGGATGTGATGTACAAGGAAAGGAATTCAGCCGATTGCTTCTTTGAGAGGGTGTTCATGTGCTAGCAGGGCCTTGGAGTTTGACCATAATTGGGAACAAGCCAGCGTGGGTGACTCTCAACAATGGTTCTAGTGGGTTCAAAAATTCAAAGTGCGGTGCCCAAGGATTTTGAGCCAGTAGTATGGTTAAGTATTGAACTTTTGCAATGAATTATGAAAAGTGGCTTGGAGTGTTCTACGTTATCTTCGGTTTGCGGTGTGGCATTGGAGGAATGGGAGAAAATAACTTCGGATTCATAGATGGATTTTCAGAATGGGCATACCAGTTGAAGATGTGAATATGCGCATAAGGAGAGTATGAGATGGTTCGTGGGTTTTGGAGACAACGTGGTCTCGTGAAATAAGGTAACTCAGGATGAGTGCGGATTTGGGTTCAGGATGTTTTGAATGGAGCTATTATTATTTCTAGGGTAAGTACCGAGTAAAGTAAAATAAGTGGCTCGGTTGGCAATGGTTGAATCAGCACGGTTATGGCAGTGACCAGTTTCTCCAGCGTGAAGTTATACATGTGGTTTGTGGTTGTAGACTTGGGCTTGAGCAACTTGGTTGATTTGGGAGGTATTCGATTCGTATGGCTTTGTTGTGTAAAGGGATTTTCGGAAGAGTTATGGTAGTTTAAATCACGACATCAGGTTGTATTTTCTGCGGTTTGGGAATTTAGTTGCATGTTGCATTGGTTCTTCTAAAATGAGCTAAGTAAAAGGTTTCTATATGATGAAGTGTTTATTCTATTAGTGGATCGGGGGTTATTATGGAATTCTGGTACTCTCGCGTATTGGCATGTTAGGTGCAGTGAGCGGCATGGGAAAATTGAAAGCTGAGGATCAAGGTTGCGGTTCGATGTTGACAAGAATGTCGCGAGCTCGGATGATCAGGGAAGAATTCAGATGTTTAGAGTGAGCTGGTATTGTCTTTAGTGTTACCTGAGATTGGTGTCCTGTGTAAGAGGCTTGGTGTACTGATTTGCGGCTTCTTGATTTGCTTTACAACATTAGTGTGGCCGGTGGTATGGATGTGCAGACTTGTTACCTGGTGCGGAAGGTCGTAGGAGTGTATCTCACGTAAGGATTGTATAAGTGTGGCATGTAGTCACTTGATTGATTAAAGATTGAAATCAAGTATGGAGGTTATGGTACTATCGCTAATGTGAGAGTTTAGGCCTGGAAGGCGCTCTATTCATTTGGTTGTGAACTGTGGATGTTTGTTCCGGATTTGACGACTGTTCTTGTATGTCATGGGAAAAAGGGTTATTATGGATCCTTGAAAGGTTATTAGCCTAGTACGATGCGATCAGGATCGGCTTGAGGTCCGTGGATGGATCTAAATATGAATATGGGCTTTATATCAGTTCGGATGGGTTCATTTCAGCTTAGCGTTGTTTACAGAGGAGTATTCGGGCCTTGGATGTTACTTTTGTCGTAAGCTATTCTATATAATCTCTAGTGTGCCATGTGCGTTGTGAGGCGGTTTGATTATTTGCGCTCGCATTAAGATCCCGTGTAGATTGTGGTGTTGTGAGAGCAGGATGGATCTCAAGATGCAGGTCATTTATTGCACCTTAGTTGTTCTTGAGTTTCGTAGCGTATGGCGCTATCCGTCTCCCCATGATTTGTATTATGCACTCCGCGTGCTTATGGTTGATATTCGGGTATTTCGTAGGTATAAATATTTTGGCTTGATGGATACTTCCCTATTTATTGTTATGTGTGGATCGGGTGGCACGCCGCCACGGGTATATTGTTGGATCGGGTGGCACGCCGCCACGGGTATGTTATTTGGATCGGGTTGCACGCCGCAACGGTATTGTGTGTGGATTAGGTTGCATGCTGCAACAGTGAAATTTTGAGCACGGTTTCTTATATTTGTTTTGTGTCTCCTATTTCTTGCCTCTGAGAAGGCTTACAGTATTTGATGGCCGTTTTTAGTCGTTACGCGGGTTGGATAGTTCTTTTCCAGAGCTCGTTCTTCCTTATGTATCATATTCAAGCTACGGCTTATTGGCCCATTGCTGGCGTTATATGAGATCTTAAATAGTGCTTGTGGTGGCTTATCACCGGAACAACTTGTATTGGGTGAGACGAGATTATTGGACCTGGGATCTATGCGATCAGATTTATATGAAGCATATTAAAGAGCAAATATTGTTATTTGGTTCATAATGAGGTAATGGTCCTTGTCAAGAGAAGAGACTCAATGATTTGTTGACTCGGCAGTTGGTTATGAATTCCTACACATCTCCTCCGTCGTGGCAGTATTGCAAGAGTTGGAACATGACTTATATGAGTCATGAGGTGTGTTGTGAGCATCAGATTCGTGGGATTTCAGCTGTTGTTATTAGGGGATATTATTATGGTCATGTGAATTATGCGGTTCATGGTGTGGATTCCACGAAGGTATGCAAAAATGTATTGGTGCATCGTGTAGTGATTAATACGGCATTCGCATGTTGGAAACAAATCTGGTAGAGGATTTCAAATGTTGGAATTTGGCTCTAAGGCTTATTTGACTAGATAAAAGGGAGGATCTTCAGATTTGCTCGAGCTAATGTGCTCAACTGAATTGTGGTAGTACGGGTAGGTGCACGAGGTGTTAAATAATGATTTTGGACAACTCCAGAACAGTTCTTAGCACGTTCGAGGACGAACGTATGTTTAAGTGGGAGAGAATGTAACGACCCGACCGATCGTTTTGAGCTCTAGCATGTCGTTCAGTGGTTTGAGACCCTGAGCAACTTCACTTCAGGTATTATGACTTGTACGCGTGGTCGGAATTTAATTTCGAGAAGTTCGGAGTTGATTTGGGGAAAGAATTCTAATTTCGGAAGCTTTAAGTTGGAGGAATTGACTAAAGGGTAATTTTTGAGTAAACGACTTCGGAATCGGGATTTGAAGGTTCCAACACGTTCGTATGATGATTTTGGACTTGGGCGTATGTCCGAATCAGGTTTTGGATGACCTGGAAATATTTCGGCGCCTATTGTGGAAGTTAGCATTTTGGAAGGATTTCATAAATTTGGGTTGGAGTGCATTTCAATGCTATCGATGTTCGTTTGGGATTCTGTGTCTGTTAATAGCCCTGTATGGCGATTCTGGTATTGGTAGCGCGTCCGGATGTGGATTTGGAGGTCTGTAGGTCATTTCAGGGTCATTTGGCGAAAAATAAAAATTTAAAGGTTTTTGGAAAGTTTGACCAGGAGTTGACTTTTTGATATCAGGGTCAGATTCTGATTACGGAAGTTGGAGTAGGTCCGTAATATCAGTTATGACTTGTGTGCAAAATTTGAGGTCAATCGAACGTGATTTGATAAGTTTCGGCATCGAAGGTAGAAGTTGATGTTTCAAAGTTTGTTAAGCTTGAATTGGAGGGTGATTCGTGGTTTAAGCATTGTTTGATGTGATTTAAAGGCTTGACTAAGTTCGTAGGATATTTCAGGACTTGTTGGCATGTTTGGTTGGGGCCCCGGGAGGCCTCGAGTGGATTCCAGATGGTCAACGGATCAACTTGGAGTTTTGTTGTGTTGCTGAAGGGCCTGAGTTCTGGTGTAATCGCATCTGCGGAAAAAGGGCCGCAGGTGCAACGTCGCAGAAGCGGCAAGGCAAGCACATAAGCGAAGTTGGCCAAAAGGCCTGGGGTCGCAGAAGCGGGCACAAACGCGCAGGTGCGCGCGCGCAGATGCGATTGAGGATCGCGGAATCGGAAGCGCAGATGCGCTGCATGAGGTGCAGATGAGGGGGCTGTTGGGCCGAGCTTGAACCGCACATGCGATGAAATTTCCGCAAATGCGGAGCCGCAGGAGCGGCTGATGAACCGCAGAAGCGGAAATCGTGGCTCGCAGTGTTTTCTTTAAAACGAGAGTTGGGTTCAATTTCACTTCATTTTTGTCCATGGGAGCCGATTTTGGAGCAATTTTGGAGTGCCATCTTCATCCTCTATTATGGGGTATGTGACTTTTTCTCATTTTGGGTTAAATACATGGTTTATATATGGATTTAAATATGAAAATTGGTAGAAATTTGGGATTTGGAAGAAAAACCGACAAATTTGGTATTTTTAGATTTTGACCACGAATTTGGGCATGGAATTGGAAATAAATTATATATTTGAGTTCGTGGGGTTATGGGTAAAGTTTGTCTTCAAATATTTTCGGAATCTGGGCACGTGGGCCAGAGGGTAATTTTTATAGACTTTTCGAATGGAGTTGGAAATTATTGTAAATAAGATTATAATGAGTATATATTTATGGAATTGCTCATTTATTGGCTAGTTTTGGAGCGATGGGCATCGGTTTGAGTTGTTGGAAAGGTTTAGGAGCCGGCTATGGAACTTCGGAGTGAGGTAAGTCTCCTTTCTAACCTTGTAAGAGGGAATTAACCCTATAGGTGAAATAATTCAATATGTGCTTCTATTTGTGGGGGCTATGTACGCACGAGGTGATGAGAGTCCGTGAGTAGCTACTAATATGCTTATGTCCGGGTAGTCTAGGACCCATATCATGTTATAATTATGATGCTTGCATCCTACTTGTTAATTTAAATTGCTTAAATCATATTGAAACTTGGTAAAGGGACTTTAAAAGTTTAAACTCCATTCTTTTTGGCCGTAAATGAGAATTTGTATTTCTTGAATAGCTGCCTTAATAAATCTTGCATTTGGTTGTTTTAAATTGTATTTTCTCTTTTGTGGAGCGGTCCAAACGCCTTGACAGGTTAAATAGATGCATCTATGGTTCGCGCCTTCGACCCTCGGCCGTACACAGTTTAAATATTTATGTTGGATCGGGGCGTACGACCTCGACATGATTTGCGCATGATATATCTTTGGAATTGATAATAATTGATATTGCTTTCACTGGCTAGAGGTCCAAAAATATTAAATGACGAAAATAAATTTGGAAATTTCTTATTAACAAAAGTATTATTTACTTATTTCATGATATTGGGTTTACAACCGTTCTACGTAATTCATGCTTAATTATATCATTGATATTTTATTTATAGCCCATAGTAAGTGTCAAAGTCGACCCCTCGTCACTACTTTTTCGAGGTTAGGCGGGATACTTACTGGGTATGCAATAATTTACGTACTCATACTACACTTGCTGCACATTTTTGTACAGGTACATATATGTCTAGTGGCCTTGTGGGCGCAGAGGCGCGATTATTGTGGGGACTTAGGTGGGCTGCATTCTATACTACGATCCACAGCCAGCAGAGTCTCCTTCAGAGTATTTATATTTCTCCTATCCAAATTTGTATTCCGGACAGATATTGTATTTTATTTTACATTCCTAGTTAAGGCTCATGCACTTGTGACACCGAGTTTTGGGGTGGTTATAGGTTGTCCTGTATTGAAATTGTTAAAAATATTATTATTTATTTTATAAATTCCATCTTTTACTATTTAATTGAAGAAAATATGATTTCAGAAATATTAAAATGAGAACCAAATTAAGTATCTATTTTTAGCTTGCGTGACAGCGGTGTCCGGTGCCATCACGACTTTTAATGGATTTTGGGTCGTGACAGCTCCATTTCAAACATAACGAAACCCAACAACACTCATCCCGAATGACCCAATCCACGAGACCACATCGTCTCAATAACCATGAACCATCTTATATTCTCCTTACGCGCGCAATAGCATCACCAACTAGTACACCCGTTCTGCAAGACCTTTCGCGAATCCGAAACTATTTCCTCCTTTCCTCCAACGCTGCACTGCATACCCAATGATACCATAGAACATCCTAAGTCCTTAGGTACTGCACTTAAATTCTTGAACTCAGTAGGACCACTGTTGAGAGTCACCCACTCTGACGTGGCCCCGAGTATAAGCCAAACTTTAGTGCTCTGCTAGCACGTGAACACCCTATAAGAGAAACACCTAACTGAATTCTTTTCCTTGTACATTACACCCACAAGAAGCATAAACTCTGAGTCTTCCCAAAACCTGAACATAAATCAATAAGGCCCAAATATAGCATGCATTCCTCAAATCATTTGCTCAAATTACCACTGATGTTTTCTTTCCTTAGTCATAATGACCCACCAATACACCGTTGACCAGAAACTGTACAAACAGATGACCACACAATCCAACCGTAAATGGTGGGGCTCCCCCACTTAGCTTGAAGCTACAATTTCATAACCCTGGAACCCACCAAGATTCCTCCTTCCCAATTACCATGATCTCGCACAATCAACTCGTCAAGCCTCTCGAAATCTTTTTGTTAAACATTTCATAAATATTCTGAATCACTAGCCACATTCACATATTCGACCTCTTACCGGATAGCCAGTAGAATCCTTCATAAAAGCTTCATCAACACCACACAACTGCTAACCCACCTGTGGAAATTTCATGCCGACATCTTCCAACGATGCCGCACTGGGTGCCTTAACTATGAAATCAGTAAACCCTCCTGATCTGGTGCTCGTTCACCTGCTGTACAAGTCCGTTCACTCCCCATTGACATCAACTAAAAGTGCGACAATACATTCCAATCCGAAGTCATGTTGAATTCCCCTTCATATCAAGAAAAATCCTTTCTGTCGTATCCAATCTTCCTCAATATAGTAGCCAACATTCCAAATTAAGTCCGTAAACCTAGTCACTGTCCACCATGAATCCCAAATCACTCCAAACTTTTCTCAAGTCATGTGGCTATTCTACTGCATAATCCATACGCTACTTTGCCACTCCCACTTTGGCTAAACCATCTTCTTTAAGTAACTGCTCGACCTTTACTTTTCATACTTGACCTGTTAGTAATTCAACCACCACGAGACACCTCCTACCATGCCCTTCTTCATTTTTCGCTGCCCAAATGTTACCTCAAATCAAATCCATACCTGTAGCATTGGAACCAGTGAATTGCTATCAACTCTAAACCTCCTAGAAGATCATCTTTCTCGAGCCATCAATATTTGAAACACCGATTCGATTATGAACCGCTGCACACCGCTATTCTCTAACGACCGCTTCCCCGGCATCCTTTCACAATACTCTGCCCCAAAGGCGAATTGAAGAAGACCATAACACCGACAAACTTAATACATTCAAATAAGGACAACGACACTACATCGCAGATGAAAATTCCACCACGCTCGAAAATGCCAAGTCTCGTTACTCTACCAACCCAAACCTGAACATTTATAATACGATTTCCTTTCCTTTGTTGGAAATAAACGCTGAACCTCCAAATCATGTGCTGAGAAATCCTCCTTTCAAGTCATAATAACTTGCTCGAATGCGCAGGAAGAAACATCCTGCTCCACGTCTGTAGTACCACTGCAACTCCTCGATGCCCAATTGACATAAAGGCAAAGAATGAATAGGAAGGAAATAAAGGCATAAGCCTTGAAGGGATCAAACCGCACGATGAGGAATCAAGAAGGGAGGTGCTCCTAATAGCCCTGTAGCCTCTCGAAGATAAGTACAAATGTCTATGTACCGATCCGCAAGACTCTACTAGACTTTCTCATGACTCGTGAGACCCAAGTGAACCTAATGCTCTGATACCAAGCTCTCACGACCCAAAATCTTAAAGGTCGTGATGGCACCTAACACCACTGTCACGCAAGCCAACGGTGATCTATCAACTTACTTACTCATTTTTGTAATTTGAATTCATAATTTTCATTAATTATATAGTATAAAACTAGAATTTACAGAGTGGGTGATCATACTTACACGAACTACAATGATGAACAACCTGTAGAAACCCCCAAAACTCGGTGTCACAAGTGCATGAGCATTAACTAAGAAATATGATAAACTACAACATCTGTCGAGAATACAAATTAGACAGAACAATGTAAATAACTCTGATGGAGACTTTGTGTGCTGCAGACTCGCAACACGGGAGGCAACTCACCTAAGTCCCCGCGATAGCCGCGCCTCTGCGCCCATAAGATCACTAGACATATATTTACCTGCACAAAATGTGCAGCAAGTGTAGCATGAGTACGTAAATCAACGCATACCCAGTAAGTATCTAGTCTAACCTCGAAGAAGTAGTGACGAGAGGTCGAATTTGACACTTACTACGGCTAACAATAATGTACCGAAATTTTAGTTAAGCATGGATTATATAAATACAGCTGAAAACTCAATAACAAGAAATAAATAAACAACTCTTTCACTGATAGTAAATCCAAAATTTAATTTCCTTTGTTTAACAAATTAATCTTTCAAGCCAAAGAAACAATATCAATTATAATTGGACTCCAAGAATTTTTACGCACAAATTATGCTGAGGTCGTACGGCCCGATCCAACATATAAATATATAAATTGTGCACTGCCAAGGGTCAAACGACATGAACCGTAGATGCATCTATCTGCTATCGAGGCATTCAGCTCGCTCCACAAGAAGAGAAAATTAATTAAAACAACCGATTCAAGATTATTAAGGGGCTAATATTCAAAGAAATACCAATTCTCATTAACGATCAAGTGACCCGTCCAAAACTCAAGTAAATGAAGTTTAACCTTTTACAATTCCTTTATCAAGTTCCAATATGATTTAAGTAATTAAATTAACAAGTAGGGTACAAACAATGCAAGTATAACATGATTTGGGTCCTAGACTACCCGGACTTAAGCATAATTAGTAGCTACGTACAGACTCTCGTCACCTCGTGCGTACGCAGCCCCCACAAATAGAAGCACATAATAAATTATTTCACCTATGGGGTTAATTCCCTCTTACAAGGTTAGAAAAGAGACTTACCTCGCTCCGAAGTTCCATAACCGGCTTCAAAGCTCTTCCAACAACTCAAACCGATGCCCATCGCTCCAAAAGTAGTCAATCAATATGAAATTCCATAAATATATACTCTAATACTCACTACAATCCAATTTATAACAATTTTCAACTCCGTCCGAAAAGTCGATAAAGTCACCCTCGGGCCCACGTGCCTGGATTCCAAAAATTTTCTAAGAAAGTCGTTACCCATAACATTACGAACTCAAATATATAATTTATTCTCAATTCCATGCCCAAATTCGTGGTCAAAATCCAAAAATATCAATTTCTAGGTTTTCTACTAAAACCCCAAATTTGCACTAATTTTTCATGAATTTCCATGTTAAAATTTATATATAATCCAAGTATTTAACTCGAAATAGGTGGGAATCACTTACCTTGACATAGATGATGAAAATCTCCCCTTGAAGTCTCTCCAAAATCGCCCAAACCAAGAGAGAAATGAGTGAAATGGGCTAAATCCCGCTTTAAAATAAACCGGCCCAGGCCTGACCTTCATCGCATTCGTGACCCCCTGAACGCGTTCGCGATGCTCAGCTGACTCTGCCCCTTCGTGCTCACGTTCCACGCTCCGCGTTCGCGAAGGCCATACGACCTTAGGCCCAGCTCCTCCATTTCCTTCTACGCGTTCGCGACTGGTCCTTCGCGTAGGTTCCTCAGGCACCCCTCCGCGTTCGCGACTTCTGCTTCGCATTCACGATGAGTAATCTTCTCCAGCCCCACAAATCCTGCTTCGCGAACGTGTTCGCCTCCACGCGTTCGCGATGAAGGACACCAGAACCAGCATCAGCAGCAGCAAAACATGGGAAAAATTACCTGAAACCAACCCGAAACACACCCTCGGCCCCCCGTCCAATCACACCAACCATTTCCATAACATAACATGGACCTTCTCGAGGCCTCAAATCACATCAAACAACATCGAAATCATGAATTGCACCCCAATTCGAGCTTAATGAACTTTAGAACTACAAACTTCCACCTTCGATGTCGAAACCTATCAAATCACGTCTGATTGACCTCAAATTTTGCACACAAGTCACATTTGACATTACAGACCTACTCCAACTTCCGGAATCGGAATCCGAACCCGATATCAAAAAGTCCACTTCCGGTCAAACTTCCTAAAAACCTTCGAATTTCCAACTTTCGTCAAATTACCTCGAAAAGACCTACAGACCTCCAAATCCACATCCGGATGCGTTCCTAGGACCAAAATCACCATACGGAGTTATCCCCACTCTCGGAATCCCAAACGGACATCGATAATATTAAAATACACTTCAACCCAAACTTATGAAATTCTTCCAAAATGCTAACTTTCCATAATGAGCACCGAAATGCTCCCGGGTCACCCAAAACCCTATCCAGACATACGCCCAAGTTCGAAATCATCATACGAACCTATTGGAATTTTCAGATCCCGATTCCGAGGTCATTTTCTCAAAAGTCCAACCTTAGTCAATTCTTCCAACTTAAAGCTTTCGAAATGAGTGACCCGGCCCAAAATCCACTAAAGGTCGTGATGGCGCCTAACACCGCTGTCAGACAAGCCAACGGTGAATGATTAACTTATTTACTCATTTTAGTATTTGAAATCATAATTTTCATTAATTAAGGAGTGTGAAATAGAATTTACAGGGTAAGTGATAATATTTACACGAACTACAATAATGAATAATTCCGTAAGAACTGCCAAAACCCGGTGTCACAAGTGCATGAGCATCTATTAATGAGTACAACAATGTTACAACATTCGTCTTAAATATAAGTTAGAGGGGGAATATAAATAACTCTGATGGAGACTCTGCATGCTGCGGATCGTATCAAGGAAGTGCAGCTCACCGTAAAGTTCCCGCAACAGCCGCGCCTCTGCACCTAGAGGACCACCAGAAACATATATGTATACCTGCACAATAAGTACAACATGAGTATGTAAATCAATGCGTACCTAGTAAGTATCTAGCCTAACCCTAGAGAAGTAGTGGGGTCGACATCGACACTTACTAGTGGTCTAATAAGACAGATACAATAAGAAGTAAACAGATATGGGGCAGAGTAAATAAATGAGATAAACAAGTATGAATACGTAGTACAATCTTCCTCTCAACAATAAGCTCAAACTCTCGATTAGCGGTTACCTCCTCCACCGCAGTATGTAAATAAATAATGGACCTCACTAGATAGGTCGTCATAATTCAAATCAGGAGAACTCCCAGATACACTGGCTTTTTGGACAAATAATATGCACGATTCCATAGGAGTGCTTTATAGAAATGCCGAGGCGTACGGCCCGATCCCATCATAATCTGGTATATAACCATAGATACATCTATTATATTGCCGAGGCGAACGGCCCTCTCCCATGAGAGTGTGGTACATAATCCTGCCGAGGCGAACGACCCGATCCCATAAGATATGCGCACTGCCGAGGGTCGAACGAATAAACACTTCATTGGCTAGAAACCTTTCACTTAACTCATTTCAGAAGAACTATTGCAACACACAACTGAACTCTCAACCACCGATAATACAAGCCTCAAGTCGCGATCTAAATCGCCGTAACTCTTCCAGAATCCATTTACACCATAAGGCCATTAGAATCAAATACCTTCCAAATCAATCAAATTATGGTGGTTGTCAAGCCTCGCACGTACCGCCACAAATCACATGTATAACTTAACACGCAGAAAGAACTGATCATTGCCACCATCATGCCGATTCAACTATTGCTAACCGAACCAACTTCTTCTAATTTACTCTGGACTTGCCTTAGAAATAATAATAGCTCCATTCAAAATATAACAGACTCAATCCGCACTAATCTTGAGTGACCCAATTCACGAGACCTCGTTGTCTCAAAACCCACGAACCATCTTATGCCTTCCTAATGCGCACAATGGCATCTCCAACTGGTACACCCATTCTGCAAGACATTCCGTGAATCCGAAGCTATTTCTTCCTTTCCTCCAATACTGCACCGCATACCCGATGATAACATAGAACACTCCAAGTTCTTAGGCACTGCACTTAAGTTCCTGAACCTATTAGGACCACTGTTGAGAGCCACCCACTCTGACTTGGCCCCGAATATAAGCCAAACTCTAGTGCGCTGCTAGCACGTAAACACCCTATCAAAGAAGAACCTGAACAAATTCTTTTCCTTGTACATAACCCCCACAAGAAGCATAACTTTGAGTCTTCCCAAAACCTGAACATGAATCGTTAAGGCCAAATATAGCACACATTCCTCAAATCCTTTGCTTGAATTACCACTGATGTTTTCTTTCCTTAGTCGTAATAGCCCACCAATACTCCGATAGCCAGAAACCTCGCAAGTAGACAACCACGCCATCTAATCGTAGATGGTGGGGCTCCCCTACTTAGCTTGAAGATACAATTACATAACCCCGGAACCCACCAAGATTCCTTCTTCCCCATTGATATCAATTGAAAGTCCAACAATACATTCCAAACTCGACATGTTGCATCCAAATAAAATCCGTGGTCCTAGTCACCGTCCATCACGATTCTCAAATTGCTCTAAACTTCCCTCAAGGCATGTGGCTATCCTACCACATAACCTATATGCTACTCTGCCACTCTCCCACTTTGGTTAAACCCTCTCCTTTAAGCAACTTCTCGACTTCTGCTTTTCATACTTGACCTACCAGTAATTCAACCATCACGAGACTCCTTCCGCCATGTCCTTCCTCATGCTTCGCTGCCCAAATACTGCCTCAAAGCAAAATCCATCTCTGTGGCACTTGATTTGACCAATTGCTACCAACTCTAAGCCTCCTCGAAGATCATTTTTCTCGAGCCATCAACATTAGAAACACCGATTCTATCCCGAAACCGCTACACACTGCTATCACTGACAACCGCTTCTCAGGCACCATTTCGCAACACCCTACCTTGTATGCAAATCAAATAGGCCATAACCCCGGCAAACCTTAATACATTCAAACAAGGACAACGACACCATATCACAAATGAGAATTCTACCACGCTAAAAAATACCAAGTCTCGTCATTTCATCAACCAAGGCCTGAACATCCATAGTCTGATTGCTTTTCCTCCGTCGGAACTAAATGATAAACCTCTAAGCTGTGAACTAAGAAATCCTCCTTTCAAGTCATTCACTGTCGCGATCCATAAATAAGCACCCTATCATTACATCAACACTATGCGATAGCAACGCACGAATCATCATAACAATTAGTGCCCAACTTCAAAACCATAGGCAATACTGATACTGAGCTGAAATGACAGAACATCCTTTCGCAAGGCGACGACAACAGTCCAATCAAATACGCAGGGAGAAATATCCTACACCACATCTGCAGTACCATTGCAATTCCTCGATTCCCAATTGATAAAAAGCGCTTCACGTCGCATAAGATTGAGTAGGAAGGAAATAAAGGCATAAACCTAAAAGGAATCAAATCGCACGATGAGGAATCAAGAAGAGAAGTGCTCCTAACAGCCTTGTAGCCTCTCGAAGATAAGTAAAGACGTCTCCGTACCGATCCGCAAGACTCTACTAGAATTGCTCATGAATCGTGAGACCTAAGTGAACCTAACACTCTGATACTAAGCTGTCACGACCCAAAATCCACTAAAGTTCGTGATGGCGCCTAAAACCGCCGTCAGACAAGCCAACGATGAATGATTAACTTATTTACTCATTTTAGTATTTGAAATCATAATTTTCATTAATTAAGGAGTATGAAATAGAATTTACAGGGTAAGTGATAATATTTACACAAACTACAATAATGAACAATTTCGTAAGAACCCCCAAAACCCGATGTCACAAGTACATGAGCATCTATTAATGAGTACAACAATGATACAACATACGTCTGAAATACAAGTTAGACGGGGAATATAAATAACTCTAATAGAGACTCTGCATGCTGCGGATCGTATCAAAGAAGTGTAGCTCACCGTAAAGTCCTCGCAACAGTCGCGCCTCTGCACCCAGAGGACTACCAGAAACATATATGTATACCTGCACAATAAGTGCAGCATGAGTACGTAAATCAACACGTACCCAGTAAGTATCTAGCCTAACCCAGAGAAGTAGTGACGAGGGGTCGACATCGATACTTACTAGTGGTCCAATAAGACAGATACAGTAAGAAGTAAACAGATATGTGGCAGAGTAAATAAACGAGATAAACAAGTATGAATATGTGGTACAATCTCCCTCTCAACAATAAGCTCAAACTCTCGCTTATCAGTTACCTCATCCACCGGAGTATGTAAATAAATAATGGACCTCACCAGAAAGGTCGTCATAATTCAAATCAGGAAAACTCCCAGATACACTAGCTTTTTGGACAAATAATACGCACGATTCCATATGAGTGTTTTATAGAAATACCGATGCGTACGGCCCGATCCTATCATAATCTGGTATATAACCATAGATACATCTATTATATTGCCGAGGCGAACGGCCCGCTCCCATAAGAGTATGGTACATAATCTTGTCGAGGCGAACAACCCAATTCCATAAGATGTATGCACTGCCGAGGGTCGAACGACATGAACCATAGATGTATCTGTCCTGCCGAGGCGAATGGCCCGATCCCATTAGAATAAGAAGCTTTGACGGGTCTTTGACCCCACTCACGAAGGGGCATGTAAGTTATAAGAAGCTTTGGGGAAACCTTTCGATGAGAACGCATAACACGAGAGAAATTCATAAGAGGAGTGCAATTATTCGCGGCTAATCATGACGCCCGTTGAATATCTACAATGGCGGGTCTATCGCTCTACACAAGTCTAGTCTCAAGTCGTAATGTAAAATAAAGGAATTTCATAGACAAGGGACAGCTCAAATAGTACAACTATAGCATGGTGTGAACCTAAGTCTACCCGAACAATAACATGGATTTAGCTACGCACAGACTCTCGTCACCCCGTACGTACGTAGAACTCGGAACAAGTAACACATATCAAATACATCACCTAGGGGTAGTTTCCCCCTCACAGAGTTAGACAGCAGACTTACCTCGCTCCGAAGTTCTATAACCAGCTCCAACGCCACTCTAATACCTCAAATCGATGCCCGTCGCTCCAAAACTAGTCAAACAATGTGCAAACCAATAAATATATACTCTAATACTCATAATAAATTAATTTATAACAATCCCTAACTCCGCTCGAAAAGTCAATAAAGTCGACCCTCGGGCCCACATGGCCGAATTCCAAAAAATTTTGAAAATAAATATTATTCATAACTCATGTGGTCTATATCCAGAAAATCATCCAATTTCATCCATGAATCGACCCTCAAATCAAGGATTTACCATTTCTCAACTTTGGGGCTCAAAATCCAAATTTCTACAATTCAAATACGGATAAAAATAATAACCAACGGAAATAATCATGGATAAATATCAAAATAAAGGTCATATATTTACCACCTTGTTGAGACGAGAACAGCGCCGCAAAAATCACCTCAAAAGGAGCTCTAGAACTCAAGATATACCCAAAATACTAAAATTCTCGGTTTAAAACACTGTCCAGATGATTTTTCTTCATCGCCTTCGCGTTCGCAAAGAGAAATTTTTCGCGTTGACCGGTCAACCCAGAAATCCTTCTTCGCGCTCGCGAAGAACAAAGCTTCGCACCAGAAACCAGCAATTTTGTCCGATACGGAAATGGGCATAACTCTCTCATACGACATCGAAATTCGACGATTCTTGTTGCTATGACTCCGTAATTACGATACAGATCTAATAGTTCAATCCAATAACAAATAAATGGTTGTTTTCTCAATATAGTACCCTTTATGCCAAAGAAACTACGCTGAAACATCAAATTAAAGCGCGACATAACCCAAACACCTCTGAAACACACCCGAGGCCCCCAGGACCCCGTCCAATTACATAAACTAGTCCCAAAACACAATAAAAACTTATTCGAAGCCTCAAACCATGTCAAAAAACATCAAAATCATGAATCGCGCCTTGAATCAAACTTACAAATTTCCAAATATCCAAATTCTATTTCTTGTGTCGAAACATATCAAATCAATCTTGAACGATTTAAAATTTTGCACACAAGTCCTAAATGACATCACAGACCTATACAAAATTCCAGAATCGAGATCCAACCCCGATATCAAAAAGTCCACTCCCGGTCAAACTTTCCAAAAACCTTCAAATTTTCAACTTTCGCCAAATGGCCCCGAAATGACCTACGGACCTCCAAATCCACATCCGGACGCGCTCCTAAGACCAGAATGACCATACGGAGTTATTCCTAGGATCGGAATCCCAAACGGACATCGATAACATTAAAAATACACCTCAACCCAAATTAATGAAATTCTTCCGAAATGCCAACTTTCCACAATAAGCGCTGAAATGCTCCCGGGTCATCCAAAATCCGATCCGGACATACGCCCAAGTCCAAAATCATCATACAAACCTGTTGGAACTTTCAAATCTCGATTTCGAGATCGTTTACTCAAAAGTCAAACCTTAGTCAATTCTTCCAACTTAAAACTTCCAAAATGAGAATTTTCCATTCGAATCAACTCCGAACTTCCCGAAATTCAATTACGACCACACGTGCAAGTCATAACACCTGAAATGAAGCTACTCAAGGCCTAAAACTGCTGAATGACGTGCTAGAGCTAAAAATGACCTGTCGGGTCGTTACAATGAGAATTTTCTTTCAAAATTAACTCCGAACTTCCCAAAATTCAATTCCTACCACACGTACAAGTCATAATACCTGAAGTGAAGCTACCCAAGCCCTCAAACACCCGAACGATGCGCTAGAGCTCAAAACTGTCATGACCCAAAATTCGCTAAAGGTTGTGATGACGCCTAACACCGCCATCAGGCAAGCCAACAGTGATCTATCAACTTACTTACTCATTTTAGTAATTTGAATTCATAATTTTCATTAATTATATAGTATAAAACTAGAATTTACAGAGTGAATGATTATACTTACACGAACTACAATGATGAAAAACCTATTGGACCCCCCAAAACCTGGTGTCACAAGTGCATAAGCATTAACTAGGAAATATGATAAAATACAACATCTGCCTAGAATACAAATTAGACAGGAAAATATAAATAACTCTGATGGAGACTCTTTGTGCTGCGGACTCGTAACACGGGATGCAGCTCACCTAAAACCCCGCGATAGCCGCGCCTCTGTGCCCACAAGATCACTAGGCGTATAAGTACCTGCACAAAATGTGTAGAAAGTGTAGCATGAGTACGTAAATCAACGCGTACCCAGTAAGTATCTAGTCTAACCTCGAATAAGTAGTGACGAGAGGTCGGATTCGACACTTACTACGGCTAACAATAACGTACCGAAATTTTAGTTAAACATGGATTATATAAATACAGCTGAAAACTCAATAACAAGAAATAAATAAACAACTCTTTCACTGATAGTAAATCCAAAATTTAATTTTCTTTATTTAACAAATTAATCTTTCAAGCCAAAGAAACAATATCAATTATAAATGGACTCCAAATATTTTTACGCACGAATTATGCCGAGGTCGTACGGCCCGATCTAACATACAAATATTTAAACCGTGCACTGCCGAGGGTCAAACGGTATGAACCATAGATGCATCTATCTGCTACCGAGGCGTTCGGCCCGCTCCACAAGAAGAGAAGATACATTAAAACAATCGATTCAAGATTATTAAGGGGCTAATATTCAAAGAAATACCAATTCTCATTAATGGTCAAGTGACCCGTCCAAAACTCAAGTAAATGAAGTTTAACCTTTTACAATTCCTTTATCAAGTCCCAATATGATTTAAGCAATAAAATTAACAAGTAGGGTGCAAACAATGCAAGTATAACATGAATTGGGTCCTAGACTACCCGGACTTAAGCATAATTAGTAGCTATGTACGGACTCTCGTCACCTCGTACGTACGCATCCCCCACAAACAGAAGCACATAAAAACACACCCGATATCAAAAAGTCCACTCCCGGTCAAACTTTCCAAAAACTTTGAATTTTCAACTTTCGCCAAATGACCCCGAAATGACCTACGGACCTCCAAATTCATACCCGGACGCGTTCCTAGGATCAGAATCACGATACGGAGCTATCCCCACTCTCGGAATCCCAAACGGATATCGATAACATTAAAATACACTTCAACCCAAACTTATGAAATTCTTCTAAAATACTAACTTTTTATAATGAGCACTGAAATGCTCCTGGTTCATCCAAAACCCGATCCGGACGTACGCCCAAGTCCGAAATCATCATACGAACCTATTGGAATTTTCAGATCCTGATTCCGAGGTCGTTTACTCAAAAGTCCATCCTTAGTTAGTTCTTCCAACTTAAAGCTTCCGAAATGAGAATTTTCTTTCCAATTTAACTCTAAAATTCCCGAAATTCAATTCTGACCATATGTACAAGTCATAATACCTGAAGTGAAGCTATCCAAGGTCTCAAACCGCCAAACGACATGCTAGAGATCAAAATGACCGATCGGGTCGTTACATTCTCCCCCACTTAAACATACTTTCGTCCTCGAACGTGCTAAGAACTGCTCCGGAGTTTGTCGAAATCAATGTTTAACACCTCGTGCACCTACCCGTTTTACCACAACCCAGTTGAGCACATTAGCTTAAGCCAGTCTGAAGATCCTCCCTTTCATTTAGTCAAATAAGCCTTAGATCCAAATTCCAACATTCGGAATTCTCCACCGGGCCTGCTTTCAACATACGAACACCGTATCAGTCACTACACACTGTACCAAAACATGATTGTATACCTTTTCTGAATTTACACCATGCACCGCATAATTCACATGACCATAATAACATCCTCTAACAACAATAGCCGCATTTCCACAAATTTGATGCCCACAACACACCTCATGACACATATAAGTCTTGTTCCAACTCTTGCAATACTGCCACGATGGAATAGATGTGTAGAAATTCATAACCAATTGCGAGTCAACAAATAATTGAGTCTCTCCTCCTGACAAGAACCATTATCTCATCATAAAGTAAATAACGATATTTGCTCTTTAATATGCCTTATATAAATTCGATCGCACTGATCCCAGGTCCAATAATCACGTCTCACCCAGTACAAGCCGCTCAGGCAATAAGCCATCTCAGACACTGCCAAAGGTCTCATATGATGCCACAATGTGCCAACAAGCTACCAACTCGAATGTGATACATAAGGAAAAGAAACCTTGGAAGGAACTACTCAACCCAACGTAACTAATTAAACAACTGAAAAGATGTCATGAGCCTTCCTTAGAAAATGAGGGACAAAACACACAAGAATAGATATAGGGAACTGTACTCCATATCCCACTGTTGTGGCGTGCAACCCGATCCACACATGACACCGTTGCGGCGTGCAACCCGATCTAACCATGATACCCATGGCGGCGTGCCATCCGATCTAAACAACATACCCGTGGCGGCATGCCACCCGATCCACACATAATAATCTAAAGAAAACACACATCGAACCGTAACGCTTATACTCACGAAATGCACGAATATCAACCATAAGCACGCCAAATGCATAATACAAATCCTGGGGAGACGGGTACCGTCAAACGCTACAAAACTCAAGCACAACTAAGGTGCGATATATGATCTGCATCTCGAAAGCCATCCTGCTCACATAACACCACCGCTACGCGGGACCTCAACACATGTGCAAATAATCAAGCCATCTCACAACCCACATGGCACAATATAGTATTACATGAAATAGTTGACAACGAGAATAACATCCAACGCCCGAATACTCCTCCATAAGGAATGTTATGCTGAATGAACACACCCAGGTTGGTGTAGAGTACACATCCACATTTGGACCCATCAACGGACCTCAAGCTGATTCTGATCATATCATGCTTGGGCAAATAACCTCTCAAGGACCCACAATGACCTATTCATGACACAAAAGAACAGCCGTCAAATCCGTAACAAACTCACACGGTCTACAGCCCAAGGAATAGAATGCCTCTCACGCATAAATTCTCGCACTTGCGATATTACCATAACCTCCATATTTGGTTTCAATCTTTAACAATCACATGACTGACATGTCACACTTATACAAATCTCCCTGTGGGGCATGCTCCCATGAACATTCCGCTCAGGTAGCAAAGTCCGCACATCCATACCACCATCCGTTCTAATTCTGTAAAGTGAATCAAAAATCCGCAAGTCAATACCCAAAGCCTCTTCCACAGGACACCATCCTCAGGTGACACTAAAGAAAATGCTAGCTTACTCTGAACATCTAAATTCACTCCTGCTCATCCGAGCTCGTAACATTCTATCAATGTCGAACCGCAATCTTGACATTCAACTCCCAGTTCCCATGCCGCTCATTGCACCTAGCATGCCACTATACGAGATTACCAGAACTCATCATAACTCCTGAACTGCTAGTAAAATAAACACTTCCTTGGCCAGAAAACTTTTCACTCAGCTCATTTCAGAAGAACCAACGCAACACACAACTGAATTCTCAAACCGCAGATAAATACAAACCTCAAGCCGTGATCTAAACCGCCATAACTCTTCTAGAATCCATTCACACAATAAAGCCATTCGAATCAAATACCTCCTAAATCTACCAAGTTATGGTGGCGTTAATCCCAAGTGTACAATCACAAACTATATGTATGATTTCGCGCTGAAGAAACTGATCACTGCCACTATCGTGATGATTCAACCATTACCAACTGAGCCACTTCTTCCAATTTACTCGGGACTTGCCCTAGAAATAATAATAGCTCCATTCAAAACATAACGAAACCCAACAACACTCATCCCGAGTGACCCAATCCACGAGACCACATCATCTCAATACCCATGAACCATCTCATATTCTCCTTACGCGCACAATAGCATCACCAACTGGTGCACCCATTCTGCAAGACCTTTCGCAAATCCGGAACTATTTCCTCCCTTCCTCCAATGCTGCACTGCATACCCAATGATACCATAATTTATTAGGCACTGCACTTAAATTCTAGAACCCACTAAGACCACTGTTGAGAGTCGCCCACTCTGACGTGGCCCCGAATATAAGCCAAACTCTAGCGCTCTGCTAGCACGTGAACACCCTATCAAAGAAGCACCCAACCGAATTCGTTTCCTTGTACATTACACCCACAAGAAGCATAAACTCTAAGTCGTCCCAAAACCTAAATATGAATCAATAAGGCCCAAATATAGCACGCATTCCTCAAATCATTTACTCGAATTACCACTGATGTTTTCTTTCCTTAGTCATAATGACCCACCAATACACCGTTGACCAGAAACCGCACAAGCAGACGACCACACAATCCAACCGTAGATGGTGGGGATCCCCCACTTAGCTTAAAGATACAATTTCATAACCCTGGAACCCACCAAGATTTCTCCTTCCCAATTACCATGATCTCGCATGATCAACTTGCCAAGCCTCTCGAAATCTTTCTGTTAAACATTTCCTAAATATTCTGAATCAGTAGCCACATTCACATATTCGACCTCTTACCGGATAGCCAGTAGAATTCTTCGTAGAAGCTTCATCAACACCACGCAACCGCTAACCTGCTCACAGGAGATAACCCACTCGTGGAAATTCCATGCCGACATCTTCCCACGACGCCGCACTGGGTGCCTTTACTATGAAATCAGTAAACCCTCCTGAGCCCGTGCTCGTTCACCAGTTGTACAAGTCCGTTCACTCCCCATTGACATCAACCAAAAGTGCGACAATACATTCCAATCCGAAGTCATGTTGAATTCCCCTTCGTATCAAGCAAACTCCTTTCTGTCGTATCCAATCTTCCTCAGTATAGTAGCCAATATTCCAAATTAAGTCTGTAGACCTAGTCACTGTCCACCATGAATCCCAAATCACTCCAAACTTTTCTCGAGTCATGTGGCTATCCTACTACAAAATCCATACGCTACTCTGTCACTCCCACTTCGGCTAAACCATCTTCTTTAAGTAACTGCTCGACCTCTGCTTTTCGTACTTGACCTGTTAGTAATTCAACCACCGCGAGACACCTCCCGCCATACCCTTCCCCATTCTTCGCTGCCTAAATGTTACCTCCGATCAAATCCATACCTGTAGCACCGGAACCAGTGAATTTCTATCAACTCTAAACCTCCTAGAAGATAATCTTTCTCGAGCAATCAACATTAGAAACACCGATTCGATTACGAACCGCTGCACACTGCTATTCTCTGACGATCGCTTCCTCGGTGTCCTTTCACAATACTCTGCCCCAAAGGCGAATTGAAGAAGACCATAACATCGGCGAGCTTAATACATTCAAACAAGGACAACGACACCATACCACGCTTGAAAATACCAAGTCTCATTTCTCCACCAACCCAAACCTGAACATTCATAGTCCAATTGCCTTTCCTTTGCTGGATATAAACGTTGAACCTCCAAATCATGTGCTGAGAAATCCTTCTTTCAAGTCATTCACTGACTCAACACATAAACAAACACCCCACCATTACACCAACATTTGCGATAACAACATCTGAACATCATAGCAATCTGCGCGTAGCCTCGATACCATAAAAAATACAGCTATTGAGCTGAAATGACAGCACATCCTTCCGCAAGAAGATGATAATAACTTGCTCGAATGCATAGGGAGAAACATCCTGCTCCACGTCTGTAGTACCACTACAAATCCTCGATGCCCAATTGTCACGAGTGCTCAACACCGTAAAAGAATGAATAGAAAGTAAATAAAGGCATAAGCCTCGAAGGGATCAGATCGCACGATGAGGAATCAAGAAGGGAAGTTCTCCTAATAGCCCTGCAGACTTTCGAAGATAAGTACAAATGTCTCGGTACCGATCCGCAAGACTCTACTAAACTTTCTCATGACTCGTGAGACCCAAGTGAACCTAATGCTCTGATACCAAGCTGTCACGACCCAAAATCCGCTAAAGGTCGTGATGACGCCTAACACCGCCGTCGGGCAAGCCAACGGTGATCTATCAACTTACTTACTCATTTTAGTAATTGAATTCAAAAATTTTATTAATTATATAGTATAAAACTAGAATTTACAGAGTGAATGATCATACTTACACGAACTACAATGATGAACAACCTATAGGAACCTCCAAAACCCGATGTCACAAGTGCATGAGCATTAACTAGGAAATATGATAAAATACAACATTTGCCTAGAATACAAATTAGACATGAAAATATAAATAACTCTGATGGAGACTATGTATGTTGCGGACTCGTAACACGGGATGCAGCTCACCTAAATTCCCGCGATAGCCGCGCCTCTGCACCCACAAGATCACTAGACGTATAGGTACCTGCACAAAATGTGCAGCAAGTGTTGCATGAATACGTAAATCAACGCGTACCCAGTAAATATCTAGTCTAACATCGAAGAAGTAGTGACGAGAGGTCAGATTCGACACTTACTACGGCTAACAATAACATACCAAAATTTTAGTTAAGCATGGATTATATAAATACAGCTGAAAACTCAATAACAAGAAATAAATAATCAACTCTTTCATTGATAGTAAATCCAAAATTTAATTTCAATTATTTAACAAATTAATCTTTCAAGCCAAAGAAACAATATCAATTATAAATGCACTCCAAGAATTTTTACGCACGAATTATGCCGAGATCGTACAGCCCGATCTAACATACAAATATATAAACTGTGCATTGCCGAGGGTCGAACGGTACGAACCATAGATGCATCTATCTGCTACCGAAGTGTTCGGCCCGCTCCACAAGAAGAGAAGATATATTAAAACAACCGATTCAAGATTATTAAGGGGCTAATATTCAAAGAAATATCAATTCTCATTAACGGTCAAGTGACCCGTCCAAAACTCAAGTAAATGAAATTTAACCTTTTACAATTCCTTTATCAAGTTCCAATATGATTTAACCAATTAAATTAACAAGTAGGGTGCAAACAACGCAAGTATAACATGATTTGGGTCCTAGACTACCCAGACTTAAGCATAATTAGTAGCTCCGTACGGACTCTCATCACCTCGTACGTACGCAGCCCCCACAAATGGAAGCACATAATAAATTGTTTCACCTATGGGGTTAATTCCCTCTTACAAGGTTAGAAAAGATACTTACCTCGCTCCAAAATTCCATAACCAGCTTCAAAGCTCTTCCAACAACTCAAACTGATGCCCATCTCTCCAAAACTAGTCAATAAATGTGAAATTCCATAAATATATACTCTAATACTCTTTACAATCCAAATTATAACAATTCCAACTCTGTCGAAAAGTTGATAAAGTCACCCTCGGGCCCACATGCCCGGAATCCAAAAATTTCCGAAGAAAGTCGTTACCCATAACATTACAAACTCAAATATATAATTTATTCTCAATTCCATGCCCAAATTCGTGGTCAAAATCCAAAAATACCAACTTCTAGGTTTTTGACCAAAACCCCAAATTTTCACTAATTCTCCATGAATTTCCATGTTAAAATCTATATATAATCCAAATATTGAACTTGCAATAGGTGGGAATCACTTACCTTGACATAGATGATGAAAATCTCCCCTTGAAGCCTCTCCAAAATCGCCCAAACCAAGAGAGAAATGGGCTAAATCTTGCTTTAAAATAAATCTGCCCAGGCCTGACCCTCATCGCGTTTGCGGCCCCCTGAACGCGTTCGCGATGCTCAAATGACTCTTCCCCCTTCGCATTCGCGTTCCATGCTCTGCGTTCGCGAAGGCCAAACGACCTCAGGCCCAGCTCCTATATTTCCTCCTACGCGTTCGCGACTGGCCCTTCGTGTTCACGTAGGTTCCTCAGGCACCCCTCCACGTTCGCGACCTCTGCGTCGCGTTCACGATGAGTAATCTCCTCCAGCACCACAAATCCTTCTTCGCGAACGCGGTTGCCTCCACGCGTTCGCGATGAAGGACACCAGAACCAGCATCAGTAGCAGCAAAACATGGGAAAATGACCTGAAACCAATCCGAAACACACCCGAGGCCCCCGGGACCCCGTCCAATCACACCAACCAGTTCCATAACATAACACGGACCTGCTCAAGGCCTCAAATCATATCAAACAACATCGAAATCATGAATTGCACCACAATTCGAGCTCAATGAACTTTAGAACTTCAAACTTCCACCTTCATTGCCGAAACCTATCAAATCACGCCCGATTGATCTCAAATTTTATACACAAGTATTTGACATTATGGACCTATTCCTACTCCCGGAATCAGAATCTGAACCTGATATCAAAAAGTCTACTCTCGGTCAAACTTCTCAAAAACCTTCGAATTTCCAACTTTCGCCAAATGACCCCGAAATGACCTACGGACCTCCAAATCCACATCCGGACGTGCTCCTAAGACCAGAATCACCATACGGAGCTATCCTCACTCTCGGAATCCCAAACGGACATCGATAACATTGAAATACACATCAACCCAAACTTATGAAATTCTTCCAAAATGCTAACTTTCCATAATGAGCACCGAAATGCTCCCGGGTCACCCAAAACCCTATCCGGACATACGCCCAAGTTCGAAATCATCATACGAACCTATTGGAATTTTCAAATCCTGATTCAAAGGTCTTTTACTCAAAAGTCCATCCTTAGTTAATTATTCCAATTTAAAGCTTTCGAAATGAGAATTTTCTTTCCAATTTAACTTCGAACTTCCCGAAATTCAATTCTGACCACACGTATAAGTCATAATACCTGAAGTGAAGCTACCCAAGGCCTCAAACCGCCGAATGACGCGCTAGAGCTCAAAACGACCGGTCGGATCGTTACAAAAATGACCGGTCGGGTCGTTACATCCCATATCTGCTAGCAAAAAAGGACTACCAGCCCGGCCCAACAAGTTTTTTGATATGGATCAGGTTATTGGACTTCCTTGTTTGGACCATTTGATAAGTCCACATTTCAAAAACGAACGTACAGTTAGATCTACGTGACGACATTCGCACAAAAAATTGGGAACGCCCGATTCTGTAGACTTGTCACTCACGTTGTGAGGGTTTAGGCAAAGCAAAAAATGCAATGGGTTTTGAAAGCTCGCCAGCTCTTTAGGGTTTTAAGAAACTCGTCGTCTCCGATTCTGGTCAATTTAGTGTCACGAATTCAATCTCATTGTACCTATGAAGCTACTGAATCATGTCTCAACTCTTCTTCACGCGGTGGTTACTTTACCTCTGATACTTATTCATTTTCAATTTGAGTAAGACGATGCTTTTTTTCTGGATTTTACTAGGTCAAAAATTGTGAAATGAGCATGGTTAAGTAATAAATATGTATATGAAAGACACGTCTTATATTTTTTTGATTTGATATAACTCACTGGTATGGGTAAAGAATTTTTATATTTTCTAACATTTGACTATTCTGTATTTCAAAAATAACGACTTAACTACTTGATCAAGTTCAGATTCTTACGGCATTGCTGTTACTATTTTTGACGTAGCAGCATTTAAATGTATGACTTTAGACGTTCCTCAACATGGGAATGTAATCTTTGGTTCCTTTTATTATCATTTTATGATAACAACTTCTAACGTCCTAGTTGGTGAAGAATATTCAGTCTTCATTGTTTATTAGAGTAAAATATAGAGGTGAAATGGCCAGAACAAGCAATGTCCGTCTACTGCTTTATGTTTTAGCGACTCGTTTGTCCATAGATTGTTTTTTCAATTTTTTTTAAATGTATTTGTCCATAAAATTTTGTAAGTTTTTGAAATTTTTTCGAAAATAAGTTTTTCAAAATCCAAAAAAATGGGTTTGACCACATTTAAAATATTCAGAAAAACTTGGTTCCCCACACACAAAACTGCAATATTTTTTCAAGTGAGATGCATATCCAAACATAATTTCAAATTTCAAATTCTATATTTTAACTTAACTCCAAATACCAATTATTTTTCAAAAAATACAATTTTTATGTCCAAACGCCTACTAAAAATGACATTATATTACGAAAGCTAAATTTAACCTTTGTGTAAAACCTAATATAGTTCAATACCATTCTGCTCGTTATCTCACTAATCAGAAGTTTCAAACTTAAATCGTATAGTAACTTGTTTTTTGATAGTTGGAAGATTACTTCAAAAAGTACTATGCTTCTCATAGCAATTTCAGATTCAAAAAAAATAAAATTATAAAAGTTTTGTTGTTGGGTTTTCGTCTTGCTATTGGATTTTTAATCACAAAGTTGCAAGATAAATTAACTTTTAGCTTCAATGATATGATTTTGTGTCGTATGCAGTAGTGTAGCTAGAAATCTGGCCAAAGGTGTTCAAACTTTAAATAAGTTAATAATTTTTTTTGTCGATGAATGATGTACCAAAATTTTTAAAATCAATCTAAGCAATATTTAGTTAAAGAATAAAATACTTGTAATCGAACTATAATTTTATAAATTAAAATTAACATAAAAAGACAACAATGGAAATTTTACTAATAAAAGTAAGCATAAAATTAAAGAAAAGAGAGAGTCGAGAGAGTTTGCAGTCTTTACTCTATAGAGAACTTTTGTTGAAGAAATTTTTATAGAGCCTGACGTTTAAATTATAAAATTTGTTTAAAAAATAACTTTTAATTAAAAAACTTCTTTTATGATTAGTTATTTGTCGTTATATAAATTTTAAATTCTAAGAATTATTTTATTTAAAAATAATTAGATGAAAAAAGAATCAAATAGATCATACATGCGGTGATCTCCGTTTAATTTTGGCAAACAAAATGGGCAAATAACTTTGAGGAGCAGCCAGTTGCCATTGTTGATAGGCAGATTCGCCAGTTGAGATCCAAGAGGATTTACGCGGTAAAGGTTCAGCGGAGGGGCCAACCAGTCGAGGAGGCGACTTGGGAGTCCGAGGAGGATATGCGGAGCAGATATCCACACTTATTCAACACTCCAGGTATGATTCTAGACCCGTTCGAGGACGAACGTTTGTTTAAGAGGTGGAGAATGTAACGACCCGGTAGGTCGTTTTGCTTTCTAGAACCTTGTTCCCCTAAATAAGACTCCCCATAGGTGTTTTTACTGTTTATGACTTGCGGGAATGGTTAGTTTGGGATTTGAAAGGGTTCGGGTTGAAATCGGAACACTTGGTCCCTTAAGGTTGGCTAAAAAGGATAAGTTTGACTTTGATCAACGTTTTGAGTAAACGACCTCGGAATCGGGATTTGACAGTTACAATAGGTTCGTATAATGATTTCGGACTTGGGCGTGTGTTCGGATCGGGTTTTGGATGACCCGAGAGCGTTTCGGCGGCTAATAGTGAAAGTTGGTTCTTTGTTATTTTTGAAGTTCTTTAAATTTGGTTTGGATTAGGTTTTGGTGATATCGAGGTCCAAATGGGATTCTGAGATCGGTAATAGTTCTGTATGGTGATTAAAAACTTGCACGCAAAATTTGGTGTCATTCCGAGTAGTCTAAGTATGATTCGGCGCGTGCGGAGCGATTTGGAAACTTGAAGTTCATATTTTGATTCAATTTGATTTTGGGGTGCGATTCTTGGTTTTGTTATTGTTTTATGCATTTCGAGAGTTCGAGCAAGTCCGTATTATATTTATAGACTTGTTGGTATGTTTGGACGGGGCCTCGGGTGCCCCGGATGCCATACGGACGATGCGCGGATTGAGTTAAGACTCAAAATGCTTTTTGCCGTAGAAGCGGTCTGGGAATGTTGGCCAGGGATCACAGATGCGGATGGGCGTGCGCACCTGCGAACGTGCAAGAGCGATAGAAGGGACAACAGGAGTGGCCTAAGCTGCAGGTGTGACGTGTGCATCGCAGGAGCGGGTCAAAGGTCCGCAGAAGCGGAAGTAATCATTGGGCAAGGGCCGCACTGCGATGACTTTTTCGCAGATGCGGAGCCGCAGAAGAGGCCAAACCTCCGCAGGTGCGAAAATCGCTGAAGGCAGAACCCTCATATAATACGGGACTTAGGCTTTTTCCTCTCATTTTTCACACACTTGGGCTATTTCGGAACTTCAAAAAGGGGGATTTCGACCTAGCCATTGAGAGTAAGTAATTTCTATCTGTTGTGAGTTAAATATATAGTTTATGGGAAGATTATAATATATAAATTAGTGAAAATCATGGGTTTAGGTGAAAACCTAAGTTTTTGATAAAAATAGGATTTAACCACGAAATTTGTTATGGAATTTAGTAAAAATCATATATTTGAGTTCATGAGGTTATGTGTAACAACTTTCTTTGAAATTTTTTGGAATCCTGGCATGTGGGGCCGGGGGTGAATTTTAGGAATCCTACATTTGGGGTTGGGTAATCACTTTAATAGTTAGAATATGAACTTTTGAACATGTATTGATTAATTTATATACCATTTGACTAGTTTTGGATTGTTCGATATCGAGTTGAGGCTTTAGAGTGAATTTAAGGCCGGAAAGTAAGCTTTGAGAAGAGGTAAGTCTCTTTCCTAACCTTGTAATAGGGAATTAACACCATAGGTGAATTGATTAATATGTGCTTCTATTTGTGGGGGCTACGTACGCACGAGCTGACGAGAACGTAGCTACTAATTATGCTTATGTCTGGGTAGTCTAGGACCCATACCATGCTATATTTAAGATGTTTGCACCCTACTTGTTAACTTAATTGCTTAAATCATATTGGAACTTGATAAAGGAATGGTAGAAGGTGAAATTTCATTTATTTAAATTCTTGGACGGGCCACTTGACTGTTATTGAGAATTGGTGTTTCTTTAAATAATTGCCTCTTAATAAATTCTGAATTGGTTGTTATAAAGTATTTTCTCTTTTCGTGGAGCGGGACGAACACCTCGGTAGCAGATAGATGCATCTATGGTTCGTGTCGTTTGACCCTTGGCAGTGTACAGTTTAAATATTTTTATGTTGGATCGGGTCGTACGATATTACACACCATGTTTTCGTACGTGAAAGTACGCCATAAGTAAATTGATGAAAGCTCGGAAATGAGATGTTACATCCCGCATTTTCGTACGTTAAAGTTTTGTCGTAAGATAATCGACGTAAGCTCGGGAATGAGATTATTTTGAGGTTATAAGTATTTATGCTAGTTATAACAGGCGATAAGTAAGTGTCGTGAAGGTTGAAGGGTAAACAAATTGAAGAAAATGAGTTTTGGCGAAGTTTGACACTTTGAGATAAAATACGGTCCAAGCTATAATGCCCCGTATTTATGGACTAGTGCCATACAAGGTACCACATGACTATAATAGTAAGGTGTATAAAATGTATTAAATGTGATTAGTATTTTAAGTAATTTGAGATAATTCTTAATTATGTGGGTAATTGGTTAATTATTGGGTAATGGGATATTACCTAATTAATTAAGATATTTGGTGGATAAGATTAGGGAGGGGAGGGGCATCACCCCTTAACATGGCAGCCCACAAGTCTTGATCAAATCACAAAATATGAGTCTTATTTCATAAATCAAGATGGCACATTAAGAGAGATTGGTGGCTTAGTCATCACATATGTGGGGGGCCCACAAATCTCAAAGATAAGAGATTATTATACATAAGTTAAGAGGGAAAATACATAAGCTTGCTAAGCTTACGGATGAAGCTCACAATTTCAAGGATCTCTTTACTTCACTAAGGTATAAGACCTTTAATTCACAAAGAGAGCAATGAGAGTTCTTAGATTTGCAAAGGAAGAATTCACCTTATATCAAATTCACAAGTAACGATCTTCAGCAAAGGAATTCATAAGAAGTTATACTACGCAATAGCAACGGGATTTGCAATTTTAAGGGAGCCCGGTATAATCTTTTTCAAGAAAATTATACAGATTTTTTTCTACTTCGATCCGGTATTACGTGTTTTCGCAAAAGATGTGTGTTAGAGGGATTG
This sequence comes from Nicotiana tomentosiformis, assembly GCF_000390325.3. Taxonomy (NCBI): domain Eukaryota; kingdom Viridiplantae; phylum Streptophyta; class Magnoliopsida; order Solanales; family Solanaceae; genus Nicotiana; species Nicotiana tomentosiformis. The sequence continues at coordinate 75,257,071 of NC_090813.1, forward strand.
TCAAGAGAATCGGCTCAGGCATGTTAAGGCTATCCCTTCTTTCTTTTTGGCATGATCTATACGATATAAACGAAATGAGCAAATGCACAACTTCCATAAATGACTCTATTCATAAAAATACTCGAGATGCCTATGTTATTGATTCCCCATGTGTCCTATTGTTCTATCATCTGTTCATGGGTCTCAGAAAATACGTAAGTCAATAACGTTTATTTTATGATATTAATCAAAGTCATGATGGTCTTATGACATCCCGAAAGATTTTATTGACGTACTTTTCATGCATTGCATTTATTATACATGTACATTGACCCATGACCAGATGGCATTGTATACGTGTATATATGTATATATATGTATATGGGATATGGGAAAAGGTTACGGCGTTATATACGCACCACCACTTGATCAGCTGGTATACATTGATGATTTGCCCATAGTGGCCTAGATAATATGATGGGATGCCCTCAGAGGCTTAATGATATTATGTACGCATATACCTATGCATGGGGTGATATTTATACGCATATACATGGCATTGTAAATATTAATGATTCACAGAGTTATTCAGACTTACATGTTGAGTCTTTTACTCCATGTTTCTCTCATGTCTATTGTTTACTGATTTTCATTCCTTACATACAAGGTACATTATTTTTACTGATATCCCTTTTGCTTGGGGATGCTGCGTTTTATGCCCGCAAGTCTCGATAGACAGGTTGAGAGTCCTCCAAGTAGGCTATCAGCTCAGCGGAAGGTGTTGGTGCGCTCTATTTGCCCCGGAGTTGCTTATTTCGTTAGTATGATTAGGACATGCATTGATTGGTATGGCGGGGCCCTTTCCTGACCTTTATGGTACTTATCTACTCTTAGAGGCTTGTAGACTGTTGTCATGTATGTGAAAGATTGTATGGCCTTGTCGGCCTATGTTCAGTGTACGAGTGATCATTTTGGCCTTATTGGCCCATATGTCATATGTATAAGTTTGTAGTACATGTTGGGTCATCCAATGTTGAATGTTTACTCATGTTTTATTCTACTTATCTCATGGCAGCCTCTCCGGCACATTTATCTATGATAGTATGATACGAAAAATAAGTTACGTTGGTACTCGGTTGAGTAAGGTATCGGGTGCCCATCGCAGCCCATCGGTTTGGGTCGTGACAAAAGTGGTATCAGAGCAGTTCTGTCCTAGGGAGTCTACATGCCGTGTCTAGTAGAGTCTTGATTATGGGTATGTTGTGCACCACACTTATATGTATGAGGCTACAGGGAATTTAGGACTGTCACTCTTTCTTCTTACTCTAGATCGTGTGGTAGAGCTCAGTCGTAGAAATTCAAATTCCTAATTTCTATTATATTCGTAATACAACAATACCTACATCCAGAAAGACGGTTGGTAAGAGATATAGATTTGTAAGAGTTAAGTTAGAGGAACTCGATTTTGCATGATGCTCATGATGAGAAAAAGAAGCAAGGTGAAGAAGGGTACGAGACGCCCAGTTAATGAAGATTATCAGTATTTACCATTCAGGAAGAGAGATATAAGCATTTTTGAGTTACCTTCAACAATAACAGATGTATGTATAATCAGCCACACCCATCTCAGTTATGCCCTATGGGAGCTAACAGATATGGTTTAAGAGAAGGACAGGATATCTGGATCCGCTGGGGTTAGAATTACCCAAAATAGTGAATGGATTATTTGTGTTAATTGACATTTCCGAAGGATATTGTAAACGTGCTAATAGATGGTGCACTCTAAAAGAATACAGCTAGATATGAGTACTACAAAGATAGGCACTGGAATCCTGGAAGGGAATTACCTTAGTGTGGCTCCCGTCCCTAGTAGAGAAAGAATGTTAGGCAACCCGAAGAGCCAGTAGATGGAGCAAGGGGAACTAAAAGTAAAAGAATGTCTTGTTGAAATTTTCAGAATAAAGTGATAGACAGAAATATTAGCAGGAAATAAGAATAGAGTTAATGAAGCATTATGAGTAAGATGTGATACATGGATGACAACGGTAGATCAAAAAGATGATAGTATTACAGAGTCTATAGTCAAGTGAAGGAAAAAATGAGAGGTGACAGGCCTTGAGACAATAAAAGAGTATAGGCCATAAAGTCATATCTTCATTTCGAGAAATAAGTTCGTGACTCTAACGTGATTACCAGAAGGAAAGGTTAGACCCCAGAGTAATGATTTGAAGGGGAAAAAGGGGATTTCAAGAATTGTACAGGATTAAAATATCCACGGTAAGGAAAATCACATTGGGATGCTATGAAGTACAGTTATGGAGGTATAGTATGACCTACCTAGATGCAGTAAAGTCATACAGATGGATAACTGGGTCTAGGAAATAAGATATAGCAATATTCGTAAGCTCGACAAAGTACCAAGAGAAGAACTTCAGTATACCCATAGATGCCCAGAGGGACATCTTATCAAGATCTATATGTTTTTACAAAGTGAGGCCTAGAGATTGGCAAAAAGTCGGAGGAAAAAGGTGAGAAGAGTCGCATAGGCGCACTTACAAGGTAAGAGTCGTACAGGCTGCATGACAGAAGGTAGCAACAGTTACGAGATTGGAAGGATTCCGACCACAAGTCGTGGTGTGAGAAAGAGGCCTAAAGGGGGGGAATGCCCTGGCTTTGTATTTATTCACAGAACAATTGCCTAGATGGCAAGAAGAGTACTAAAGTATTCGTAAGAACTATAGGTTATGATAATGATAAGTGCATAAGTCAATATTCGAGGACGAATGTTCCAAAGGGGGGAATGATATTACACCCCATATTTTCGTACGTGAAAGTACGCCATAAGTAAATTGATGAAAGCTCGGAAATGAGATGTTACATCCTGCATTTTCGTACGTTAAAGTTTCGTCGTAAGATAACCGACGTAAGTTCGGGAATGAGATTATTTTGAGGATATAAGCATTTATGCTAGTTATAACAGGCGATAAGTAAGTGCCGTGAAGGTTGGAGGGTAAACGAATCGAAGAAAATGAGTTTCGGCAAAGTTTGACATTTTGAGATAAAATACGATCAAAGCTATAATACCCCGTATTTATGGACTAGTGCCATACAAGGTACCACATGACCATGATAGTAAGGTGCATAAAGTGTGTTAAATATGATTAGTATTTTAAGTAATTTGAGATAATTCTTAATTATGTGGGTAATTGGTTAATTATTAGGTAATGGGATATTACCTATTTAATTAAGATATTTGGTGGATAATATTGGGGGGGGGGGGGGGAGGGGGCATTACCCCTTAACATGGCAGCCCACAAGTCTTGATCAAATCACAAAATATGAGTCTTATTTCATAAATCAAGATGGCACATTAACAAAGATTGGTGGCTTAGTCATCATATATGTGAGGGGCCCACAAATCTCAAAGATAAGAGATTATTATACATAAGTTAAGAGGGAAAATACATAAGCTTGCTAAGCTTACGGATAAAGCTCATAATTTCAAGGATCTCTTTACTTCACTAAGGTATAAGACCTTTAATTCACAAAGAGAGCAATGAGAGTTCTTAGATTTGCAAAGGAAGAATTCACCTTATATCAAATTCACAAGTAACGATCTTCAGCAAAGGAATTCATAAGAAGTTATACTACGCAATAGCAACGGGATTTGCAATTTTAAGGGAGCCCGGTATAATCTTTCTCAACATTATATGGATTTTTCCCTACTTCGAACCGCCGTTACGTGTTTTCGCAAAAGATGTGTGTTAGAGGGATTGTCAAGAGAATCAGCTCAGGTATGTTAAGGCTATCCCTTCTTTCTTTTTGGCATGATCCATACGATAAAAATGAAACGAGCAAATGCACAACTTCCATAAATGACTCTATTCATAGAAATACTAGAGATGCCTATGTTCTTGATTCCCCATGTGTCCTATTGTTCTATCATCTGTTCATGGGTCTCAAAAAATACATAAGTCGATAAAGTTTATTTCATGATATTAATCAAAGTCGTGATGGTCTTATGACATCCCGAAAGATTTTATTGACGTACTTCTCATGCATTGCATTTATTTATACATGTATATTGACTCATGACCAGATGGCATTATATATGCATACATATGTATATATATGTATATGGGATACGGAAAAAGGTTACGTCGTTATATACGCACCACCACTTGATCAGTTGGTATACATTGATGATTTGCCCACAGTGACTGAGATGATATGATGGGATGCCCTCAGAGGCTTGATGATGTTGTGTACGCATATACCTATGCATGGTATAACATTTATACGCATATGCATGGCATTGTAAATATTAATGATTCACAAATTTATTCAGACTTACATATTGAGTCTTTTACTCCATGTTTCTCTCATGTCTATTGTTTACTGATTTTTATTCCTTACATACTCGGTACATTATTTGTATTGACGTCCCTTTTGCCTGGGGACACTGCGTTTCATACCCGTAGGTCCTGATAGACAAGTTGAGAGTCCTCCAAGTAGGCTATCAGCTCAGCGGAAGGTGTTGGTGCGCTCCATTTGCCCCGGAGTTGCTTATTTCGTTAGTATGATTAGGACATGCATTGATTGGTATGGCGGGGCCCTTTCCCGACCTTTATGGTACTTATCTACTCTTAGAGGCTTGTAGACATTTGTCATGTACGTGAAAGATTGTATGGCCTTGTCGGCCTATGTTCAGTGTACGAGTGATCATTTTGGCCTTTTTGGCCCATATGTCATATGTATAAGTTTGTAGTACATGTTGGGTCGTCCAATGTTGAGTGTTTACTCATGTTTTATTCTACTTATCTCACAATAGCCTCTCCAGCATATTTATCTATGATATTATGATACAAAAGATAAATTACGTTGGTACTCGGTTGAGTAAGGTATCGGGTGCCCATCGCGGCCCATCAGTTTGGGTCGTGACATACGACCTCGGCATAAATTGCGCGTAATAAATCTTTGGAACCAATTATAATTGATATTGTTTCATTGACTTGAGATATTAATTGTTAAATGATGGAAATAAACTTCGGATTTACTATTAGCGAAAGGATTGTTTATTATTCCTGTTATTGAGTTTTTATCTATATTTTTGTAATCCATGTTTAGTTATTATTTTGACATTTTATTGTTAGCTCATAGTAAGTGTCAAAGTCGACCCCTCGTCATTACTTCTTCGAGGTTAGACTGGATACTTTTTAGGTACATATTGTTTATGTACTTACGCTACACTTCTGCACTAATGTACAGCATCTGAGGCAGGTGCATCTGGATATCAGTCTGGCGCGCATACTTGACTACTACTACGAGACTTCACGGTGAGTTTCCTTCCGAGCCCGTTCTGCAGCAACCGAAGTCTTTCTTTTGCTTGTATTTTTTGTCTACTTCATTTCAGACAGTAGCATAGAACTCTTTTGTATATTCTACTAGTTGTTCATACACTTGTGATACCAGGTCTTGGAGGTTTAAGCTAGTAGACACTTGACAGTTTTTGGGTTATTTAACTTGTCTCACTTGCTTTTAAAATTTGATCTATCATTTTTATTAAAATCTTACTTCTTATTTATGCACAACTTAAAAATCAACTACTTCAAATCCTTAAAAGAAGGGATCACAAAGTTGGTTCACTGTCGGCTTGCCTAGCGATAACGTTGGGCGCCATCACGGGCCATAAGAGAAATTAGGTCGTGACAACATGGTATCAGATCCCTAGGTTCACGTAGGTCTCACAAGTTATGAGCATGCCTAATAGAGTCTTGCGGATCGGTGCGGAGAAGTCTATACTTATCTTCGAGAGGCTATAAGGTATTAGGAAACTATTCTTTCTTCATCTCCTATCGTGCAGTTGATGTTATACTAAGTGTCTTTCTCTTATTCTCTCACAGATGGTGAGAACGCGCACGATGGATGTTCCAAACCCGGGAGCAGCTGCTCCCTATGTTGCTAGAGGATGAGGCATAGGCCGAGGGAGAGCATCAACCCGAGGTAGGGGACAAGGATGTCCTAGAGCTTCCCCAGCTATACCACCAGCGGATCCAGTAGAGGATCCCGCTATTGAGGAGCAGGGCGAGGTGCCTGCAGCTGAGCCAGCCTCGATAGATTTCATGTCAGCACCGGGCTTTTAGGAGGTTATGGGTTGTATGCTGCGGTTCATGGATACTATGACCCAGGCTGGTTTATTTCCAGTGGACCCAGCCACATCTCAGGCGGGAGGGGGAGCACAGACCCCTACTGCTCAGGCTTCGGGACATGCAGATGTCGTATATCATACCCCGGGTGCAATACCCGTGGGCGGAGCTCAGCCAGTTACAACAGTCGTACCTGAGCCTAGACAAGCTACGGTCAGCGATCCGCAGAAGCTATTGGATAGATGGACCAGGCTTCACCCTCCTGTCTTCGGAGGTTAGCGACATGAGGACCCCCAGGACTTTATTGATATGTGTAGGGACAGACTGCATGATATGAGTATATTAGAGTCCCATGGGGTGGATTTCACTACTTTCCAACTGGAGGGCAGGGCCCGTAGGTGGTGGCAGTCTCATCTTCTAGGCAGACCTGCAGGTTCTCCTCCCATGACTTGGGATCATTTTACACGCCTTTTCTTGGATAGGTATATTCCACTCTCCTAGAGTGAAAAGTTTTGATTTTAGTTTGAGGTGCTCCAACAGGGTCAGATGCCAGTGACCGATTATGAGGCAAGGTTCTCTGAGTTGTCTCGCCATGCACTTATGATACTTCCTACTGACGCGGAGAGAGTGCGGAGGTTTGTTGCGGGGTTGCACTCAGGTATTCAGGCCACTATGGCCCGAGAGGTTGAGATGGGGACTTCTTATCAGCTAGTAGTGGAGATAGTTCGGAGGATTGAGGGTTACTGTCAGAGAGGTAGAGAGCAGATGTAGGGGGACAAGCGGGTCCGTTATTCTGGAGAGTTTAGAGGTGCTCTGATTGGGGGCAGAGGTCAGTTTGGGAGTGGTCGGCCTAGCAGGCCCACATATCCAACACTGCCGCCTCCTCGGGGTGCTCCAGTGCGACCCTATTTCAGTGTCATACCAGAGAGTTCTTACCTCCCACTAGTTATTCAGGGTTCTTCCAGTGGGTATTCAGGCCATCAGGGTCAGACTTCAGGTCAGCAGATCACCGTACCGAGAGGTTATTTAGAGTGCGGAGATCTCAGTCATATGTAGAGGTTTTGCCCTAGGCTTCTGGGAAAGGCAGTACAGTAGGGCCATCAGCCCATGATTACAGCACCAGCTGTCCGACCGCCTAGAGGCAGAGGGCAGGCGGGTAGGGGCCGTCCTAGAGGTGGAGGCCAGGTAGGAGGAGGTCAGCCAGCTACTGTTCAGTCAGTCGGAGGCCAGCCAGTCAGCGCTCCAGCTAGGTTCTATGCTTTTTCGGCCAGACCAGATGTAGTGGCCTCAGATGCAATGATCACATGTATTATTTATGTCTGCGATAGGGATGCTTCGGTATTATTTGATCCAGGGTCCACCTATTTATATGTGTCATCTATGTTTGCTCATTTCCTGGATATTCCTCGTGAGTCCTTAGGTATTCCTGTTTATGTATCCATTCTAGTGGGCGATTTTGTTGGTTTGGATCGGGTCTACCGGTCCTGCATTGTTATATTCTGTGGAAATGAGACTAGAGCAAATCTTCCACTACTCGATATGACTGATTTTGAGGCTATCCTGGGCATGGACTGGTTATCTCCATATCACGCCATCCTTGATTGCCATGCCAAGACTGTTACCTTGGTGATGCCCGAGTTGCCTAGATTAGAGTGGAAGGGTTCGTCTGTCAGTACACCTAGTCAGATCATCTTTTTTTTGAAGGTTCGACATATGGTCAAGAAGGGATATTTGTCTTATCTAGCCTATGTTCGGGATACTACCGCAGGGACTCCGGCGATTGATTCAGTACCAGTAGTTCGGGAGTTCTCCGATATGTTTCCTTCTGATCTTCCAGGCATGTCACCAGATCATGATATCGATTTCTGTATTGACTTGGCTCCAGGTACCTAGCCTATATCTATCCCACCGTACTATATGGCTATGAAAGAGTTGAAGGAGTTGAAGGAACTTGAGGAGTTGCTAGCAAAGGGGTTCGTCAGACTAAGTGTATCACCTTGGGGTGCACCAGTATTATTTGTGAAGAAGAAATATGGGACTATGAATGTACATTGATTACCGCCAGTTGAACAAAGTTACCATTAAGAACAAGTACCTATTGTCGCGCATTGATGATTTCTTTGACCAGTTGTAAGGTGCTAGGGTGTTCTCTAAGATCGACTTGAGATCGGGGTACCATCAGTTGAAGATTTGGGATTCCGATGTTCCGAAGACTGCTTTCCGGACTAGATATGGCCATTATGAGTTTCTAGTGATGTCATTCGGCTTGACTAATGCCCCAACAATGTTTATGGATTTGATGAATAGGGTGTTCAGGCCTTATATTGATTCGTTCGTCATTGTCTTCATTGATGACATTTTAATTTATTCGCGCAGCATGGAGGAGCACGAGCGGTATTTGAGAGTGGTGCTTCAGACCTTGCGGGAACAAAAACTATATGCTAAGTTCTCCAAGTGTGAGTTTTGGTTAGATTTTGTAGCATTCTTAAGGTATGTTGTATCAGGCGAGGGTATTAAAGTGGATCCCAAGAAGATCGAGGCAGTTCAGAGTTGGCCTCGTCCTACTACAGTGACTAATATCAGGAGCTTCTTGGGGTTAGCAGGTTATTATCACCGGTTTGTGGAGGGCTTCTCATATATTGCAGCACCTTTGACTAGATTGACCTAGAAGGGTGCTCCGTTCCGTTAGTCCGATGATTGTGAGGCTAGCTTCTAGAAGCTCAAGACAACTTTGACTACAACATCAGTTCTAGTGTTGTCGCCCGGTTTGGGGACGTATATCATGTATTGCGATGATTCACACATTGGCTTAAGTTGTGTATTGATGCAGGAGGGGCGAGTTATTACATATACTTCACGTCAGCTGAAGCCCCGTGAGAAGAATTATCCTGTACACGATTTGGAGTTGGTCGCGATTGTTCTTGCTCTTAAGATCTGGAGGCATTATCTTTATGGGGTGTCCTGTGAGGTTTACACTGATCATTGCAGCTTACAGCATTTGTTCAAGCTAAGGGATCTCAATTTGAGGCATCGCAGATGTCTTGAGTTACTGAAGGATTATGATATCACCATTCTTTATTATCTGGGCAAGGCGAATGTAGTCGCGGATGCCTTGAGCAGAAGGCAGAGAGTATGGGTAGCTTGGCATTCATTTCAGCAGATGAGAGGCCACTAGCTTTGGACATTCAGTCCTTGGCTAACAGACTTGTGAGGTTGGATATTTCAGATCCCAACCGAGTTCTTGCATGCGTCGTTGCCCAGTCTTCACTATTGGAGCATATTAAGACTCGATAGTTTGATGATCCTCACTTGTTGGTTCTCAGAGAGATGGTACTACAGGGTGGTGCCAAGGAGGTTACTATCGGCGAGGATGGTTTTCGTGACTCCAGGGTCGTCTATGTGTTCCTAATATCGATAGCTTGAGGGAGAGGATTATAGAGGAGGCACACAGTTCTCGGTATTTCATTCATCCAGGTGCTACGAAAATGTATCGCGACCTGAGGTAGCATTACTGGTGGTAGCGGATAAAGAAAGACATAGTTGAGTATGTAGCTAGATGCCTAAATTTCCAACAGGTTAAGTATGAGCACCAGAGGACAGGTGGCCTACTCCAGCAGATGACTATACCGGAGTGGAAATGAGAGCGCATTACTATAGACTTCGTAGTTGAGTTTTCGCGGACCTTGTGGAAGTTTGATGTAGTTTAGGTTAATGTCGACAAGTTGACCAAGTCGGCACACTTCATACCAGTTGTGACTACATATACTTTAGAGAGGTTAGCCCAGATTTATATTCAGGAGATAGTTTGGTTGCATGGTGTACCTGTTTCCATCATATCAGATAGAAGCCCCCAGTTCACTTCGTATTTCTGGAGAGCAGTACAGAGTGAGTTGGGTACCCGCGTAGAGCTCGGCACAGCATTTCATCCACAGACCGACGGACAGTCGGAGCGGACAGTTCAGATCTTGGAAGACATGCTCAGAGCATGTGTGATTGACTTTGGAGGGCAGTGGGATCGATTCTTGCCCTTGGCTGAGTTTGCTTACAATAACAGTTATCAGTCCAGCATCAAGATGGCTCCATTTGAGGCTTTAAATGGTCGGCGATGTCGTCCTCCCATCGAGTGGTTTGTGCCTGGCGAGGCTAAGTTATATGGTACTGATTTGGTGAAGAATGCCTTGGAAAAGGTAAATTTGATTCAGGAGAGACTCTACACAGCACAGTCCAGACAGAAGAGTTACGCGGATCAGAAGGCGCATGATGTATCATTTATGGTGGGCGATAAGGTTCTCTTGAAAGTCTCGCCGATGAAGGGGATTATGAGGTTCGGGAAAAGGGCAAGTTGAGCTTAAGGTTTATAGGCCCATTTGAGGTGTTGAGACGAGTTGGAGAGGTTACTTATGAGCTTGCTTTGCCTCCCATTCTATCGCGAGTTTATCCGGTTTTCCACGTGTCTATGCTCCGGAGATATCATGCTGACTTGTCACATGTGTTAGACTTCAGCACGATTCAGTTAGATGAGAGCCTGGGTTATGAGAAGCAGTGATGAGTGGTGATTTTACCACTCATTCTAGTCTCTTTTCTTTAGATTTTGCGTCCTTTAATTATAATGTGAGGTTGTTTATGGTGTGTATTGCTAGATTTTCAGGTAAATGATGCCACGAAGAGACTTGAATTCAAGTGAAGCGGAATTGAGCAAAAAAGAGTACAAAAGTGCAAAATCGTTCAGTGATTCCGCATCAGCGGAACACTGTCCTCATATGCGACCTCGCATCTACGAGCTGGAAGGTCGCATCTGTGGAGTTAAGCTTCATTGGGACCGCATCTGCGGCAAACACTCCACACCTGCGGAGTCGCTGGTGCGACTACTTTGTCCGCATCTATGGAGAAAGGGAATTCTACATGGGCTCGCACCTACGATGGTTTATTCGCATATGCGGAGTCGCACTTGCGCAATAATGTCTGCATCTGCGGAGTAGGCAAAACCCCTGATTTCACGCATCTGCGATTGAAGGCCCGCATTTGTGGAGCCTCACTTGCGAGGATCTTTCCGCATGTGCGGTCAACGGGTTTTTGATCTGGGCAGTATTGACATTTCACATTTTCTCAACTCCAAACCCACAAATACATAATCATATCATATCTTGGAAGATCTTTGGCTTATTTTCAGTCTATATACTAGAGAGAACAAGTTTTGGAAGCTAGGGTTCTTGCACACACACTTGGGTCTTGAAGATTTGAAGCTTTTGGTTGAGAATTTCTTACTCATTTATGCTCATTTCTTCATTTTCTTGCTTTGTATTGTATATCTAAGTGTATAGTATTTATTTCCAACACTTGAATCTTGTTTATGGAAATATTCATATTTGAAGTGTGGATTAAATACCTTGTTGTGCTTATGTATTGAAAGATTTTTATTTATTATGAAGCGAGCTGTTATTTCTTTAATTATTCTTGTTCTTAAATGTTTCCCAAGGGATTAGCTAACCCTAGGACTCGCCCATTCACTTCGGATTAATTTTAGAAAAAATAGTTTGGGGTTGGGAAAGATTAATTAACAAGAATTTGAGGCGTTAACCCTCACTTTATAGATTCTACCTAGGGATAGTAATGAACTACTTGTAGCCATATTCGGGTGTGCTTAATCTCTTAATTGTTTTAGGGATAATTCAATTAGGAAGTCTTGTTAGTCTTTGAGAGAAGCTAATATAGAATTATTATCCGAGGCTAATAAATAATAAACTCGCTCAAATTTATAAAATTGTGAAATATATTGGATCATTACTTGAGTGTAATTCCCGATGCATCCATGCTTGTAGCCATTGATCATTTTACTTGCTTTCTAGGTTAGTTTACATTTTCGCATTTAGCTATAATATTTTCTCAACCACCATTCTAAGTGTTTGGCATTGCATAATAAGTGATAATTCTCCTATATTTCTAATCGCCTACATATTGTTCTCTGTGGGATTCGACCCCGACTCATAGTTGGGTAAATTATATTGCATGCGACCGTGTCCATTTACTTTTCAGTAGTGGATTTGGACGTCATCAAAATTGGCGCCGTTGCCGGGGAGCAATTTGGCATAATTTAGGTTGTTTGAGAAATAAGCGTAAGTGCTTTGGTCCAAACTTATGAATATTTTTGTAATTATCTTTCTTACCTTAGTCCATTTTTTTTCTTGTTTGTTTCTTGTTTATTTTCTTAGTTTTGAAAAAAAAATGGCATCATATAATGAAAATTGGTCGAATGGTAGTTGTTCATACTTTGATGACCCTTGTCCTTATTGTGGAGGACCACACTCGTGGAAAAATTATTTAAATTCTCCCGGGGGTAGATTGTGCGCACAATCTCAAACCCACAAGTGGAGTATTTGTGATAAGTGTGGTCGTCAAAATGGTCATTGGGATGATTGTGTTTATTTGTCCTTTCCTTCCCCAAGCCCCCGCTATAATAATTCTACTTTTTGTGATGAAAATGATAGGGATATGGAAGTGGAAGAAATTGAGCATGGTCAAAATGGAGTGTTTAAGCTCATGTTAAAATGCCTACTTGAAGGAGTCTAAATGCTCTTGTTAAGAAGTGAAATTGATCCGGCTTGATTAGTTCATGTGACATGTGTGCTAGTTTTTGTTATAAATAATCCTTGTGTTTACTCTATCATCTAGAACTTGCCTGGTTGGTCTTTCAATGCTAATGTTAATTATGTTTGGTTGGAGGGATGACCTTAGGCATTCTTTGTAATCTTTGAAAAAACCTCTTTAGACTTTCAAGCCTACAATTGCATAAACATTATCAGTAGTTTACCCCATTTGAACCTTTAACTTTTTCTTTGGCCACCTCATTACAAACCTTTACCCTTTTGTGAAATAATCCCCTCTTTTGAACCCGTCCCTCCTTGAATATCGAGAATGAGGCTAAAAGCCTAAGTTGAGGGTGTTGGTGTCAAGTTGTAAATTGGTAAGGTTGTACATTTAGGGTAGAAACATATACCTCAAAGTTGTTCATATGAAGTTACTCAAGCTCCAAAAGAAAATAGTAAAAAAAAAAGAAGAGAATAATATGTGTATATATAAATATGGAGTCTTGAGAAGATTAGAGAGGTACTTTAAGGTGGTTCTATGTTGGTAACTAGATGCCAATAAGGGCGATGTGTTTTAAAAAAAAGCAAAGTGCAAAAATATAGACAAATGTGAGTAGTGTTCAAGGAGGTTGTAGTCACTTGTATCCCAAATGCTTATCCTACCCTTCCCTAAACCTACATTACAAGCTAAAAAAGTCCTTATGGGATCTCCAAACGAATGTTCTTGAATAGGCGGCGAATTAAAATAAGGGCAAGCTTATGGCATGATATTTTGTAATACTTAAAATTCTTTGTTGAGAGTGAGTGTCTTTGTGCATTTATCCCTTGTGTTGTTATTGTAAATATGGTGATTTTGGGATTTTCTTTCTTGTGAGGGCACATGAATTAGGATGGATTGGTGATATTGATGTATCCCGAAATGAGTAAATTGAGCATATGTAGTAGACTAGTGCTTTTGAGTCACTTCTTGAGGCTTTTTATTGTCACTCGATTATTTTGAAACTCCTTTGCATTTCTTAATGTTGATTTTGAATGAGGGAGTTGTTTTGTTGAGATTCACATGCTTGAGCCTAATTATTAGTACCAACCAAATCCATAAGTATGGTGCTTAATTGGAGAATGTGATTTGTTTTAGGATAGCAATGCCATTCGTGCTTTAAATGGTAGAACCTCACTGAATTGTTGGTTTTGATTTGCTTGAGGACAAGCAAAAGCTTTAAGTTGGGGTGTTGATGAGTGGTGATTTTACCACTCATTCTAGTCTCTTTTCTTTAGATTTTGCGTCCTTTAATTATAATGTGAGGTTGTTTATGGTGTGTATTGCTAGATTTTCAGGTAAATGATGCCACGAAGAGACTTGAATTCAAGTGAAGCGGAATTGAGCAAAAAAGAGTACAAAAGTGCAAAATCCTTCAGTGATTCCGTATCTGCGGAACACTGTCCGCATATGCGACCTCGCATCTGCGAGCTGGAAGGCCGCATATGCGAAGTTAAGCTTCACTGGGACCGCATCTGCGGCAAACACTCCGCACCTGCGGAGTCGCTGGTGCGACTACTTTGTCCGCATCTGCGGAGAAAGGGAATTCTACATGGGCTCGCATATGCGATGGTTTATCCGCATCTGCGGAGTCGCACTTGTGCAAAAATGTCCGCATCTGTGGAGTAGGCAAAATCCCCTGAGTTCACGCATCTGCGATTGAAGGCCCGCATTTGCGGAGTCGTACCTGTGATGATCTTTCCGCAGGTGCGGTCAACGGGTTTCTGACCTTGGCAGTATTGACATTTCACATTTTCTCAACTCCAAACCCACAAATACAGAATCATATCATATCTTGGAAGATCTTTGGCTTATTTTCAGTCCATATACTAGAGAAAACAAGTTTTGGAATCTAGGGTTTTTGCACACAAACTTGGGTCTTGAAGATTTGAAGCTTTTGGTTGAGAATTTCTTACTCCTTTATGCTCATTTCTTCATTTTCTTTCTTTGTATTGTATATCTAAGTGTGTAGTATTTATTTCTAACACTTGAATCTTGTTTATGGAAATATTCATATTTAAAGTGTGGATTAAATACTTTGTTGTGCTTATGTATTGAACGATTTTTATTTATTATGAAGCGAGCTGTTGTTTCTTTAATTATTCTTGTTCTTAAATGTTTCCCAAGGGATTAGCTAACCCTAGGACTCGCCCGTTCACTTTGGATTAATTTTGGAAAAAATAGTTTTGGGTCGGGAAAGATTAATTAACAAGAACTTGAGGCGTTAACCCTCACTTTATAGATTCTACCTAGGGATAGGAATGAACTACTTATAGCCATATTCGGGCGTGCTTAATCTCTTAATTATTTTAGGGATAATTCAATTAGGAAGTCTTGTTAGTCTTCGAGAGAAGCTAATATAGAATTATTATCCGAGGCTAATAAATAATAAACTCGCTCATATTTATAAAATTATGAAATATATTGGATCGTTACTTGAGTGTAATTCCCGATGCATCCATGCTTGTAGCCATTGATCATTTTACTTGCTTTCTAGGTTAGTTTACATTTTCGCATTTAGCTATAATATTTTCTCAATCACCATTCTAAGTGTTTGGCATTGCATAATAAGTGATAATTCTCCTACATTCCTAATCGCCTACATATTGTTCTCTGTGGGATTCGACCCCGACTCATAGTTGGGTAAATTATATTGCATGTGACTGTGTCCATTTACTTTCCAGTAGTGGATTTGGACGTCATCAAGTCTTGGACTTTGGAGGGAAGTGGGATCGATTCTTGCCCTTGGCTGAGTTTGCTTACAATAACAGTTATCAATCCAGCATCAAGATGGCTCCATTTGAGGCTTTATATGGTCGGCGATGTCGTTCTCCCATCGAGTGGTTTGAGCCTGGCGAGGCTAAGTTATATGGTACTGATTTGGTGAAGGATGCCTTGGAAAAGGTAAAGTTGATTCAGGAGAGACTCCGTACAGCACAGTCCAGACATAAGAGTTACGCGGATCAGAAGGCGCGTGATGTATCATTTATGGTGAGCGAGAAGGTTCTCTTGAAAGTCTCGCTGATGAAGGGGATTATGAGGTTAGGGAAAAAGGGCAAGTTGAGCTCAAGGTTTATAGGCCCATTTGAGGTGTTGAGACGAGTTGGAGAGGTTGCTTATGAGCTTGCTTTCCCTCCCATTCTATCGCGAGTTCATCCGGTTTTCCACGTGTCTATGCTCTGGAGATATCATGCCGACTTTTCATATGTGTTAGACTTCAGCACGATTCAGTTAGATGAGAGTCTGGGTTATGAGGAGCAGCCAGTTGCCATTGTTGATATGAAGGTTCGCCAGTTGAGATCCAAGAGGATTTCCATGGTAAAGGTTCAGTGAAGGGGCCGACCAGTCGAGGAGGAGACTTGGGAGTCCGAGGAGGACATACGGAGCAGATATCCACATTTATTCAGCACTCCATGTATGATTCTAGACCCGTTCGAGGACGAACGTTTATTTAAGAGGCGGAAAATGTAATGACCCGATCGGTAGTTTTGCTTTCTAGAATCTCGTTCCTCTAAATAAGACTACACGAACGTGCTTTTATATTTTATGACTTATGGGGATGGTTAGTTCGGGATTTGGAAGGGTTCGGGTTGAAATCGGAACACTTGGTTCCTTGATGTTGGCTAAAAAGGCTAAGTTTGACTTCGGTCAATGTTTTAAGTAAACAACCTTGGAATCGGGATTTGATAGTTCCAATAGGTTCGTATGATGATTTCGTACTTGCGTGTATATTCGGATTGATTTTTGGATGACCCGGGAGCGTTTCGACACCTAATAGTGAAAGTTGGTTCTTTGAAGGTTTTGAAGTTCTTTAAATTTGGTTTTGAGTAGGTTTTAGTGATATCGAGGTCCAAATGGGATTCCGAGACCTAGAATAGTTCCGTACGGTGATTTAACACTTGCACGCAAAATTTGGTGTCATTTCGAGTAGTCCAAGTATGATTCGGCGCGTTCGGAGCGATTTGGAAACTTGAAGTTCATATTTTGATTCAATTTATTTTAGGGGTGTGATTCTTGGTTTTGTTGTTGTTTTACGCATTTCGAGTATTCGAGCAAGTCTGCATTATGCTTATAGACTTGTTGGTATGCTTGGACGGGGCCTCGGGGGCCCCGGATGCCATTCAGACGATGCGCGAATTGAGTTAAGACTCAAAAGGGGTTACTGGTGCACCAATTCTAGTGTGCCCGCACCTGCGAGCTCCTGGCCGCAGGTGCGAGCCTGCAGATGCATGCTTCTTGCCGCAGAAGCAGACTGGGAACGTTGGCCAGGGATCATAGATGCGGATGGGCATGCGCACCTGCGAAAGCGCAAGAGCGATAGAAGGGACCGCAGGAGCGGCCTAAGTCGCAGGTGCGGCGTGTGCATCGCAGGAGCGGAATCGCAGGAGCAGGCCAGAGGTCCGCAGAAATGGAAGTAGGCCATTGAGCAAGGGTCACATCTGCAATGACTTTTCTGCAGATGCGGAGCCGCAGAAATGGCCAACCCTCTGCAGGTGCGAAAGTCGCTGAAGGCAGAACCCTCATTTAATACACGACTTAGGCCGTTTCCTCTCATTTTTCACACACTTGGGTGATTTTGGAACTTCAAAAAGGGGGATTTCGACCTAGCCATTGAGATTAAGTAATTTCTACCTATTGTGAGTTAAATACATAGTTTATGGGAAGATTATAACATGTAAATTAGTGAAAATTATGGGTTTAGGTGTAAACCAAGATTTTTGATAAAAATAGAATTTAACCACGAAATGTGTTATGGAATTTAGTGAAAATCATATATTTGAGTTCATGAGGTTATGGGTAACAACTTTCTTCGAATATTTTCGGAATCCGAGCACGTGGGCCCGGAGGTGAATTTTAGGAATCCTACATTTGGGGTTGGGTAATCACTTTAATAGTTGGAATATGAACTTTTGAACATGTATTGATTAATTTATATACCATTTGACTAGTTTTGGATTGTTCGACACCGAGTTAAGGCTTTAGAGTGAATTTAAGGCCGGAAAGTAAGCTTTGAGACGAGGTAAGTCTCTTTCCTAACCTTGTATGAGGGAATTAACTCCATAGATGAATTGATTAATATGTGCTTCTATTTGTGGGGGCTACGTACGCACGAGGTGATGAGAGTCCGTATGTAGCTACTAATTATACTTATGTCTGGGTAGTCTAGGACCCATACCATGCTATATTTATGATGTTTGCACCCTACTTGTTAACTTAATTGCATAGATCATGTTGGAACTTGATAAAGGAATGGTAGAAGGTCAAATTTCATTTACTTAAATTCTTTGATGGGCCACTTGACTATTATTGAGAATTGGTGTTTCTTTAAATAATTGCCTCTTAATAAATCTTGAATTGGCTGTTATAAAGTATTTTTTCTTTTCGTGGAGTGGGCCGAACGCCTCGGTAATATATAGATGCATCTATGGTTCGTGTCGTTCGACCCTCGGCAGTGCACAATTTAAATATTTTTATGTTGGATCGGGCCATACGACCTCGGCATAAATTGCGCGTAATAAATCTTTGGAACCAATTATAATTGATATTATTTCATTGACTTGAGATATAAATTGTTAAATGATGGAACAAAACTTGGAATTTACTATTAGCGAGAGGATTGTTTATTATTCCTGTTATTGAGTTTTCAGCTATATTTCTGTAATCCATGCTTAGTTATTATTTTGACATTTTATTGTTAGCCCATAGAAAGTGTCAAAGTCGACCCTTCGTTACTACTTTTTCGAGGTTAGACTGGATACTTACTGGGTACATGTTATTTATGTACTCACGCTACACTTATGTACTAATATGCACGATCTGAGGCAGGTACATCTCGATATCAATCTGGCGGGCATACTTGATTACTACTACGAGATTTCACGGTGAGCTTCCTTCCGAGCCCGTTCTGCATCAGCCGAAGTCTTTCTTTTGCTTGTATTTTCTGTCTACTTCATTTCAGACAGTAGCGTAGAACTCTTTTGTATATTCTACTAGTTGCTCATATACTTATGACACTAGGTCTTGGAGGTTTAAGCTAGTAGACACTTGGCAGTTTTGGGGTTATTTAACTTGTCTCACTTGCTTATAAAATTTGATCTATCATTTTTATTGAAATCTTACTTCTTATTTATGCACAACTTAAAAATCAACTACTTCAAATCCTTCAAAGAAGGGATCACAGAGTTGGTTCACTGTCGGCTTGCCTAGCGATAACGTTAGGCGCCATCAAGGGCCATAAGAGAAATTGGGTCGTGACAAGTGTGTACTCAGACCTTACCCCTACCTTGTGAGGATAGAGGGGTTGTTTCCAATAAACCCTCGGCTCAGGAAAGCATAAGCACCACATTAATGAAAATATAGCAAAGAAGGGACATTACCAAAAATCCATATAAAAGCAGAATAAAATAACAAGATAATAAGGTGATCAACAATGAAAGAAAACAACGGTTAGTCATAAAAACCTACTACCAACAGAAAGCGAGACTGCGTGCCAATTCTACTATTATGAACACTCTAGACTACCTACTTTACTACCTTAATCATCGACCTCCATACCTTCCTATCAAGGGTCATGTCCTCGGTTAGCTGAAGTTTCTCCATGTCTTGCCTAATCACCTCGCCCCACTTCTTCTTTGGCCTACATCTACCTCTTCATAGGTCCTCCAATGTCAACCTCTCACACCTCCTCACCGGGGTGTCTGTTCTCCTCCTCCTCACATGACCAAACCACCTAAGTCGCGCTTCCCGCATCTTGTCCTCAATAGGGGCCACACCACCTTGTCGCGAATAACCTCATTTCTGATCCTATCTAACCTCGTGTGCTCGCACATCCATCTCAACATCCTCATCTCTTCTACCTTCATCTTTTGGACATGAGCTATCTTGACTGGCCAACACCCAGCCCCATACAACATCGTTGGTTTAACCACCACTCTGTAGAATTTACCCTTAAGTTTCGGTGGCATCTTCTTATCACACAAAACACCGGAAGCGAGTCTTCATTTCATCCATCCCACCCCAATATGATGTGTGACATCTTCATCAATCTTCCTATCCCCCTGAATAATAGACCTAAGGTACTTAAAACTTCATCTCCTAGGAATGACCTATGAGTCCAGCCTCACCTCCCCTTCCCGAGTCTCGCCACTGAACTAACACTCCAAGTATTCTATCTTGGTCTTGCTCAACTTGAAACCTTTAGATTCCAGGGTCTGCCTCCATACCTCTAATTGCGCGTTGACACCATCTCGTGTCTCGTTAATCAATACAATATCATCTACAAATAGCATGCACCACGACACCTCCCCTTGGATGTGGCGTGTCAGTACGTCCATCGTCAGAGCAAACAAAAAGGGGTTGAGTGCCGACCCCTGATGCAACTCCATCATGACCGGAAAATGGTCTGAGTCCCCACCCACCGTCCTTACTTGGGTCTTTACTCCATCATACATGTCCTTAATCAACCTAACGTAGGCAAAAGTCACACCTCTAGCCTCCAAACATCTACACAAAACCTCTCTCGAAACTTTATCGTACGCCTTTTCTAAGTCGATTAATACCATATGCAAGTCCTTCTTTCTCTCCCTCTACTGCTCCATCAATCTCCTAACAAGGTGGATGGCTTCTGTTGTCGAACGCCTCGGCATAAACCCAAGTTAGTTCTCGAAAATAGATACACTCCTCCTCACCCTTAGCTTTATCACTCTCTCCCATACTTTCATAGTATGGCTAAGCAGCTTGATACCCCGATAGTTATTGCAATTTTGGATATCACCCTTGATCTTGTATACATGAACCATCATGCTCCACCTCCACTCTTCGGGCATCTTCTTCATTCTAAAAATGACATTAAATAACCTAGTGAGTCACTCCAAACCTGCTTTGCCCGCCCTCTTCCAAAACTCCACCGGAATTTCATCCCGCCTGGTCGCTTTGCCAATGCTTATCTTACGCATAACCCCCTCAACTTCATCAACTCTAATCCGCCTACAATACCCAAAGTCACAACGACTCCCGGAGAGTTCCAAATCACCCAGTACAATGCTCCTGTCCCCCTTCTCGTTCAAGAGACCGTGGAAGTAGGTTTGCCATCTCTGACGGATAAGCCCCTTATCCAGCAAAATTCTACCTTCTTCGTCCTTGATGTACTTCAATTGGTCCAAGTCACACGCCTTCCTTTCTCGTGCCTTGGCTAACCTGAACAATCTCTTATCCCCACCTCGGCCCTCGAGTTCCTCATACAAATGACTAAAAGTTATTGTCTTGGCCGCTGTAACTGCTAGCTTTGCCTCTTTCTTAGCCAACTTATAATGCTCCCTATTCGCCTTTTTCTCCTCCTCGTTTACACTTTTCGCTAGCTTTAAATATGCTGCTTTCTTGGTTTTCACTTTTCCTTGCACCTCTCCATTCCACCACCAGTCTCCCCCGTGCCTACCAGAGTAACCTGTCACGACCCAAAAATCACTAGTCGTGATGGCACCTAACTCAATCCGCTAGGTAACCCAACTAACAAAAAATAAAATCCAAAGGCGATTATAAGAAAGTAGTAGAGAATCATCTGAAAATTTACAATTTGACCCAAGAACTGGTAGTACGAATCACAAGCTTCTAAGACTTGGAATTTCAAAACTGATACAAATAATTGCACGTTCTGTTTGAAAGTTACATAAACAGATTAGCAAAACCTAAACTATCAAGGACAAGTGACAACTATATCCGGAATGCACGAACATCTTCAGAGTCAGCACCCGACATCACCAGCAGCTCTGCTCCAAAACTCTGCACGCAATGTGCAGAAGTGTAGTATAAGTACAACTGACCCCATGTACTGGTAAGTATCTTGTCTAACCTCGTCGAAGTAGTGACGAAGCTTTTTAGTTAAAAGATACTTACTGATAAAACCTACACTGTGAATCAACAATAGAACTATACCACAATATAATCGAGAAGAATACAAGAAACGGATACGCAAAACAATAATCGAATGTTAACAGAGATCACAATTTGAAATCTTCAAATACCTCAACCAATCATTTCCTTAGAATGAAACCAATAAACCACAACAGTCAATTCTTAACTTTCATAGCATGAGGAATGTACTCATATATCAAGTCAATTGCACGGCAACACCCTTCGTGCTTTTCTCTCATCCTTACCCAATATACGTATAACAAAACCAACCAGATGGCAGAAATACCAATAACAGGAAATCACAAGGTAGGAAATATGCAAGTAGCAATAATGAACAAGGATAACTATGTGAGCAGCAGTAAAAGACTAGGCGGAAAGCATGTGAGTGATGACAGCGATTGGAAACAAGGAATATCAGCTTCAACTATCTAGCACGATGAAAGCTTAAATACAGGTATAACAAATAAGAAAGAAACATATGATCTTTACAAGTTAACAAGTAGAGGCATGAATGACTAACTTAGAAAAAGGGCTTGTACTAAGGTGTGACCGAATAGTTACGACATGGGTGTGATTATAGCAACAGGAAGTAGACATGGTATTTGCAAGTTAAACACGTAGAAGACATGGGCGTCACAAGAACGATTGATATAGAGAACAAGGACATGACAATAACAACAAGTCACACAAGATCTATAAGTACGACAATAATAGCTCAAGGTAAAGGTACAAACGTATACACGGGATACAGATATCACATCATAATGCATGTCCCCCGTCCTCACCTGCACGGAAACACCCATCGTGCCATGATCTCACGTTAATAAAGCATAACAATATAAATGAAATGGAACGGCATCACCCTTCGTGCTTTAACTCTCAAATGACATGGCACGACATCACCCTTCGTGCTTTTACTCTCAATAATATGGCACGACATCACCCATCGTGCTTTTACTCTCAATAATATGGCACGGTATCACCCTTCGTGCTTTTACTCTCACTATTATGGCACGACATCACCCTTCGTGCTTTTACTCTCAATAATATGGCACGGTATCACCCTTCGTGCTTTACACTCTCCCTCACATGATAATATATAAACAAAGGCACGGCATCACCCTTCATGCTTTATACTCTTCCTTACCGAGCATATGTATATCAATGACAAACAAGGCAGGAAGTATAAATAACATCAAGGAGAGTGTTTTAACGGATATTCCAAACAAATCCCAATTATAACTTTCCAAGCCAACAATTATTCAATAAGCCCTCAAGAACCGTATTATTCAAATACTTCCACAAATCTCACAAATGATCCACAACACAAGTATAGAGTCTAGTATCTCAAGAATATCGACCGTAGTAATATAGTAATGATTATGCATATTGATGACCGAATTAAACACACCAATGTATTCTCAGAATTCCATCAACTTTGATCAAGTTATAATAAGCTAAGTCTTAGTTTCTAACATTTAATACTATGTTCTTAGTATCTAGGAGTCAAGTAAGGCATGAGGCAAGAAGGTCACGTGATTCTACAAGACACAATTTATAACATAATTTACCCCCGAGCATGGTTAACCCTGGCACATACATATACGCTCGTCACCTCATATATGTATCACCCCTGCATATAGCAAACAATGTCAAATAGTAGGAAAAATTCCCTCAACAAAGTTAGGCAAGACACTTACCTCAATTCGGCTAACTCAATACTCAATTTAGTTTTTTCCTTTACAAATTCCTCCGCTCGGCTTAATCTAGCCAAAGACGACTTAAATACATTACACAATGCAAGGGGAAAAAATTTCAATTAAGAAAGGTGTGATTTTTATACAATTTCTAAAAAGTCAACAAAAGTTAACCCCCGGGCCCGTCCGGTCAAAACCCGGGTCCAAGGGCAGGTCTTGACTACCCATAGCCTCACGAGTCCAAATACGTATTTTGTTTCCAAATCCGAGTTCTATTCGACACTCAAATCCCAAATTTTTATTTTTCAAAGTTTTGACAAAATCCCCAAATTTTTCCCTAGATTCTCACGAATTTGATGTTAAATCTTATATAAAATCATAATATATAGTTGAGAATTGATTAGAGGTACTTACCCCATGATTTGGTATGAAAATCCCTTTACAAAATCGTCTCTCATCGAAGCTAGAGTTCAAAATATATCAAAATAAAGCTAAGTCTCAGAATTCTCAGCACTTAACAGGTTGCAGATGTCGCATTTACGACAGGGCGTTCGCAAATGCAAACCCCGCAAATGCGAACATCTTATCGCAAATGCGAATAAGAAGGTTGTCTGTCAATGTCGCATTTGCGACCCAATTCTTTGCAAATGCGAAAACCAACACTCCGCAAAAGCGACAGGGTTCTTCGCAAATGCGAATTTCCCCAGCAGCCCAAAGTTCGCAAATATGATAGTTGCTTCGCAATTGCGGCTGTCGCATTTGCGACAAAACATCGCAAATGCGATGATACCAGCACCATCAATCAAAGGTTAAGAAAAATATCATTCTGAAACTTACCCGAGCCCTCAGAACTCCAAACCAATCATGCACCCAAGTCTAGAAACACAATACGAACTCGCTCGTGTGCTCAAATCATCAAAATAACCTCTAAAACCACAATTCATACGCCAAAATTCATGAAGATCAAACTAAACTTCAAGAACTTCTAAAATCGCAACCGAGCATCTGAACCATATCAAATCAACTCCAAACGGCGCCAAATTTTGCATACAAGTTCCATATGACGAAACTAACCTACTCGAAGCTTCAAATCACGCATAACAACCTTGAAATGATGAATTCTACCTCAAGTCAAAATTAATGAACTTTGAAACTTCAACTTCTACAACCGATGCCGAAACCTATCAAATCACCTCCAATTGACCTCAAATTTTGCACACAAGTCACATTTTCCATTACGGACCTATTACGACTTCTGGAATCGAAATCCGACCCTGATATCAAAAAGTCCACTCCCGGTCAAACTTCTCAAAAATCCAACTTTAGCCAATTCAAGACTAATTCGACTACGGACCTCCAAATTATAATTCGGACGCGCTTCTAAGTCCAAAATTACCCAACGGAGCTAACGGAACCGAGAAAACTCCATTCCGAGGTCAAATACTAAAAAGTCAAACTTGGTCAATTCTTTCAACTTAGAGCTCAAATCTTGAAGTTCATTCTTCCAAATCGATTCCAGATAACTTGAAAAACCAATACCGATGATTTACGCAAGTCATAATACATCGTGCGGAGATACTCGAACCCTCAAAATACCGAACGAAGTGCAGAAACTCAAAATGACCAGTCGGGTCGTTACATCCTCCATCACTTAAACATGCGTTCATCTTCGAAAATTCAAGAGTCGTTTCAAATCTATCAAATCACGGTGTAACCTTACTATGCATAAATCCGGGGGTGATCCCACGTCACCCTGATCCCCATAAGCCCACCAACACAACATAACTAGAGATCCTTATTTTGACCTTGGTCTTTAAACCTTAGAACCTAATCTCTATCATCCAGAATTCATTACCAGACCCGAATCCCACATCTACATACTGTATAAGTCTGAACAAGCTGTATCAAGTCATACCCATAACCCAAGATGTAATCACATGATATACCCCATCACTTCGACACTTACAATAGGAACTGCTGACTACCATTACTACCCAAAAACAAATCCGGTGCCGGTAGCAAACCTCGTATCGATTAGAACCTCGTTCAAGACCCTCATACCTTACTGATGATGAAATAAACATGCATAACCGCTTAACCACTCATCTGATCAAAAAGCCAAGAAGCTTACTCGTCCGACCAGGGCCATTGTCCAAATCCTCAGCAAAAATATAGTTTTATTCTTCCAGACCTCCCTCATCCCAATACAACAGTGCCATTCTCAAGTCTAGAAACCTCATCTTAGCCAATACAAGCAGCCCCACTGACAAGTATCAACAATAATCATATGGAGCCCCACACAACCCGGTTCCGTACACTAACAAGTAATAATTCAGACATGACAGATAACAGTAAGAAAACTAAATAAGAAGACTACTAAGCAAGTTAAGCAGGCAGGGAAATTTTAGCATTTTACCATGAACTATTTTCAACTAGGTGAAAGCAAAATACACGAAATAGGAATAAGGAGTCACATTTCATCACTATACCATTGCGGCGTGCAACCCGATCCCATCATATCAATCCACATAGGGTACCCATCGAGCCATAATACTCGGGCTCACTGATCACATATGCGTCAACATCAAGCACAATAGAGTGCACAAAAATATAACTATGGGAAAATTATTAGGAACAAACAATACTGAGAAGGACAAGCACAACTATGGTGCAATAAGCAAATCAACATCACGAAGGCCACCTCGCCCATAGTGCCATAAGGCCTAAACTGTACCATAATATGCATATAAAGAATAATGTAACCCTCACAACCTGTCACAGTATAAGAGAGAAACATATAACATAAACCCGCACCTTGAAAAATCAAATGAAAATATTGGTTGAGGCTCACTATGCCCACCAACTTGAGAGTGTGGAAAGAGATCAAGAAGAGTCCGACTTGGAGGAAGAAAGCGAGCTTTATTTTAAGGAATCAATAATTGAACATCCGCCAACCGACTCCATGAGTATTAATGATGCCAAAAAAAATATAGAATTAGAGTCAACCGGTGTAAGTGAAAATATGGTTGAAGTCGACTCTAGTTCGGGGGAAAAAGAGAATGTCAAAATTTGGAAAGATTTGCAATTTGAAGGCTTGAGGTTGCATTCCAAGCATTTTTCAACCTTGGAATTGCATGGTGATATGGGAATTGAGCCATGTGAATCCATATGGAAGTACAAAATGAAGAAATTGAAGTTTGGCTTGATCATTTACTTACCACCACCCCCAGTTGCTCATGATCACAAGCTTGATTCCAAGTTAGGTGCCCAATTCATATCATCCAAGTGGCGAGAAAAGTGGTAAAGTTGATCCGCGTCGTGCCACGACGTTAAATGCGGCGCTTGGTGGAAGGCAACCCATTGTTTTCAAAATTTTCAGTTATTTTTGAAATTTATTTTTTAGGATAGCTTAGTATATTATTTTTGACAAATCTGTCAAGTTTCAGATTTTTTGGAGTTGAATTAAGAAGTTTGGGGTGTTGGAACAAACCAAAGCAGTAGCTGCCCAAAATTGGCCTGCAAAATCCTGGCATAAGCGCACCTGCAGACAAAATCATGTAGGTGCGCTCACGCAAAAGCGGAAACAATGGCGCAGATGTGCAACTATTCGTAGGTGCGACGTGAAACTCGCATAAGTGGCTTCGCAAAAGCGCTTCTGGAGTTGCAGGTGCGGATATCGAACTGGTTTAATGAAATAACCCCTCATTTCATCAGGTAAACTAAAAAAAAATCCCCAAACTCAAACTCCTCTCATCTCTCACGCTATTGCTCTTCATCACTGCTCACGCGAGTTCTCACACAAGACAAGGCATGTATCTCTCATCTGCTCCTATCTTCTACTTCTCTTTCCTTTTTCTTCTTCCTTATTTCTGGGTTCCCATGTCCGTTCCCCTGACTCCCCAGTTCCCTATGATTAATGTTGTTATTAGGGTGAGGATATTGGTTGAGAGTATGTAAGGTGTGCTGCTGTGTTGAACATCCATGTTGGGGGAAATCTGAGTACCCAAAATCGTGTGAAGAAGCATAAATTCTCACTGCTTGCAATATGTTCGACAAATTGTCCAAAAGAAAATCATTTGCTAAGTACCACAAAATCAAGTTTAATAGAGTCGTAGGTTTATGTAATTCACTAATTTAGAAGTCTTGAGTATAAATTATGTGCTAACAATCTTGTTTGAGCAGTAAAAGAGTCGAAAATTCTGGGCATTTGAAGTTTTGAACCCACTGATGAACTTTGCAGAAGCGAGTGAAATGCCGTAGATGCGACCTCGCACCTGCGTAGACTATCCGTAGGTGCGAACACTGAGGAAATGGGCAAAACCGCAGAAGCGGATAAAAACCCGCAGAAGCGGGACCGCACCTGCAATGGCTCTTCCGCAGGTGCGGAAATTGGGCAGATTTCCAAATTCCAGTAGCTTTGCATCTGGAGCTTCCCGGGCCTATTCGACTCGATTCTTTGGCCTAATTGCTTTGTTTTAAATTGCCTAATATGATTCTACTGCCTGACTAACGTTGTTTTGATTTTTTTGAAGGTACTTTGAGCTAAAATGGACCCGAACTTGAACGAAAATTCTCCGCTTGCTCACGAAATTGAAGAAGTGGCTGAGGATTTGAACTATGATGCTACCAGATTCACGTCTTCCCAGTGCTAATCCCGGTATTATGATGATCTCCTCACGAAGAAGCTCAAAATTGAGAAGGGAATTACCGATGACAAAGTGTCTGAACGTCTTCCGGATTTCCATGGCCGGCTAGTTTCAAACGGCTGGACCTGCTTCATCCCCACTCCATGCGATGCCAATGAGGAATGGGTTAGGGAATTTTATGCCAATTTAAGGCATACACATTTCCAAAACCATGAAATCACAATAAGAGAGAAGACCGTGAGATTCAGAGTTGAAGAGATAAATGATGTCTATGGGCTCCCAAATCATCCGCTCGAACCAGTGCAAGAAAGAGATACATGCGACAATGGTGATTGGCTAGTCGCAAAGCTATGTCCTCCAGGTCATAGAGTGACTTGGGCTACAAAGAAGAAAGGCATCAAATATGGTGATTTCACTGCCGAAGCAAAAATGTGGTTGTATATCATTGCGATCAGAGTGTCTCCTTGTGGGAACGTGTAAGATGTTCCATATACCAGGGCCTTGATAATTGCTTGAATCCTTGATGGCATTCCTGTGAATGTCGGTCACTACATTGTTCGGGAGTCGAAGGAGTATGTGCTTCAAGGTGGCACATTATTGATATTTCCATCATTGATTACAAAGTTGTGCCGGCATGCACATGTTGAGAAATGGAATGGAGATCATTTGATACCGGCAGACAGGCCACTACACCCTTTGAGAGTGATAGGAGCAGGCAGTGTACTCAAGAGCAAGAAGAAGAAAGTGGAGATTACTGTAGGTGAGGGATCCTCCTCACAAACTGCTCAGGCCGAGGGACCATTTGGGATGCTAAATTCCCAGCTTGCTTCCATTCGTGACTTAGTGTCACAGCTCTCTAGTGGGCCCTCACACTCCCAGCCTATGCCCGAGTACTTCACCAGGGATGACATGAAGACCTACTTAGATGCACAGAAAAAGCAGGCAGAGTCTCAGGAGAAAATAGCAGCATTTATTGGCACACTTGAGGCCGCCTATGGCAACTTGGCCAAGGCACATGCAGATCTTCAGTCAGACTTTGAAAAGGAGAAAGTGAGCAACAAGAAGAAGGGCAAGTTTATGATCAAAATATGGAGAGGCATCAAATCCATCTTCAAATGGGGGTAGCCGAACAGGAAGATATTTGTTACTAATGCTGAGGATAGTGAGGAGTACTCTTTCATGTCGAGTGTTGATGATGATGATGATGATGACACTGAGGATGATGAGGCCGAGAGTTCTCAGCAGCAGTGATTAGCCTTTCTCTCGCAGTCTGCTAGTCTGATGCAGACCTCAGGGAGACCCTCAAACTATTCTTATTTTATTTTGATATTGTGCAATGAGGACACTGCAATATTTTTAGTTGGGGGTGGATTTAGGGATTATACTTTATTCGTACATTGATGCTATATATTTTCCCTTGCCGGGTTTATGTTGTGGTATGGATATTGTGTGCCCTTGTCAGGCTTGTTTTGTTATTGATTATCATGTGTTCTTGTCGAGCGTAGTTGTGATTGGTTGTACATAGTCAAGATTAGTCACTTAGTAGTTTTCTTTAGTAGTTTTTAGTTTATGTTATTTTTGTTCGTTTAGTATTAGTTGTTTTTGTTATTTTAGCTTCTTTTAGTAGTTTTGTCCTTTTATAGTTATTTCTGTAGTGTTTATTTTATCTTGTTCAGTAGTTTTAGTTTATATTACTTTTATCTCTTTTAATAGTAATATACTTTTCAATAAATGTCCTTGGGTTTTCTTAATGCTACGGTTCTTTCCCAAGGAATATTTATTTGTTGAACCGGGTGACTTTTCCCTATGACGGATGGCGTGACGACTTTCTTAAGGGAATTAGTTTTGTTTTGTTATGTGGAGACTTTTGGATTATTTGGTACTAACAAAATTAATCTCTTGTATGTGAAGTGTGACTTAAGAATACCTCTCCGATTTTTGGTTTTAAATTGAAAAAATAAGTTGCATGGGGAAGAATAATTTTTTAGACAACTTTTTGGCTCATTTTAGGCAACCCGAAGAGCCAGTAGATGGAGCAAGGGGAGCTAAAAGCAAAAGACTGTATTGTTCGAGTTTCAGAATAAAATGATAAATATAAATGTTAGCGGGAAATAAGAAGAGAGTTAATTAAGCATTATGCGTAAGATATGATACATGGATGACAATGGTAGATCAAAATGATAACAGTATTATAGAGTCTACAGTCAAGTAAAGAAAAAGACGAGAGGTGACAGGCCTTGAGACAATAAAGGAGTATAGGCCATAAAGTCATATTCTCATTTCGAGAAGTAAGTTCGTGACTCCAACGCGACTACCAGAAGGAAAAGTCAGACCCCAGAATAATAGAAATCAGTATGGGTTGGTGAATAAAAAAACTAAACATGAATTAGGAACTGAGTGATTTGATAATGGTCGACATCATGAGAATTTCAGATTTCGTTCCAGCGATAATAGAATGGACAATAGAAAGAGATTCATGAGAAATTCATAGAATGGTCATTCAGGAAGACGCTTCCCTAAAAGCAAGCAATTTGAGCAAAGTTAAGCTTAAGGGACTATATGTGCCAGTTATACTAAGTGTCACCCTCGCGAGTAAGGAAATTTGTTATCCTTGGTACGGAAGGATTACCACAAGGCAAGTAAAGATCATCGATGTTGTGAAAAGACGCCAAAGATGAAGAGGTAAAACATCTATACGTTGATCATCGCAACACTAAATCTTAGTACTCCCCTAAGGGGGGAATATGGAGTGATGTGGCATAAAGTCAGAATTAAGTGGTTCTAGTAACTATGGAATAGTAAAGGAAGAATGCGATAAAAATGAGAAAGAAATGAGATTGAACTTATCCAAATCCTACAGATATGCTACGGTTCCAGAACATTATGCAAGCACGGCATCAAGGAGAGGAAGCAAGGGTTTCTGCCCGAGATGTTATTGATAAATAAGGAGCCAGTGCGAGACGTAAGTTAAGACAAAGGAAATAACCCAAGAAAGATTACGCGGAATGTTGATATGAGAATGGGTCAACGAATAGTTAGCAGTTGATTTAGGAAGAGCCTAGTTATGACGAGACAAAAGGATACAGACAAATCAGCAGATCATGCAAGGTAAACATAGTGAACCCCAACATAGCGAATCCAGTCTCGCAGATAATGATATCATGATCCTTGAGAAATATTCAGATAGAAGCTTGGGTAGTTAAAGGTACCGTATGAGTATTACGGAGCTAAAATAGAGTATCACTGGGAAGACAGTCAAAATATCAGTTCAGAAGCAACCCTACAAGCACAAGGGCGTGAAAGTAAGTAACTACGGATAATTATAGGCAAGGAAGGACATCAAAAGATCCGTAATAAACTCACAGCTTTACAAGAGTCAGATGGACCTCCCTAAGTATCACAATGAAAGACTAGCTGAGGAAATAAGGAAGAAGCTTGCAACCTAAGCACAATGACCTAAAAAGGAAATGGTCTTGTAACAACAGTCTCACAACAATATTATATGTACTCCATAAAAAAGTGGCACCTACCGTGGCTAATGAACGGGAAGTAAAATAAAAAGTAATACTCAAGATCATATAAGTTGCACGAAAATTCCGGCATGCGTGGGAACTAAGATAAGCTAAGTAGGCACGCAACAAGGAGGCAGAAAGACCAGGAAAAGTAATAGCTTACGTTTAAAGGAAGCTGAGAAGGAACAGAAGGAATTATTCGATCAATGATCCAAAGTTAGTTACATTATGAACGCACTTAAAGTTCAGAATATTATCCATACAACATATATGTTGACAATCATACAGCCGTAGAAGATTCCGGTATAAGTTAAAAGAAAGAATTGAGCCCAGGTCATAGACAAAGGATTGAATTGTTAGGAGATAGTATCATGGATATTCCATAGCGTCCATGAAGGGCTAAAGTAATAACTAATACTATGAGCCGCAGATCGGAAGATAGCTTAAGCCTACATAAAGGTTGATCAGAGGGAAGAGGAAACTAAAGAGTTACATCAACCAAGTAAATCAGGAGTCTGATTATTGGACCAAGAAAATTATAGACCTCGTGATTAAGAATATTGCAGGATCACTCTTAAATATTAGAGGTACAAAATAGATAGTACAATATCCATATTCTATAACGGCTCTACGATAAAGCCATTTAGAAGAATACCAGCCTCATGAGAAGTCAGTATGAAGCTCCCACCAGATTGTGTATGCACCAGACGTGCAAGTATTATAATAGAGCTTCAAGTTGTGGATGTGAATTATACCAATGTGTAAGGGAGGTCATGAAAGAGCTAGAAGATGTGATGCGAGATTTTAAGGTAAGTAAGGTAAAGGTGAACAACGTACGAGATACTCACATGCGGAAGATTGTGAATAGTCCACACTTCAGATAAAAGGTTAGAAGCACTGGGATTCAGTACCCAAGAATGATAGCGGCATCGTCAGTGGCATATCTTCCAACCTATGGTTTCTAAATATCGAGAGGTCTAGCTAAAAGAGTAAAGAAGAGTTAGAGACGATGTGATGTCTCTCTTGAAGTTCCAGAATGATACAAGGAAATCTATGATGCAAGCAAGTTGAAAGGTTGCGAGTAATATAAATAGATATGTGTAAGTCGCAAGCTAAAGTATGGTAGAGCGACAGGGTCTTAGGAAGACATGAGTAAGGATAAGGAAAGACAAGTGAGAAGGTGACGAGAATGGATAAGTCCTCGGGATTAAGTCCATAAAAATAAGAGAGCTGATGATTTGTCTAAGTTATAGAAAGCTTAGTATAGCCTGAATAAACTCAAAAGAGTCTAAGGCTAGTAACATTTAGATGAGATGGAATGTTGCCCTGGTAGTATAATGAGGGTGTAATTACGATAGATAAAGGATGGCGTTTGGGCCTTCGATTGAGTAATGATTTGATTTCATGAATTGTACAGGATTAAAATACCCACATAAGGTAAATCACATTGGGATGCTATGAAATACGGTTATGAAAGCATGGTATCACCCCAGGTGAATCAGTCTGATCGTTTCAGATGTTCCCCGATGAGAGGTGAGCCTTGGTGATTACATAAAAGGTCAAGTTATCAATGGTAGATTATAGATCAATATTGAGGTGAATCAACAATGGATGGACAAAATTTATAAAGTATGAGATGAGAATAGTCCATCACTCTTAAGATGAACAGTGACGAAGAAGAATTAAAGAACTTAGATTTATACATATAGGATAAGCAACGAAAATAACCTGGAGTTTGGTAGCAGACCTCAGTAATAATAAATCGAAGTAAGAGTTATGATACAATATGACCTACCTAGATGCAGTAAAGTCATACGGATGAATAACCGGGTTTATGAAATAAGATATAGCAATATTTATAAGTTCAACAAAGTACCGAGCAGAGAACTTCAGTGTACATATAGATGCCCAGAGGGACATCCTGTCAAGCTCTGTACATGTTTACAAAGTGAGGCCTAGAGATTGGCTAAAAGCTGGAGGAAAAAAGAGAGAAGAGTCGTATAGGCACATTTACAAGGTCAGAATTGTACATGCTGCATGATAAAAGGTAACAACAGTTACGAGATTGAAAGGATTCCGACCATAAGTCATGGTGTGAGAAAGAGGCCTAAAGGGGGGAATGCCATGGCCATTGGATTTATTCACATAGCAGTTGCCTAGATAGCAAGAAGAGTACTAAAGCATTCGCAAGAACTATAGGTTATGATAATGATAAATGCATCAGTCAACATTCGAGGACGAATGTTCCAAAGGGGGGAATGATGTTACATCCTGTATTTTCGTACGTTAAAGTTTCGTCGTAAGTTAATCGACGTAAGTTCGGGAATGAGATTATTTTGAGATTATAAGCATTATGCTATTTCAAATAAGTGATGAGTAAATTCGTGAAGGTGAGAGGGTAAGCAAATCGAAGAAAATGAATTTCATCGAAGTTTGACATTTTGAGATAAAATACGGTCCAAGCTACAATACCCCGTATTTATGGACTAGTGTAATATAAGGTACCACATGACCATGATAGTAGGGTGTATAAAGTGTGTTAAAAGTGAGTAGTATTTTAAGTAATATGAGATAATTGATTAATTATTAACTTAAGTAGATAAGTGTAAGAATTGTCTTGTCCACATGGGACCATGACAACTAAAGTGATGTATCACTAATATGTATGCTACGTTGGTATCACACTTTGGGATAAGAAGGCTTGCTAAGTATTAAAGTTATAAGTGGGGCCTATTTTGAGTTAGTGCTTGTTTTAAGTCCTCGAGTGCCAAGCTTTGCTTCTCCTCATTTTCAAGAATGGCCTCCAACATGAGCATTATTTTCTTTGAGCGTTCTTCTTGGTTTTGATCAAGTACCAAGGAAGGATTTTCGGCTTCCACATCTAAGGAAGGTTACAAAAGGGACGTCAGTACAAATAATGTACCGAGTATGTAAGGAATAAAAATCAGTAAACAATAGACATGAAAAAAACATGGAGTAAAAGATTCGACATGTATGTCTGAATAACTCTGTGAATTATTAATATTATAATGTCATGCATATGCATATAAATATCATACCAAGCATAGGTATATGCGTTCATAACGTCATCAAGCCTCTGAGGGCATCCCATCATATCATCTCGGCCACTGTGGGCAAAAGCATCAACGTATACCAGTTGATCAGGTGGTGGTGCATATATAACGTCGTAACCTTTTCCCATATCCCATATACATATAATATACGCGTATATAATGCCTTCTGGTTATTGGTCAATGTACATGTATAAATGCATAAAATGCATAAGAAATACTTTAATAAGATTTCTCGAATATCATAAAATCAATATGCCTTTCGGACAAACTTTATCAAATACGTATTTTTCTGAGACCCATGAACAGAGGATATAATAATAATTCACATGGAGAATCAAGAATATAGACACCCCCAGTATTTCTATGAATAGAGTCATTTATGAAAGTTGCATATTTTGATATTTTCGTTTGTATCATTTGGATCATGCCAAAATGAAAGAAGGGATAGCCTTAACATACCTGAGCTGATTCTCTTGACAGTCCCTCTAACACACGTCAATTACGACAACACGTAACGGCGGATCGAAGTAGGGGAAAATCCGTATGATATTCTTTGAGAAAGATTGCACCGTACTCCCTTAGAATCGCAAATCTCATGCTTCGAAGTTTTAAGTGAATTGATTAAGCTCGATCGTCACTTTGCAAATCTTAGCATCCCTCTTTAAAATTTATGAACAATGTTACTAATAAAGAATGGGATGTTGTTCTCTACAAGAATGGAAAATGAATATAGTCATACCTTTTTTGGCTTGAATTCTTGAATTCTTCCTTGAATTCTTGCTGAAGCTAAATGTCACGTTACTGAGGATGCTAATATGCAAATTCTTGTTTTGAATTTGCTGAAGTGAATTAGAGAGGTTAAAGAGATATCCACGTCTCTTTAAGTGAGTTAGAGAATGGATTTTAATGTCTTGGTGGTGTGGGCCCCAGCTTTCAAGACTTTTGTCACATAATATATATAAATGTGCCACCTTTCAAAGTGTCTTAAGAGTCATCAAATAGAAGCTGCCACGTTAAAGTTCCTTAAACTTTATCCAAAGACTTCGAGTTTCAAATGAATTCTTTAAAAGTGTTGGTAGGGACGGGAACCACACTAAGGTAATATTTATCCCTTCAAGGCTTCTAGTGCCTATCTTTGTAGTATTCATAACTAGCTGTACTATTTTAGAGTGCACCCTCTGGGTGTCTCACAAGGAGATTTAATATGCACATTTGCAATATCCCTTTCGGAAATCTCAACTAACGCTAACAATCCATCCACCATTTTGGGTTACCCTAATCCCAGCTAGATCCTGATATTATGCCTCCTCTTATACTACTTCTGTTAGTCCCCATAGGGCATAAGTGAGATAGGTGTGGCCAATTATACATACCTCTGTTATTATTTAAGGTAACTCAAATGCTTATTTTTCTCTGCCTGAATTGTAAATACTGATAATCTTCACTAGCTGGGTACCTCGTACCCCCCCCCCCCCTTTGTTTTTCTTGTTTCTCTTACCTATTGAAAATTGAACCTTCTGATTCTCTTACTCCTTTTTACCATACGAGTGGATAGACATTCTTGCATTAGGGATCCTTATCAAGAAGCTTACACATCCTAGTACACACATGATCTGTTGAATACCTCATATTTATCCATCATAAGCATGATGCAAAAATCGAGTTCCTCTGAATCAACTCTTCCACAGCTATATCTCTTACCAACCATCTTTCTGGATGTAGGCATCGCCGTATTATGAATAAGATAGAGATTAGGAAATTGAGTTCTTACAACTGAGCTCTACCACACGATCTAGAGTAAGAAGAAAGAGTAGCAGTCCTAAATGCTATGTAGCTTCCTGCTTATATGTGTGGTGCACAACGCACCCATAAACAAGACTCTACTAGACACGGCTTGTAGACTCTCTAGGACAGAACTGCTCTGATACCACTTTTATCACGACCCAAACCGATGGGCCGCGATGGGCACCCGATACCTTACTCAACTGAGTACCAACGTTACATATCATTCTTATCGTACTGTCATTGTAAAATGGGCCAAACGGGCCGTCATGGGTTAACCAGAATAAACGTAATTGAATACTCAATATAAGACGACCCAATCTGATATAAAAACTTATACATGTGACATAGGGCCTATAAGACCAAAATTACACTAAACATAGGCCGACAAGGCTGTATAATCTTTCACGTACACGACATGTCTACAAGCCTCTAAGGATACATAAATGTCATAAAGGTCGGTACAGAGCCCTGCCATACCAATCAACACATGTCCTAATCATACTGACCAATAGTAACTCCGGAGCAAATAGAGCGCACCAATATCTTTTGTTGAGCTGATAGCCTACTTGGAGGACTCTCGACCTGTCTATCGGGACCTGCAGGTATGAAACGCAGCATCCCCGGGCAAAAGGAACGTCAATACAAATAATGTACCTAGTATGTAAGGAATGAAAATCAGTAAACAATAGACATGAGAAAAACATAGAGTAAAAGACTCGACATGTATGTCTGAATAACTCTGTGAATTATTAATATTATAATGTCATGAATATGCGTATAAATGTCATACCAAGCATAGGTATATGCGTTCATAACGTCATTAAGCCTCTGAGGGCATCCCATCATATCATCTCGGCCACTGTGGGCAAAAGCATCAACGTATACCAGTTGATCAGGTGGTGGTGCATATATAACGCTGTAACCTTTTTCCATATCCCATATACATATAATATACGCGTATATAACGCCTTCTGGTTATTGGTCAATGTACATGTATAAATGCATGAAATGCATAAGAAATACTTTAATAAGATTTCTCGAATATCATAAAATCAATATGCCTTTCGGACAAACTTTATCAAATACGTATTTTTCTGAGACACATCAACAGAGGATATAATAATAATTCACATGGGGAATCAAGAATATAGACACCCCTAGTATTTCTATGAATAGAGTCATTTATGAAAGTTGCGTATTTTGATCGTTTCGTTTGTATCATTTGGATCATGCCAAAAAGAAAGAAGGGATAACCTTAACATACCTGAGCTGATTCTCTTGACAATCCACCTAACACACGTCAATTACGACAACACGTAACGGCGAATCGAAATAGGGGAAAATTCATATGACATTCTTTGAGAAAGATTGCACCGTACTCCCTTAGAATCGCAAATCTCATGCTTCGAAGTTTTAAGTGAATTGATTAAGCTCGATCGTCACTTTGAAAATCTTAGCATCCCTCTTTAAAATTTATGAACAATGTTACTAATAAAGAATGGGATGTTGTTCTCTACAATTATGGAAAATGAATATAGTCGTACCTTTTTTTTGGCTTAAATTATTGAATTTTTCATTGAATTCTTGTTGAAGCTAAATGTCACATTACTGAGGATGCTAATATGCAAATTTTTGTTTTGAATTTGGTGAAGTGAATTAGAGAGGTTAAAGAGATATCCACGTCTCTTTAAGTGAATTAGATAATGGATTTTAATGTCTTGATGGTGTGGGGCCCACCTTTCAAGACTTTTGTCACGTAATATATATAAATGTGCCACCTTTCAAAGTGACTTAAGAGTCATCAAATAGAAGCTGCCATGTTAAAGTTCCTTAAACTTTATCCAAAGACTTGGAGTTTCAAATGAATTCTTTAAAAGTGTTGGTTGGTAGACCCCACTTATAACTTTAATGCTTAGCAAGCCTTCTTATCCCAAAGTGTGATACCAACGTAGCATACATATTAGTGATACATCACTTTAGTTGTCATGTTCCCACGTGGATAACACAATTCTTACACTTATCCACTTAAATTAATAATTAACCAATTATTTCAAATTACTTAAAATACTACTCACTTTTAACACACTTTATACACCCTACTATCATGGTCATGTGGTACATTGTAATAAGTCAACCTCAAACAACGGAGTCAAATATAACCAAAAAAAGGTCGGTTGTGTGGTATCATTTTACAGAACTTATTACTTCTGAAAGGAGTACAAAAGCAAAATGTGACTATTGCTTTATTGATTATTGTTTGAAGACCAAAGACGGTACGTCGGCACTTCTTACTCATATGAATAAGTGTCCTAAACGCCCTGCTATTGTTGATAAAAAAATAATCAAATTTATGTTTTCATTCTGTTCTGGGGGGTAGTCAGAGTGACGTAGCTGTTGTTACTTGGAAATTTGATCAAGAAGAGTGTAGGAAGGCGTTAGGTCGTATGGTAATATTTGATGAGCTTCTTTTTAGCTTTGTTGAGAAAGAGGGTTTTAGAGACTTTATGAAAGTGGCGCAACCTTATTTTCGGATCCCTTCCCGTAGTACTGTAACTAGGGATTGTTTTGATCTTTTTAATGAAGAAAAGCAAAAGTTGAAGAGGTCTTTTATAGAAACAAAACAAAGAGTATGTATTACCACTGATACCTAGACTTCTATACAAAGAATCAATTACATGTGTATCACTTCCCATTGGATTGATGGTGAATGAAATATGCATAAGAGAATAATTAATTTTTATCCTATTGTTAGTCATAAAGGCGAAGATATGGCAAATGATATTGGTAGGTGCTTACGTGAGTGAGGGATAAATAAGATCTTCACTATCACAGTTGATAATGCAAGCTCAAATGATGTGACAGTAAAAGAATTGTCTAAGCAATTAACAAAAATGGGAACTAATTTGATGAATGGTACTCACCTTCACGTGAGATGTATGGCTCACATCATGAATCTTGTGGTCCAGGATAGTTTACAAGAATCTTCAGTGTCTATTGAACGTGTTAGGCATGCAGTGAGATATGTTAGGCAATCTCCTGCGAGATTGAAGAGGTTTCAAGAATGTTTGGATGATGAACAACTCAATTGTAAAAAAACTTTATGCTTGGATGTTCCAACTAGGTGGAATTCCACCTACTTGATGTTGTGCAGGACTGTTGAATTTGAAAGTGCATTTTCACATTATGCTTCTAGTGAAATTGGCTTGAGACATTATCTTGAGCATTCTTATATTGAAGTTGGAATTCCTACAGGTAAACTTTTGAGTAGTGATTGGGAGAATGTAAAAAGAATTACAAAGTTTCTTTAAATCTTCTATCTTCTTACTTTGAAGATATTTGGATCACGTTATGTTACAACGAATATTTATTTTCTTGAAATTTGCGCAGTTGCTATTTATTTGAAGCAATTGATAGCAAATGAAGATACAGTTTTAAGTGAAATGGCAAAGAAGATGAAAGAAAAGTTTGATAAGTACTGGGGTGATCCAGGAAAAATGAACAAGATAATTTTTATCTCATGTATTTTGGATCCACGTTACAAGCTCGAATCAGTTGGCTATGTACTTGTAATGATGTTTGGTGTAGATTCAGGGGCAACTATACAAGCAGAAGTGACAAAGTACATGACTTCATTATTTAGTGAGTATGTAAAGTCCAACTCAAAAGGTGTCGTGCTTGCTTCATCTTCAGATTGTTCTTCATTGGACACTTCGATGTCCGGGCTTTCGGGCAGTCAAGCAAGCACCCAAAATATAGGACTTTTAGAATCACTCATGCAAGATATACAAAAATATAAAAGTGGGAGTGGAGGTGTTGATACTAGAACAGAGTTAGATAAATATTTAGGTGAAGAAACTGAGGATGACACTAAAGAATTTGAAGTTCTTCTTTGGTGAAAATTGAACTCAGCTAGATTTCCTATTCTTGCGCAGATGGCTCGTGATGTATTAGTTGTTCTGGTTTCAAGTGTGGCATTCGAATGTGCGTTTATTATGGGAGGACGTCTTATTGATTTATTTAGGAGTTCATTAACTCCTAAATTGGTGCAAGCTCTAGCGTGTCTTCAAGATTGGCTTCGAAATAAAAAATTAAAACAACTTGTTAGTGTTGAGGAAGATCTTGATAAAATCGAGCAGCTTGAACAAGGTAATAATATTGTTAATATATTTGTTGTATATAAGTGTTGTTGATATGCTTATATTTATCGCACGACTCATTATTTTAATTTTTTTCTTCAGATTTAGCCAGCAATGGAAAAGACCCTTCCGTAATTGACGTGTAGTGTTAATATATCTGGTAAGAATTCGAATTTAACCCATCAAAGCTTCAAGTATTGAATATGTGCTTGCAACTGCTATGATTAGTCAGCATCAGTAGTTATCAGTAGACATCCTATCTTCTATTATCATTAATAAGTAGTTGATAGTTTCCGTATGATAAAGAGAACTTAAGTTATACTGTTGTACTTAATAAGCATAAATGCTTCACCAAGTAATGGTTGTGAAAACTGTGAATTTTGTATCTCGCCATCCCTTGATTTGAAAATTATAAATTAATTTTGGCTGCTTTTTCCTTTTTCATCATCTTGGGT
Organism: Nicotiana tomentosiformis; assembly: GCF_000390325.3. Lineage (NCBI taxonomy): Eukaryota > Viridiplantae > Streptophyta > Magnoliopsida > Solanales > Solanaceae > Nicotiana > Nicotiana tomentosiformis. Next base: position 75,298,032 of record NC_090813.1, read on the forward strand.
TATGGTGATTAGAATTTAGAAACATATGATGAGAGGAAAGAATATTTTATTTTTCAGTAGATAAGTTAGGAAGGGAAGATATACTGGTTTGCTAACCATGAGGCAAAATAGCCTATTCCAAAGGAGTAGTCATTAATCAATAGGTTTCTAATTGCATATATTTCCTTTTCAGAACCTACTAATCAGAGTTGAATACAGATAATTTTGATGTAATGTATTATACCAAGTGTTCTCTTCTATTTCTTCTGATAGTTATAAGTTGTTAATAGGCTCATCCCCAGAGATGATTCTACTGGAAAATATGTTGCGAAAAAAATATTGAGTACTTAATGATCTATTCGGAAAGAATATGTATGAGAAAAGTCATCTAAACATCAAATAAGAATCAAGACAGCAGTATTTATCAGTCTCTACTTCGTTGCCTAATGCTGAAATTTGGTGTATGCATATTTTTTACAGGGATCTACTCACTTATGAATTAAGTTGTTGTTTCAACTTTGAAGCTGCAGAAATTCAAGCGCTGTTAGGCGTTAGGTGCAGGCCAAACATTTTTGTGTAGTCTGCTCACTTATGGATTAATCATTTTGAAATATGTATTCTGGACTCACTTTGAATATAGACTAGAATTTTATCATTTCAGAGTTAACCAGGGAGCATTGAATTTTCCTTTACAATTGTGGGCGGAGGAAAGACATATGTATCCTGGACTCATCTGTAATGCAGTCTGCTTTGGGATGTAATGCACTCATCTATTGTATTTTATAGACTGGAATGTAGTCTGTTGAGCATAGGAATTTTATTTTGAGTCACAGCGGTCAGCAAACAATTAATGCATGCAATATAGAATGAATTAGGCCGATAAACTGCCCGATAACCGCTAAACTGATACCAATCTGCCCGATATCTTATCGGGTGGCTAGCGGATTAATACATTTAAAAATCGATAACCGATAAGCCAAACCGTTAAGAGTAAATAACTGCCCAATCCGCCCGATAAGCAGCCCTACCTTAGACACCCAAAATCGTCCATGTCATCAAGAACTCATATCCCTCCCTCCAAAACTAAACTACAACCTTGTATATGCAACTTTTCAATCCCATATGGCGCATTGCCCCTAACATGCTAACTCGCGACACTACGAAAATCTCATAGTCAACTCTGAACCATAAGCAAATTGAACACCTCATCAACCGAGAACCTTTCATTTAACTCAATCCAGGAGAACACCACCATACAAAATATAGCTTTTATACATGTGGTAAACACCAACTCCAGTCGTGTTTATAACCATGATAAATTCTTCGACACTCAGTAACACATAATCGAGTAATCAAAACCAATCGCCTCTAACTCAACCTAGTCGCGCAGACTGCCAACCCGAAAGTAACTCAATCCGATATGACTGCCCTGGGGGAACTTACGGGGAACCCGAAGCCATTTCTTGCATCACTCCAACATTGACATGTAGACCTTTCTTGACAAGGAAATACCGCAGATCCGATTACCATTCACTACATTTTCCAAGCCCACCCGTAGACAAATTCAAAAGTCCTTAAAGGCTACATAAGACCTGGAACTCGCCAGAACCTTCTCGATAACCACTCATCTTACTCTGCTCTTCAATACACGGCTAATACGCGTCGAGCAACCCATGTTTTACCAGCATATGCCCATTCAAAGAAGTAACCAAGCAATCTCTCGGTCCGAAAACTGATACTGCCCATGATCCTACAATCCGATCGGCTTTAGCAGACTCTACCACTTAGCTCGAAGCCATAGAACACCTCATCAGCAACCCAAAGTACCATATCTTCACAGCATGCCCCGATCTTGCACGACTATTTAGCTGAATACTTTCAAAAATTCATGCAATACTGATCATAGAACACCCCGAAGACTCTGCCCAGCGCTTACCCATCATGGCAATAGTCAAACAATTTTCCTAAATGTTCTGAAATGATAACAGATGCACTCCACCGAATGGAAACCTCATACGAGACATACGATCCAAACTCATCACGCAGGAGATGGCCCATTGGTTATACTCAAATCGACACCTTGCCATGAACCCACCTTAATCACAATATCCTGGCCACCAGTCAATCTTCCCAAATCTGTTCTTACCAACCAGAAATATGAACCCCCCATACCACAAATGAACGACTAGAAGATTTAACACTACATCTGCTTCTGAGGCTAGACAACACACCGCGATGATAATCAAGCATCCATAGCCCGTCGTAATCTATCTGCAGCATCACCGATCGTCGGCGCATAGCAAATACTGAGTGCACAACATCACATATGAGCGATTGGGAAGAGTCAAAGTCATCGATTCCAAGCTGAAACAAGGTCGCACGATAAGGAAAGAAGAAAGGGAAATTTTCCTAAATTCCCTGTAGCCTCCTGAAGATAGGTGTGGACGTTATCATACCGATCGGCAAGACTCTACTAGACACTTGATCATGACTCATAGAACCTACGAACCTAGTGCTCTGATACCACCTTGTCACGACCCAAAAACCACTAGTTATGATGGCATCTAACTCGATCCGCTAGGTAAGCCAACTAACAGAAAATACAATCCAAAGGAGATTATAGGAAAGTAGTAGAGAATCATCTGAACATTTACAATTTGACCCAAGAACTGGTAGTACGAATCACGAGCTTCTAAGACTTAGAATTTCAAAACTGATACAAATAATTTCACGTTCTATTTGAAAATTACATAAATAGATTAGCAAAACCTAAGCTATTAAGGACAAGTGTCAGCTATATCTAGAATGCACGAACATCTTCAGAGTCAACCCGACATCACCAGCAGCTCTGCTCCAAAAATCTGCACGTAATGTGCAGAAGTGTAGTATCAGTACAACCGACCCCATGTACTGGTAAGTATCTTGTCTAACCTCGTCGAAGTAGTGACGAGGATATTTAGTTAAAAGATACTTATTGATAAAACCTGCGTTGTGAATCAACAATAGAACTATACCACAATATAATCGAGAAGAATACATGAAATGGATACGCAAAACAATAACCGATTGTTAACAGATATCACAATTTGACATCTTCAAATACCTCGACCAATCCTTTCCTTAGAATGAAACCAATAAACCACAACAGTCAATTCTTAACTTTCATAGCATGAGGAATGTACTCAGATATCAAGTCAATTGCACGGTAACACCCTTCGTACTTTTATCTCATTCTCACCCAATATATGTATAACAAAACCAACCAGATGGCAGAAATATCAATAATAGGAAATCACAAGGTAGGAAATACGCAAGAAGCAATAATGAACAAGGATAAATATGTGGGCAGCAGTAAAAGACTAGGCGAAAAGCATGTGAGTGATGACAGCAATTGGAAACAAGGAATATCAGCTTCAACTATATAGCACGATGAAGGCTTAAATACAGGTATAACAAATAAGAAAGAAACACCTGATCTTTACAAGTTAACAAGTAGAGGCATGAATGACTAACTTAGAAAAAGGGCTTGTACTAAGGTGTTACCGAATAATTACGACATGGGTGTGATTATAGCAGCCGGAAGTAGACATGGTATTTGCAAGTTAAACACGTAGAAGACATGGGCATCACAACAACGATTGATATAGAGAACAAGGACATGACAATAACAACAAGTCACACAAGATCTATAAGTACGACAATAATAGCTCAAGGTAAAGGTACAAACGTATACACGGGAAACAGATATCACATCATAATGCATGTCCCCCGTCCTCACCTGCATGGAAACACCCATCGTGCCATGATCTCACGTTAATAAAGCATAATAATATAAATGAAATGGCACGGCATCACCCTTCGTGCTTTAACTCTCAAATGACATGGCACGACATCACCCTTCGTGCTTTTACTCTCAACAATGTGGCACGACATCACCCTTCGTGCTTTTACTCTCAATAATATGGCACGACATAACCCTTCGTACTTTTACTCTCAATAATATGGCACGGTATCACCCTTCGTGCTTTTACTCTCAATATTATGGCACTGCATCACCCTTCGTGCTTTTACTCTCAATAATATGGCACGGTATCACCCTTCGTGCTTTACACTCTCCCTCACATGATAATATATAAACAAAGGCACGGCATCACCCTTCATGCTTTATATTCTTCCTTACCGAGCATATGTATATCAATGACAAAAAAGGCAGGAAGTATAAATAACATCAAGGAGAGTGTTTTAATGGATATTCCAAACAAATCCCAATTATAACTTTCCAAGCCAACAATTATTCAATAAGCCCTCAAGAACCGTATTATTCAAATACTTCCACAAATCTCACAAATGATCCACAACACAAGTATAGAGTCTAGTATCTCAAGAATATCGACCGTAGTAATATAGTAATGATTATTCATATTGATGACCGAATTAAACACACCAATGTATTCTCAGAATTCCATCAACTTTGATCAAGTTATAATAAGCTAAGTCTTAGTTTCTAACATTTAATACTATGTTCTTAGTATCTAGGAGTCAAGTAAGGCATGAGGCAAGAAGGTCACGTGATTCTACAAGACATAATTTATAACATAATTTATCCCCGAGCATGGTTAACCCTGGCACATACATATACGCTCGTCACCTCATATATGTATCACCCCCGCATATAGCAAACAATGTCAAATAGTAGGAAAAATTTCCTCAACAAAGTTAGGCAAGACACTTATCTCAATTCGGCTAACTCAATACTCAATTTAGTTTTTTCCTTTACAAATTCACCTCCGCTCGGCTCAATCTAGCCAAAGACGACTTAAATACATTACACAATGCAAGGGAAACAATTTCAATTAAGAAAGCTGTGATTTTTATACAATTTCTAAAAAGTCAACAAAAGTCAACCCCCGGGCCCGCCCGGTCAAAACCCGGGTCCAAGGGCAGGTTTTGACTACCCATAGCCTCACGAGTCCAAATACGTATTTTGTTTCCAAATCCGAGTTCTATTCGACTCTCAAATCCCAAATTTTCATTTTTCAAAGTTTTGATAAAATTCCCAAATTTTCCCTTAGATTCTCATGAATTTGATGTTAAATCTTATATAAAATCATGAAATATAGTTGAGAATTGATTAGAGGTACTTACCCCATGATTTGGTATGAAAATCCCTTCACAAAATCGCCTCTCATCGAAGCTAAGGTTCAAAATATATCAAAATAAAGCTAAGTCTCGAAATTCTCAGCACTTAACAGGTTTGCAGATGTCGTATTTGTGACAAGGGTTCACAAATGCAAACCCCGCAAATGCGAATATTTTATAGCAAATGCGAACAAGAAGGTTGTCTGTCAATGTCGCATTTGCGACCCAATTTTTCGCAAATGCGAAGACTAATATTCCGCAAAAGCGACAGGGTTCTTCGCAAATGCGAATTTCCCCCAGCAACCTTGACTTCGCAAATGCGATAGCTGCTTCGCAATTGCGGGTGTCGCATTTGCGACAAAACATCGCAAATGCGGTGATACCAGCACCAGCAATCAAAGGTTAAGAAAAAAATCATTTTGAAACCAATCTGAAACTCACCCGAGCCCTCGGGGCTCCAAACCAATCATGCATCCAGGTCCAGAAACACAACACGAACTCGCTTGCACGCTTAAATTATCAAAATAACCTCTAAAATCACGAATCAGACGCCAAAATGCATGAAGATCAAACTAAACTTCAAGAACTTCTAGAATCGCCACCGAGCGTCCGAACCATATCAAATCAACTCCAAACGGCGCCAAATTTTGCAGACAAGTTCCATATGATGAAACTAACCTACTCGAAGCTTCAAATCATGCATAACAACCTTGAAACAATGAATCATACCTCAAGTCAAAATTAATAAACTTTGAAACTTCAACTTCTACAACCAATGCCGAAACCTATCAATTCACCTCCAATTGACCTCAAATTTTGCACACAAGTCACATTTGCTATTACGGACCTATTCCGACTTCTAGAATCAGAACCCGACCCTGATATCAAAAAGTCCACTCCCGGTCAAACTTCCCAAAAATCCAACTTTAGCCAATTCAAGAATAATTCGACTACGGACCTCCAAATTACAATCCGAACGCGCTCCTAAGTCCAAAATCACCCAACGGAGCCAACGGATCTGACGAAACTCCATTCCGAGGTCAAATGCTAAAAAGTCAAACTTGGTCAATTCTTCCAACTTAGAGCTCAAATCTTGAAGTTCATTCTTCCAAATCGATTCCGGATAACTTGAAAAACCAATACCGACGATTTATGCAAGTCATAATACATTGTGTGGAGATACTCGAGCCCTCAAAATATCAAGCGAAGTGCATATACTCAAAACGACCAATCGGGTCATTACACAACCCTTTGAGACCCCTAATACCTCTCTCGCGGCTTCCCTAATGCACTGCACAGTCGTGGTCCACATAACGCTTGTGTCCCCACTCCTCCTCCAAGCCCACATAGTCACCAGCTTGACCCCCAACTCTTGCGCTTTAGCTTCCGTCAAGGCTCCCCACTTGATTATATGTTGGCTATACATCGCCCTCTTCCTCCTCTTCCTCGTGATCTTAAGGTCCATGACCAAGAGCCTATGAAGGGTAGAGAGGTTCTCACTCGGGATGACCTTGCAATCCGTGCAAAGACCTATCAAACTTCCCGCATAGTAAATAATCAATCTAAGTCTCGGCTACCGAACTCCAGAAGGTGACCAAGTGCTCCATCTTCTTCGGGGAAACTCGAGTTTGCTATCACCAAATCAAATGCTCTAGCAAAGTCCAGCAAAGACGTTTATCTTCCGTTTCTATCTCCAAAACCAAAGTCACCATGCACATTATCATACCCCCAGACGTCGCTTCAATGTGGCCGTTGAAATCTCCTCCTATGAAAAGCTTCTCGGTGAGCGGGATACCCCGCACCATCTCATCCAAATTCTCCGAGAAACGCCTCTTGACTTTCTCATCCAAGCTTGTTTGGGGTGCGTACGCACTGATTATATTGCAAGTAAAACCTCCAACAACTAGCTTAATAGTCATCAGCCTGTCATTCACCCTCCTAACCTCTATCACTAGATAACGAAGATCCTTATCAACCAAGATACCTACCCTGTTCCTGCCCCCACCCTCCCAGAATACCAAAGTTTGAAACTGCCCACATCCCGCGCCTTATCTTCTACTCAGCTAGTCTCCGGTACACAAGCTATATTAATCTTCCTTTTCTCGAGAATCTTTGCTAACTACACAGATTTTCCAGTCAACCTATGTTCCAAGACCTCACTCTCGGTCTAGTAGCTCTCTTAGCCCTCTTACCCCCCTCGCACCCCCCCTGTGCTGACACCTCCGAGGACAAGACCTTACCCTACCATCGTTTACCCAAGCCACTATAATCTAGGAGTCACTACATAAGGACTACCCCCAAAACAAGCGACAAAAATAAAATAAATTACCGAAATATAATCTACCACTAAAGGTCGCAAAACAGGTAAAGAAATAAAATAAAAGAACTAGCGAAAACTATAATCTACAACTAAAGGTTAGATAAATAGGTGAAGAAATAAAACAAAGGAACTATAATCTACAACAAAAGGTCACAAAGAAAATGTGCAAAACTAGAACAGAACTACTAGGGATATTTGAATAAAGATACAAAATAAAGATGTAAACATGTAGATTACAATATAAGCAAGTAATCAAAGCTATCACTAATGTATATAGTTTGACAATACTAGGACAAATACTAACTAAAGATCCAAGAACAAAAATAGGCAGACAAAGAGATACAATTACGCTAAAATATCAAACTATTAAAATAACAAGACAAGAGAGGAACGATAGAACCTAGATTGTTGCCCTTGAAGTTAACAAAACTCAGGCCGGCGGTGATGGATTGCGACGAGTTGGAGCAATACTCTATGTATTTCTCGTTCAAATAGAGAGAAGAAATTTCGAATATTTTATATTTTTTCTGGAATTTAGACCAACCAAGAAATCAGCAAGAATTGACCGGAATCTGAATTTGGTAAAACAAGGGTGCCAGATGGAGGGAGCGGAGGAAAAAGAATTTGGAATCGTAAACTTACTGCTTTAGATGTTCGTTCACATTTCTTCAAATAATCAGAAACAATTCTTACTCTAATGGCCAAGAATTGTAGTATTATAAAAGAAAAAAATAGGGGAAAAAGTTAAACTTATACGTTTTTTGGTCGACCAATGAACTGTGTTAAAAGCCCTAAAAGAACGTAATAAATTGTTTTAATCCAAATGTTGTACACTATTTGTTAGAATTTCAGAATCCACCAGAAATCAGAAATGGCGGAATCAAACATGTAGAGAGAGGAGGGCGTCGACACCGTTATCGGCGGAGGAAATGAAAAACGTAGACCCTGATGACGACGATTACCAGTCTGATTATTCTGCGTAGATATAGAGATAAAATTCCCTTTATCGAAGAATTGATGAAATAACTATTCTTCTTCTTTAACTTTACAATATCGAATTCAACTTCTTAAATATTCTTGAACTTAGCCTCTTAATAGGACAAAAAGAATAAACTTAAATACATGCCATCCAACCGCTTAAACTAAAAATAATCGAACGATATATAATATAATGTATAATTCATATACTACTCCTTATGCCCCAATTTATGTGATACTCTTTTCTTTTTAATCAGTCCCAAAAAGAATGATATTTTTCTATATTTAGTAACAATCCAACGTTAAACTTTCTTTTTTACCCGTAGTGAAATAATTTATAGTCATACTAATTCTATGATTTATTTTAGACCACAAGTTTTAAAAGTCTTCCTTTATTTCTTAAACACGTGCCCGGTCAAATACCACCTTCATATAAATTGGGATGGAGGGAATATGGGTGTAACCGTAAATAATTAGTATAAAATCTATGTATACCGATTAAAAAAATAAAAATAGTAAATCCGACCGACTATTTCTATAAAGATCACATAGGATAAACACATATTGGTAGAAATGACACTAGGTAACCACTCTAAATGGCTACTATTTAGGAATTAGCCAGTGCATCCTGAATTTCAGTTTTTCAATTCAATTTTTCAAGACAAAAATGTCTAGTTGTCCTGAAGTTAAGAATTTTAATTTAAAATTTCAGGACAAAATAAGTATTGACTAATCTTTAAATAGCATCTCGAGAATGGCTAGCAAAAATGGACTACCAGCCCGGCCCAACAAGTTTTTTTTTTATATGGATCAGGTAATTGGACTTCCTTGTTTGGACCATTTGATAAGTCCACACTTCAAAAAATGGGACGGTTTGATCTGACGACGTTCCCAAAAACAATTGGGAACACCTGATTCGATTAGGCAAAGCAAAAATGCAAAGGGTTTTGAAGGCTCGCCAGCTCGTTAGGGTTTTGAGAAACTCGTCGTCTCCGATTCTGCTCAACTCAGTGTCACGAATTCAATCTCATTGTACCTATGAAGCTACTGAATCATGCCTCAATTCTTCTTCACGGCGTGGTTACTTTACCTCTGGTACTTATTCATTTTCGATTTGAGTAAGAGGATGTTTTTTTTATCTGGATTTTACTAGGTCAAAAATTGCGAAAAATTTGATTTATAGAAATTATGATTGCTATTTGAAGATTTTCTAATTAATTTGATTTTGAACTTCGACAAGGCTATACTGGAATGCTAGTAAAGTTGCTGTGTTTTTTCCAACTAAATGACAGATTTGATATATCGGTATCCTAAGATAGCTATTCTGAATAAACAGGTACTGTAATTTGTGGAAATTATATGCAAACAAAACACAATATTCAGAGAAATGTATGTCAATGTGTAAAATGCTCTATGATGCTCAAGACATCATTTTCTACAGAAGCAGAGACAGTTGAAAGTAGTGCGGCAACAGGTGATAGTTTGTTTTCTCGTATTGTTTTGATCTTTATATTTATTTCTGAATCGTAGTTTTATAGCAGTGTCTGTGAAGGAATTGTATGATAAGATGCTGAAATCTGTCGTGGAACAAAGATCTGCTCCGCCAAATGCTTGGTTGTGGTCCCTAATACAAAGTTGTGCGAACCGTGAAGATGTTAATCTTTTACACGACATTTTGCAGAGACTTCGGATATTTGTTAGTCTCTTTATCTCGTTGAATTAATAGGAGGTCCTTGTTAATTTGCTCGTCTAATGGTAAGTAGCATGTGGTGTATGTTTGAGTGCAGAGACTTTCAAATCTCCGTATCCATGAAAACTTCAATTGTGCCCTCTGCCAGGACATTACAAAGGCTTGTGTACGTGTTGGCGCCATTGACTTGGGTAAGTTTCTGAGTTCTCTTTGCTATTCTTCAGTATTTAACCTTAGTTGCTTGTTCCCATCATTTGTAGTGCAATTGTTAGTATCAATAAGGAAGCTAGACTTTTAGACTGAAAGCGGAAGTGCATCTCATCACGTTGCTTTGACTCCGTACACTTGTTCATCCAAGCTAAGTAAAATTAATTTTTGTAAATTCTAGTTAAAATCTCCATCGTTCTCCTGAGTGAAAAATCTCAAGTAGGAATATACTTGAAACATTTGAGTTTTTAAAGAAAATTTTGTGGTTACAAACTTTTAGAAGGGAAAGATTGACCATCTTAGGATTGGGATTCCTGCTGGGATGACACACAGGATATGCTTCTGGATTTTCTGATGTGTAAGTTAAAGCTTTCTAAAAGACGAATAACTTGACTTGGGTAAATTTCTGAGTTCTCGTTGCTATTCTTCAGTATTTAAGCTTAGTTGCTTGTTCCCATCATTTGTAGTGCAAACTTGTTAGTATCAATAAGGAAGCTAGACTTTTAGACTGAAAGCGGAAGTGCATCTCATCACGTTGCTTTGACTCTGTACACTTGTTTTTCCAAGCTAAGTAAAATTAATTTTTGTAAAAATTCTAGTTAAAATCTCCATTATTCTTCTGAGGGAAAAATCCTAAGTAGGAATATACTTGAAATATTTGAGTTTTTAAGAAATTTTTGTGGTTACAAACTTTTAAGAGGGAAAGATTGACAATCTTAGGATTGGAATTCTTGCTGGGATGACACGCCGGATATGCTTTTGGTCGTCTTTATGGATTTTCTAATGTGTAAGTTAAAGCTTTCTAAAAGACGAATAACTTGAGTAGTCAATAAATGAGGTGAAAGAAAAATTGCAAATATCATATGCAATTGATTTCTTTCAGTGGTATCTGAATGGATTGATGGATTGTTAAACTGAATCTTCAAGTATTTCTGCTTACTAAGAGCTTGTTGAGAATGTTAAAGCTTCACCTTGTATACAGGTAAGAAGGTGTTGTGGAAGCATAATGTGTACGGATTGACTCCTAATATTGGATCTGCTCACCATTTACTGGTAATTTGGAGTTCTACTTTGGCTTCATGATGTATGATATTTGTGTGATGACTAAGCCATGTAAAACTTTGGTGTTGTATGACTGCAGTTGTTTGCTAAACAGCATAATGATGTTAAACTGTTGGTAGAAATTATGAAACTGGTGAAGAAGAATGATTTGAACCTGCAGCCTGGAACTGCAGAAATTGTCTTCAGGTACTGATCCAGCATAAACTGTTACCCAATATCTCTTCCCTCTTTGCTTTTTATTTTTATTTTCTGTTGTCTAACTAAATCCCTGACGATCCTATTGTTCTTTACCAGCATGACACTTCTATATTTCTGTAATATGAGGATCATAATATCCATGAAAACGTCAATGTTCATTTCTTTTACTGACAATAGACATAATTAATCATGCTTTGAGCACTCTTTCTGGGAAGTAGGAACCTTTAGGACGAATAGGGATTTTCTACTGCTTTGGATAAGAAGATTGATAACTATTTGAGTTGGTGAGCTTTTCAAGCTTGCTTTCTCCATTCTAATGGTCTATTTGTTAAACTTAACTGTGCTGTGACTTTCATAGTTTTATACACATTAAGACCTTTATTTTGAGGTCAAGACCAATTTCGAGAATTACACATTACGTTGCATTTTTTTTCCAGCTGGATTGCACCCATTGTCACATCATGTCGCGATAAAGACAATGACCTGCTCTAGTTCAATAAAAATTATGAGAACACAATTGAGTAGTAATGTGCTTTTTGAGATCAAGTTGTGTAGTCCTTCCTTAATTTTTGGATACTTCAGACTAGGGCCCTAGCTTACATCCTAGAGGTTTGTGCCGATAGGATGATAGATACTGTACTTATTTTGAAGAGGCATGTACGCAAAATGCCACTTAGCTATGCTAGTGTTAACATAATAATATATATCTTTATCAAAAAATAATAATATGTATCTTTATCAAAAAATAATAATATGTATCTTAATGCAAGCAACAGCAATTATCTATATTATTATTATGTCTTGGCTGAACTATAATCTGTTGCTTCCTTATACACCTCATTCTTTCTAAAAAGATCTTTTACTTGTTGGATTGATTTACTGCAGCATTTGCTTCCAAACTGATAACTGGGACTTGATGTGCAAGTATGGTAAAAGGGTTGTCAAAGCAGGAGTGAAGCTACGAAAGACTTCCTTGGACACTTGGATGGAGTTTGCCTCAAAAATAGGTACTTGCTCTTCCTTTTCTCTTATTTAAAACTTCAGAATATTTAGAACTTTATATCAGAATCCTCTCATTTTATGCACGAGTACGGTGGTGGTTGGTGGTTAGTTTTTAAAAGTGCACCAAGTAATAGAGCGAATTTCTTAGTGGCTTCAGTTATGGGGTTATAGTTTCCTGATGAACACTAAAGCTTACTGCTGTGGCTTTGACACTCTGCTGTTACTGCATCTTTGCTCCGAAGGAGACGTGGATGCTTTGTGGAAAATTGAGAAGATACGATTAGAATCCATGAAGGAACATACTCTTGCAAGTGGACTTTCATGTGCTAAGGTAATTCGTTTTCTTAGTTTTGATTTATTTTACATTTCCTTTACCTCCCTCTCTTTCTTGTTTCAGCACAGAAATGAATGACCTAAAAGGGGATCCCAATTTGTATCATATATCCAATTGGAGAAGTGTCCAAAAAATGTTTGATTTCTCGATAGTAGACTTGTTGACACATCTTTTGGTGCTTTCTTGCATTTAACACCACTGTAACTTACCTGTCGAAAGAACGTGCATTTGGATTGCTCTGAATAGTAACACCTCCTCTTTCCCATCAGATTATATTCAACTGAAGTAGGCAGCCATAGCTATGTGACGAGTCTTATTGATATAAGGGTAAGCTATCAAGTTCAACACATGGTTGATATATAGTGCTAGGCAAGTATTTTCCCACATAGCCCCAGTAGTTTTTGACAGCCTTAGAGCAGTCTGGATAATGGTAAAATGCAGCATCATTGTTATGAAAGCTGATTTGGAAACTCCTTTAACTTTGGTTGTGAAATCGACTAGCTGATTGGTTTCTATTTCTTGATGATGATTATGAAACTCATGTCTCCTCATCTTTCCAGTTGCTTACAAGTTGCAAGTGCACCTACTATTTAACATCTTCTTTCGGCAAATGTATATCCAAGCACTGAAGAGGGGCAGATGTGGTCTCACAATTGTTTCTTCTTTTTTGTCGATATTAACAAGTTTTGATTTCGTTTGTAGGCTTTCCTAATTGATCACAAACCTGGAGATGCTGCTGCCATCATTCAATCACTCAATCAGGTGCCTGCCAGTTTTTGCTTGTTTTGAAGTCTCTATTTTATTGTTCTATGGAGAGGGTGCCATCAAGCATGGCATAGCTTGTGCAATGGTAGGATATTAGGTTGGAACCGGAGCTTTGTGAATAGTCTGCTCTTAGACAACTACAATGGATGTGCTCAAAAGATTGTTCATCATATCGATTAATGGATAATGTGCGCTACTGACTTCAGCAATTTGATAAATTACTGAAAATTCATTATCATGTATACCCCCCTCCCCCCAATTTTTCTCCTTTCCTTTTGGGATAATTGATCATGTATCCCCCTTGGAATAGGCTTTTTAATATCGGTGACCATCTCAATTATCGGCAGCATCAGATGTTGATTTCTTTTTTTTTTCCTACTCAAATATTGATTTCTTGAATGTTCATAAATTGACCGACTGATACGTTAATCGTGTGGTATGCACCTGATGTCAGAGAGCAAATCATCCAATTCTATATGATTTGTCAGATATTAAATTATTTAAAGTTCATCCAATCTTTTTTACTGTTCTGGTCTTCCAAACGTTGGGGGGGTTCTTGTGATCTGTGATTATAGACTGCTGTTTTTACAATGCTTGGTTCAATGAAGGGGAGGGAAAGGGAAGAAAGAGGGGTTTGAATGCTTTAGTTCTCCTTGTTGAGGGTTTATAGGTCCCAGATTTTGGTGCATTCCATCCAATTAAACGGCGCTTGAAAAACTAAGGAAGAAGGTTGACATGCATTTCCATCTTTGCTTATCCTCTTTTGTTTCTTAACTGAACAAGATAAACGAAATTACTTTATCCCTTCTGCTTGTCATTGTGATTAAGACTTTTGTGTAATAGTACTGAACAAATGACGTGGATTGTTATTGTTTACCTATTATTCTCATGTTCTTGCACTTAACATATCCTGCAATATTTGGCCCTCATTGCATTTCATGCATATTTATCCTTGACCACACTTGAAAGTACTGATGTTCATTGCAGACAATACCCGGTTCGAGGAGGCAAAATTTCATGATTGAACTTCAAAAGCTAGTTGCGGACTGGCCTTTGGAGGTGATAAAGCGTCAAAAGGATGAGAAGAGAAAGGTAAGCGGTTTATGCATTTTATTTTGAGCACATATAGGGCCACTGTATTTGTTGTGATGCTTATTCAATGCCGTCTTTGGTGTTACCTTTCCAAGGAGTTGGCTGCAACGCTACAACATGATATTCCTGCAATGCTCAGTGCATTGCCAAATATGGGCTTGAACTTGGATATAAATTTGGAAGATCTGACAAGAAAAGAAGGTGTCTTATCTTGAAATTTGGGTGAATAAAACATCGAACTTCATGTTGTCCCTTCACTGTGTATTTTGCATTACGGAGAAGCAGCCATCTCAGTTTACTGCCTTCAGGAATATCTCCACATGTTTCAGTCTTCGCAACTGTGATGCAACCATTAGTTGCTTGAAGGTAGTCTCAGAATACTCACCATTACTAGCTTGAGTGAGGATTCTTATGAATCCGACACATTGAATTACCGTTCTCATTAATTGACGTCTGTAATTTCTGCTGAATCATATATTGATGGGGGTTTCAGCTAGTTCAGAGTCCTTTTTCCCCATTTTAGGTGTTCTTTGATATAGATGGGGCTAGCACTGCAGAAAGAGAGAGTAACCTCTGAAGCAGTCAGAAGTATTTGTTTGAAATCCTAGATCTCTTTATCTTTACATAGTTAATGATCTATTTTGCTCTATAAAACATGATTGTCCCTGCAATAAAACTAGAAGCTACTTTTTCAGTCGTTGGCTAAACCTTTTATCTATAAATAGTGGTGACAAAATGGTTAAAAGAAAACAGTTATCCATCCATATTATCCATAGAAAAAATGGGTTGGATAATAAATTTTTTAAAAACGGGTCAAATATGAATAAAAATCATATTATCTGCTTAGAAAATGCTCCCTCCGTTTCAATTTATGTGAACCCTTTTGACTGGGCACGGAGTTTAAGAAAAGAGAAGATTTTTGAACATGTGTATAATGAGGTACATATATTTTGTGTGGCTATAAATTATTGTATAAAGGTAAATTGTTGCCAAATAATGAAATGGGTCATTCTTTTTGGCACAGACTAAAAAGGAAATAGATTCACATAAATTGAAACGGAGGGAGTAGATAACTAATGGGTTTAATTTTTATATTTGTAAAGCCTCAAATTGGGGGTTGTTTAAGTTTGGGAGATTAGAAATTTTTTCAAGAGATCATATTCAAGAAGTCATGTATAATATGAATATCCATATTATTCGCCGGTTAATCAATTTTTTATCCGTATTAAATATGGGTCAGATCGAATAATTTATTTGTTTTGTATTATCCATTTTGACCTGCCTATATCCGACTCAGCATGCCTATTTGCCACCCCTATCTATAAATTTGAAGTTGCTGATTTGTATGTTAGGCGGCTAGCTATGCTATCACTATTGTGTTTAAATAGAATTAGCAAACTGAACATACACGAATATCGAACATGCTTTTAGATGGAATACAGCATCATATTTGAAATTCATTGTGGTACTTTTAAGTGGTGGCTAAATGGTGTTAATTTTGGATTATTAGGACTTTTGTTTACATATCTTTATACTGTTTGATTCCCAAAAATTCTGAGACGAGGGTTTACCGGAAATGACCTCTCTACTTTTTTTAGGTAGGAGTAAGGGCTGCTCAAACATTACCCTTCTCAGACCCCACATGTGATTTCACTGGCTTTGTTGTCGTTGATTCCCAAAAAGAACGAAGAAAAATCGGAATTCAAATCAAAACATTAGTCACGGTTACTTGTATGCCCTATATCATTTGATATCACGAGATTCAAACCTGCTTATGCCATATGCACTATTTTTAACGTCAAAACATTCATCCCATGCCTTTTGCATGCCATAACACTAGAGATGATATTTGTTTTAAGGTATAGTGCTCTCATAACAGAAGGAAAGTAAAAGAAATAAACAAATGAAATCACTAACAAAGTACTACAATATACATGAAATTGGTTTTTTTACTGTAAGAAATATAGTAAAATTTATTTCCCTTCCGTGTCTTTCTATTATTTAGTAACAAATTCGCCTTGTCTCGTTCCTCTTTATCCTCTAAAAAGTAAGTGAAATGTACCTTCAATGTAGCTTATTTGGATGGTTGTTACATGTCGTTTTATAATATATTATATTGTATTGTACTGATTTGTTTGATGAATACAATGTTTGGATAGATTATATCGTTTGCCGTAGTTTGATGATGTCATGCACTGACAGTATGAAGAATAAATTTGTAACAAAAATTATTATATAAATAAGTAGGGTAAAGAATAAAATACGATTACTTATTAATAATAAGGAAGGGCAATATGAGAGGAAAAAGTAAGATAACGACACCATCACACCAAATCCGCCGTTACATAATGACACTTTTCGTCGTTGCGTAACGACGGATATAATGATACAATACAATAAAATTAAAGTAACAATCATGGCTTAGCATAATTGTAATTTTTAATTTTATCAATTTAGACTTTTATGTGCATAAACTCTTGGCATTCAAATTCTAATCTAATATCCTAATAATACTAATACAGATAATTAGATCAAAAGTTTCAATTTTGCGTCATCGTTTGTTTATGCACCTTTCACTAATTTTTTTTGCTATTTATATTCCTAATATTATCTTAAAGAAATAATATAATAGGTATCAGACTTAATCATTTTTGTTAATTAGTACTACTTAATGAATTTCGAGGAAAGATATGTCATAAGGTAAACCTTCCTCCACTTTTATATTTTCTTCTTAGTCTCTACTCTTATACAGAAAGTCTAAGGTTAAAAAACTATTAGAGTGAGTATTGCATTACTTTCTATTTAATAAAATTTAATCAACATATTATACTCTTAAAAATAAAATAAATGGAGGCATGAATTTTGGAAAAAAATCAATTTTACTTCAATTTTCGCTGTGTTATTAAAATATGAGGGAAAAGGAAATAAATGTTATTGGATAGTAAAATTAGCTAAACCGTTTGGAGTTCATATAGCAATACTTGAAATCAAATGGTTAAGTTCGAAGTAGAATTAATTCTTATTAAATGGTTAAGTTCGAAGTAGAATTAATTCTTATTAAATAAACATGTATGTGAATTTCAATCTTAAAATATGTTAATGATATAAACATAAATGCTCTTTATAAAATAATTGAAGTAATACACTTAAAGAAAGTATTTTTATAATTACATGTTGGGCCCATGTTTTATATATAAAAATAAAAACAAATATGATATTAATTACTATAACCAAGCAGAATGCAAATTATTTACAAAAGGCTAGCTAATCCTTTAATATTACTGTGTCATTTCAAACCAAAGCACTGAATTACTTTTATTAATTATTAGTCCAGCTATTCTTATTTAGAAAAAACTTTGTTCCGACTTAGTTTAAAATATTAGTAATAGTTAAAAAAAATTTGTATATATAATAAGAAAAGAGTTATATGATTAGGAAATAACACGGATTCAAATTAGAACTCACGATATTACTGTTCAAACTATAATAACATTACCATCTTCTTGATTATTTTGAATGTCAAGGAAATATTTGAAGGTGCAATTGCTCAAACAGTTCACTTTAATTCAAGCACTTCATGAGAAAAGTCTATATAAAGAAAGAGTAGAACCGGTAATCCTTTAAAAATATTTGTTTTTATAATTTGAGGTCCACTTCTAATGTAACACATGGTATTCATTATGCTAAAAGAAGACATCTCATCTTATCTAAAACTGTTAGCAAATGAATTATCAACGAAAAAAAGTGCAATCTCTTTAGTTATTCACAAGTTGACGAGTTTTAAGTAAATTAGGGTTTTTTTTCTTCTTATTAAATTTAACTCACTAAAAATTTATCAGCATGTGTTGCCAATGAAGTTTTGTGCTACCAACAAGCCTACTTATTATTTTGCTAAAAAACTGTATTGTAAATTATAAATATCAAATTAGAATATGAGGGAAAAACAAGACACAACACACACACACAAAATAAAAAGCAAGATGATGAAATATTAGAAACCTTTTTATATCTTATTCGTTGAAGTTTAATTCCAACAAAATAAGTTTAAAATCAGATGGTTAGCTCGAAAATGCAATATTTTTATTGAATAAAGATGCATATAAAATTTTCATCTTTAAATATATTATTTAAATTAACATTAATGATAATACAATTAAGGAAATTATTTTTGTAATTAAGTGTTGGGCCCATGCATCCATTCCATCCTCTCGTATATATATATATTGCGTGAAGAAAGGAAGTGTTGTTTCGATCTGTCACTTTGGTTACTTAATCCCACTACTAAGTGTCTTTCATCGTCAAAAAGTTAATTAAAAAAAATCCTAAATGTGCGGTTTCTTCGTTAGCAAAAAACCATGCATGCAGTTTTCTTTATTGTTTTTTTGCACTCCAACCATAAAGTATAATAATATGAAATTATTAATAATAAGTTTGTTCCTTTTAGGTCTATATCCATGGTTGGTTTATTCATAGTTATGGTCTTACGTGGACCTGTATACAAATGGAAAAATGACATTGTACAGCCGCTCTCAAAATAATAGCCGAAAGAATATATATTTTTTATAAATATATATACATTCTATATGTTATATGCAAAAATTATACAATTTTTATATACTTAAGGCTACCGAATATAATTAATTTCTAGCACGAGCTAAAAGTGATAATACCCCTTAATTATATATGAAGAATTAACACAAATAGCCGTTCACTCAATCGCTTAAACTAAAAAATAATCGGTGGATATATAATATATGTATAATTTATGTATTATACGTGTATAATCAATTTATATAGCTAGAAAAAGAAACAATAAATATGACCGGCTATTTGAATAAATATCCCATTATATATTTTGAGTTCAAGACCTGAGAATGGATAAAATTTGGATAGAGAGGTTTCACCCTCTAAATAGTTTTATGCAGCGCGAATACAGGATAATTAGGATCCCAACATGTGAGAAATCGAAAAAAAGTTGGTTAATTACTTTGGTCCTACATTTGGTTTGGCTGACCTAAGAATCGTCTAAAAGGGAGAATTAATCAAACAATAGAAAGAGCACCTTTAGTCGTATTTGTTTTCTATTATTTTTCAAGACCCTCTCTTATTCATTTTGTTTCAAAGTCATGGTCCCTTTCTTTCTACAAGAAAATTCAAACAAAATGATAAAACTACTCCATATCCTTGAGTGTTCATCGGATAAACTTAGATAATGTTGCATTATTCTCTTCCAAAATGTTCACATGTTGCTTCTTCAACTTCTTCTTTTTTGTGGTAATTTCTTCAACTTTACTTATATGAATGCAAAAAAAATTGGTTTTCGATCTACCACAATTCTCCTTCTTTATTTATGCTTTCAAAAAATAATTGTGTGAGTGATAGTTTGTTTGGCCAAACTGCAAAAATCAACTTATTTTGACAAGTATTTTTTCTCAAAAATACTTTTGGTGAAAAACAGTTTGTGTTTGGCTAATTAATTTGAAAAATTCTTCTGAGCAACAATTGTTGTTTGACCAAGCTTTTAAAAACCGCTTCTAATAGCATGTTTGGTCAAGTTGCAAAAATCAGCTTATGCTTTTTTTTTTAAAGTGCATTTTGGTGAGAAATAGTTAGCGTTTGACCAATTAATTTGAAAAGTACTTCTGAGCAGCAATTTGTGTTTGACCAAGTTTTTAAAAACTATTTTTAAGTATATTTTTCTCAAAAGTGCTTTTCAGAAAAGTGCTTTTGGAGAGAAATTACTTTTTTCTACTTCTCCAAAATTATTTCTGCTTCTATTCAAAAGTATTTTTTTCTCTCTAAAAGCTTGGCCAAACACTTCAACTTTGAAAAAAAAAATATTTTTTTTAAATAAAAAAAAGTGCTTTTGGCTTAGAGAAGCTTGGCCAAATAGGCTATACATGTATTTTTCTCAAAAGTGCTTTTCAAAAAAGTGCTTTTGGAAAGAAGCTATTTTTTTCTCCTTATCCAAAACTTCTTCTACTTCTCCTCAAAAATACTTTTTTTTCTTCCAAAAGTTTGGCCAAACACTTCAACTTTGAAAAAAAATAAATTTTTTTTAATATATATATATATATATATATATATATATAAATCATAATGAGATACTCCCATATTCCATTAACTAATGTACAAACTCCCAAACAGATTCCATAACGGAAATGTTGGGAATATGAAATTAACGTCAGCACCTACGCCATCTGTTTTCAACTTTGCGAGCACGCCAGCACATTTCCCACCAAAAAACAATAGGCCCCACTTGAAGATTCTTCCATAAGATTCTTTCTAGTTTTTACTCAAAATATCTCTGAAGGATAAAGTTGTAAATATCATAATTAACCTAAATAATCGTTAATTCAATCGTTTAAACTAAATATAACTAACGTATATATGCCCTCCGGTTCATAATAAGTAACCATTTTACCTTTTATTTTGGTCCAAAATAAGTGTCCATTTACATAATCAAGAAAAAATTAATTTTATTTTTCCAAAATTTGCCCTTATTTACATATTTCAATGTGTCAAGATAATAATTAATTAATGTTAATTTAGTGAATACATCTTTTTTTAATCTAGGAGTTCGTATTTTCTTAATGGGTGTGCCAAAGGTAAATTAATTACTTATTGTGGATCGGATGAAGTATATTATATGTGTATTTCATGTACATTATATATATAATGTATATAATTAATATACAGTCAAACCTCTCAATAACAACCTCGTTTGTTTCAGATATTTTTTGGTTGTTATATCAACATGTTGTTACAAATAGCAACAACAACAATAACAAACCCAGTAGTTCCCCACAAGTGGGGAAATACTGTTACAGATAACATATATTATAATATAACAAGAAATTTTGGTTCCAAAAAGAACTTGACTATTATAGCGAAGTGTTATTATAGAGAATATTGTAAAATTTGATCGGATATTGATTAAAAAAAATAATAATTGTATAATCAATGTATACCGACTAAAAAAGTAAATAATAAATTTGTCTCATTATAAAGGTAAAAATAGCACGGGCTAGCCAGTTTTTGGACTAGTAATTAAAAAATAGCTAGCGTTTGCAAAGTTATTAAAAAATAATCACTATTTTACTGAAACACAAAAAGTTCCAGCATAATATGTTAGATTATGGAGTTCCTGCGTATAAACTTCCAGCATATTATGTTAGAAATCCAGCACACGGAAAGTTCCAGCATAATACGCTGGATAATGGAGCTCATGTATATAAACTTCTAGCATATTATATTGGAACTCCAACACATTATAAAATTCCAGCACATTATGTCAGAATCTCATATGTAAAAAAATCGAACTCCGATATATTATGCTGGATTTTTTCGTATTTTTAAGGATATTTTTGTTCAAATATTATCTTTACATGAAAAAGTGGTTATATTTCAATTACTTTTGAAATAATGACTATTTTTTAATTACCAGTTGTAAATCTAACCAAAAAAAATTTCATTATAATGATGTCATTTCCGGGCCATACTTCTGAAAATGGACTCCACTTAAATAGCAGACAAAACGCACCTGAATAAATTCTCCACTATTCTACCAGCCTTTACCATACACACTCACCCAATCCGCCACATTCTCTGAGAGGAGATTCCAATGTCTCGTTTCACACTCATATTGGCTCTCGTCGTCGCCGGTGGACTTTTTGCCGCCGTACTAGCTGGACCGGCGACCGTCACCGATGAGAATCTGATTAGGCAAGTCGTTCCGACGGTTTGCATGAGCTGGAGAACAGAATTCTCTAAGTCGTCGGTCAATGTAACAAACCAGTTATTCGTACCCGAATGAAGTCGGTTTTGGTCCATTGACCTCTTTAGACTCTCTTCCATTCGGGCCCTCTTATGCACGGCAGCATTGATTTCCTCGGTTTTGGAGCTTAAGTTTGCCTTCAAATTACTTATTTGTTCCTTGAAAGCAGACTTGCGCTCGGCAACCGAGCACAACATTGTGAAGATCAGACCACTTAGCCTTAGCCTCTTGAAGTTATTCGTATAATTGAGTGGCTTCTTGTCTGTGAGCCATATCATCTTGTTCGCTTAGTTGCAATCGGGATTCAAGCTAGCCCGCCTCAGCAGCTTTTGCCTCCAACACCGAGAGGTACGTAGCAAGTTGGTTCCTGTAGGCCAACAATTGATCTTGCTCGGAAGCGAGTTCTTGCTTATCCAGGATCAATCTATGTAGGCCTTCAGAAGCAAGAAAGTTGGCATATGGGAAAGAATATCAAAGTTAGGGTTATTATTGCAACATGAAAATGAAAAAGAAGATATAACAAAACAAGTATGGTACTGATGGTAGGCTAGGAACTCGTGTTTTAGCTACGTTTTATACTCTAATTATTACACTTTGGTTGTATGTAAGCATAACTATTAGTACTTTATACTTATTACGAGTGTTATACTGTGTAGGATGTGATTTCGAGTGGAGAACCAAGTTTGGAGCTAAAACGGATGATTTGGAGTTTTGAAGTCTGAGTAAAAGCCCAAAAATTTAAGCCGGGATCACGTTCGGGGGTTGAGGACCAAGACTGGATGTCAAAAAGTGAGGAAAAAAAAAAAGATTACTTTGGAAAACATGCCTACCGCACCGCGCCATGCACCGCAGGGCGTGGGGCGCTACTGCAAATTTCCTGCAGAGTATAAAAATCAACTCTCTGAACTTCTCTATAGGCACACCGCATAGGGCGGAGCGCCATGCACCACGCATGTGCAAATTTCACAGAGTATTTCTCCTACTTCAGCTTGGAAAGAATAGTTTCATCCAGCCCTGTTTCTACATGGTATAAATACATCAAAAACATAGTTTTTAGAGAACTTTTGACCTACGGAAGATTTAAAGAGCATTGGAGATTCAAAGCACAAGGATTCATCATTCTTTCCTCAAGTCAACACCCGAGTTTGTATTGAATTCATGTTTTTGTTATTATTCAACTTTATTTATGATAAATTTCTTCATGAATATGGAAACAGAAATACAAATAATAGAGAAGAAGGGATGAGAAGCTCAGACTAAGAATGGGGATGAGAGGATACAGAACACTCGAGAAGGAAAATGAGGTGAAACAGACATTTTACTCTAACAATATGCATAACCCCAAATCACAGACCATCAGCCCTTATAATAGAACCATTCTTACACCTACTACTCAACCAGGATAATAAATTAATCTGGCCCTGCTGCTTGTTCTCGGCCCAATAACTCTAGTCAGCCCAATAGCTACTTGTGTGAGATTGGGCTGGTATTGATTCATAACAATACTCCCGTCCTCAATAAGAATCTTATCCTCAAGGTTCAAGTCAAGAATATTGATGCTCACAAGCTCCCAACCAATTATCTCAAAACCAAGGCATGCTTTACGCCTTGAGGAAAATATATGATCTAATACATTTGTTATGAACCAATCAAAACATTGGTCATTGTGTCCCTTAATAGATAGCACCAGATGTGTTAACTGGACTGCCATTGTAATCTGCCATGTATATGTCTTTGCTTGCCACCTTGTAGAAGCATTTAGCCGTAAGCTAAATGAGAGATCCCAGGTAAACATTCTAGTAGCTAACCTCAACCAAATCATAAACTTGGTTAAATGGAAACTGACTTTTTGCTGTACTTGAAACTCTCCCACCAAGTTATTGTAAATTTCCCAATCAGTCAAAGCCTTTAACTGTAATGAATTATAAGAAGAGGATAAGCATGGATTATCACCCAATGTAATGCATATAGAAATAGAAATCCTCATATAGCTTATCAAAATGGTGATAGTATCTACAATGCCCCTAGCTGTCCATTCTTCTTCGGCCTAAGTTTCTGGTGAAAAGGAAAGAGCCATTGTGTTAGCTTGCACTAGTGGAAAGGAGTCCGCAGTGGAATCCGTTGTGGTCACAGTAAAGTCATTTCCTTCTCTATCAAAAGCAATATTCACATGATATGCCACAATGAAGGAATTGCCTCGGATAATTGGATGCCGAGAACTCCATCAAGAGCACTACTAGGATCAAAAGGAATTCTGAAAGCACTATAATACAGACAACACCCCTTAACATGTTCAGACCTGTCGACGCTAAAATTATCCACCTTGAAATACGGATAAACAGTTTTAGAAGCTTCCTCTCCACCATATCTCTCGATTGCACCATTTTTTGTGACACCGGAAAATATGTAACCAACACCTTGCACTGCCTGAAGCTTCAATTTATACGCACTCCTCAATTCTAGTACTTCCCACTCATGTAACATGGCAGCAAGTGCAGCTGCTGCGGGCTGCATCTTCATGTGATGTTGCGTGGCATCATAATATTCTATGGTGAGGTATTTCACTAATCTAAAGAGCAATTGCTCGCTCGTCGCACAAAGAGAAGTATTAACCCCACCAGGATCAAAAATAATATATGGCGAAGTAGATCTTGCTTTATGAACTAGACTAGACATCGCAAACAAGAGCCTAACGACTCTATTGACCCGAATATTTGGTGACTGCTTGGAGTAACTTTGAGCAGTTGACTGGAGCACCCCCTGTACTTTCTCCTCCCGAGCAGGCACTCGCAATTTGCACAACAAAAATCCAGGAAGATTATGTCCCCGCCCATTGTCACACCTAGGGGTGTTCATGGTTCGGTTTGGATCGGTTTTTCCCTAAAAAGAAACCAAACCAAGTAAGTCGATTTTTAAAATATTGGAACCAAACCAAACCAATTAAATCGGTTTTTTATCGATTCGGTTTTTGTCGGGTTTTCGGTTATTTATCGATTTTTTCTTAAATATGAGACATACACTAGAAAACACATATTATGGCGACTACATTTTCAACGTAACTCTATCAAATCAATTGCTCTTTGAGAAATCTATCATTTACCAAGATATATTAATGATAATTGAATCAAATAGTGATGTATACTTTAACTACTCATTTAAAATCGATTATTTTTAACATGAAATAAATTCTTTTATATAGCAAAAGAAAACTACCAATCAAGCTAGAATGTAAAGGCAAAGAATTAGATTATTATAATAGCAAATGACTAGACAAAAAATACAAACGACTAATATGTACTATAAGATTTTAAAAACTTTATATAAACATATACATATATATAGGTGTAATAATAAATTTA